>NC_091315.1:36461668-36479168 GCF_038502225.1 Cherax quadricarinatus
GTGGACCGATAAGCCGGCTCAGGACCTCGGCCAAATAAACAAAAGCTGGTTAGGTAGTGTCTACCAACTCTGGAAACCAGCTGTCTACCAACTTTGTGTAGTTGACAACTACCAGACCATGGGTAGCTGCTGTCTGCCAATTCTTGGATAGCCGCTGTCTACCAGCCTCCTGCCTATTGTTTCATTAAGTGTCGCTGAGAGCTAAGTTTAGGTCCCAGTATTTTGAGCTTAAAGTCCCTGTTACCAGATAGTTGCTGTGAAAACCTAACAGATCTCTTCTGTTGTAACAGTGGTTGAGGCGAGGTCATTATACAGCTGACCTGTTCCTGACACCCTCAGCTACTGTCCCCTCACAGTTCTGGCAACACTGTTACCTACTGTCTCCTCACTGCTCTGGCTACACTGTGATCTACTGTCTCTCACTGTTCTGGCAACACTGTGACCTACTGTCTCTCACTGTTCTGGCTACACTGTGATCTACTGTCTCCTCACTGTTCTGGCAACACTGTAACCTACTGTCTCTCACTGTTCTGGCTACACTGTGACCTACTGTCTCTCACTGTTCTGGCTACACTGTGATCTACTGTCTCCTCACTGTTCTGGCAACACTGTGACCTACTGTCTCTCACTGTTCTGGCTACACTGTGACCTACTGTCTCTCACTGTTCTGGCTACACTGTGATCTACTGTCTCCTCACTGTTCTGGCAACACTGTAACCTACTGTCTCCTCACTGTTCTGGCAACACTGTGACCTACTGTCTCCTCACTGTTCTGGCAACACTGTGACCTACTGTCCGTCACAGTTCTGGCAACACTGTGACCTACTGTCTCCTCACTGTTCTGGCAATACTGTGACCTACTGTCCATCACTGTTCTGGCAACACTGTGACCTACTGTCCCTCACTGTTCTGGCAACACTGTGACCTACTGTCCCTCACTGTTCTGGCAACACTGTGACCTACTGTCCCTCACTGTTCTGGCAATACTGTGACCTACTGTCCCTCACTGTTCTGGCAACACTGTGACCTACTGTCTCCTCACTGTTCTGGCAATACTGTGACCTACTGTCCCTCACTGTTCTGGCAACACTGTGACCTACTGTCCCTCACTGTTCTGGCAACACTGTGACCTACTGTCCCTCACTGTTCTGGCAACAATGGCTGCCTGGGGTGGTCTAGGTCCGGGTTGCTACACTGTTTATTTAACCTCACTGCGTTACCAGGTTCCTTGATGTTGGTGAGGGGATCTTGATCCCAGAATTGGGAGCTGCCTTTTCCTTCTTCGGATCAAACCAGATTGCCTGCCATTCCCCCAGGTACTGCATGATCCTTACGAATTTAGCGCTTCAAAATAATAATAAAAATAAAAATAATAATAATAATAATAATAATAAATAATAATAATAATAATAATAATAATAATAATAATAATAATAATAATAATTATTATTATTATGATCATTATATTATTATTATTATTATTATTATTATTATTTTCATAAACAATAACCCCCCCCAGAAAAAAAATTGATTCTATTAAAACCTAATAATTAAAAAAGAAAATACGCATCACGACGTTCATTCTAAGGACATGTTATTGTTCTGTGGCGGTAGATGGCAGCACCACCAGAAGAAAACAAAAGATCTCAGGAGGGCAGCCTCGGCCTGGCATGTTTCTACCATCCGTGACCTCGATCCCTCAACCACTAAGCACAGCTTTTCAACAACTTCTCGACGCTTTTCACTCGGCAGATTCTAAATGCTCCTCCTCCTCCTCCTGACCCAAACATAGAGCTGTGTTGAGCTGTGTTGAGCTGTGTTGAGCTGTGTTGAGCTGTGTTTAGCTGTGTTCAGCTGTGTTCAGCTGTGTTGAGCTGTGTTCAGCTGTGTTGACGTCTTCAGGAGTCATGCAATATAAGAAATTCAACACCATTATACAAGAAGTTATGATCATAGACAATATTTTTTAAAGGGGTGGAAGGGTAAGCCAGCGGAAGGCCTCGGTCAGATGACCAAAAGCTCCAGCTGCGAGGTCATTATATGACTAAGACCCGTGTCAGGAAACACTTAACCTGTTTCCTGACAAACCTAACCTAACCAACACCATTGTTAATTAGGTTCTCGTACTGTGTAATCAACTAGGACTTACGTTCAGCTTCGTCTTCGATTAAGATATTAGCAGAGTAAATTCACCAGCTACATTAAATCTTACAGCTAACCTGGTATAGACTTACCCTTCATTAAATCCATCAAATCACAACTAAATATGAAATGCAAAGGCAGTGTAAAATGCCCTCAGAGCTGATGCTGGCTACAACCCCTAACTATTATGCTAATGTGAGAATGATCAGAATGATGATGATATACATAGTTTATCATTAACTGTTTATATTTCGCCCATGGTATTCTTAGCTAAAGAAAAAAGTGTTTTGGACATTTAAGCTAATGGAAAACGAAGCCATGAGGAATCTTCTTAGTTTGTCCTAGAACTGTCCAGGTCTTGACTGTATGGAAGGTGTTTGGTCTTCCTCGTGTCACTAACAGTATAAATGAACTTAATATTGTACACTGCATTCAGATATTGAGAAATAAACCGGCAGACAATGGCGCTATAAATCTGGCTAAATATCTAGACGTGATCCACCGGGAGGCCTGGTCGTGGACCGGACCACGGGGGCGTTAATCCCCGGAATGCCCTCCAGGTAGGTAGTGAACACGAAACCAAATGAATTACTAAAACGATTTATTCGTATTAAGTTCTATAATCCGCACTGACGAAATCATTAAGTTCTATAATCCGCACTGACGGAATCATTAAGTTCTATAATCCGCACTGACGGAATCATTAAGTTCTATAATCCGCACTGACGGAATCATTAAGTTCTATAATCCGCACTGACGAAATCATTAAGTTCTATAATCCGCACTGATGGAATCATTAAGTTCTATAATCCGCACTGACGGAATCATTAAGTTCTATAATCCGCACTGACGGAATCATTAAGTTCTATAATCCGCACTGACGGAATCATTAAGTTCTATAATCCGCACTGACGGAATCATTAAGTTCTATAATCCGCACTGACGAAATCATTAAGTTCTATAATCCGCACTGATGGAATCATTAAGTTCTATAATCCGCACTGACGGAATCATTAAGTTCTATAATCCGCACTGACGGAATCATTAAGTTCTATAATCCTCACTGACGGAATCATTAAGTTCTATAATCCTCGCTGACGGAATCATTAAGGAAAAAAAGATCATTGAACCCTCCATGGATGATATATTTATTTGCTAACGCATATCTTAAAGCCTCTCCCAAGAAGCTCATCACTTGTAAAAGAGTTCTTTAATCCATTACAAGTGCAACTGTTCAACAAGAAACATCACTTAAATATTAGAAGATATCACAACAGGAGTCCACCGTCAGGGCTGCACCTGCTCTTGTTACCACACTCTTAGATAACAGTTATAGCAACTATGCTGAGTTGGGCATAATAATTAACAACTCGGCTTCTATACTGCAAACTGAATTGTTTGCCATCTTAATGGCACTAAAATTAACTGGCTATAGTCATCTGGATTCCCTGATCGTTACTGCGTCAAGTATTAGAAACAGCGGCAGGACAGACGTAGATAATAAATCTAAATATCACTGGAATGTAATTAGCAGCATGAGTAGATCTATAACTAAGATAACATAAATATTGGTAAGTTCAGATATGGAGCAACTTGCTTAGGCTTGGTTACAAGTACTTCTGTAAGGCTGGTGAACACGCAGATGCAAATGCAAATTATGAGGCCAGTTTTACTGATACCATCTTGAACACTATATTCTTCATTGACCACTTATAAAGGAATATAGTGACAGAAATTGTCCTAGAATGTCTTGTAACAGACGAAATATATATTGTAAATATTTACCCAGATTTTCCTCTCAACCATTTCAGGTCTTAGTTCCTAGGCCCTTTGTGGTTCCACATGTTCTTGCATTACCATCCATAAGATGGACACATACAGGGTGCTGCCCGGTAAACTAATAACTACCCTTCACAGGAGGAATATTAGGGTGCACAATAAACTAGTCATTTCTGCGGCAAAATCTAGATCTAATTGCTGTGCGGCGCGCACTCGTCCCCAGACAGGCTCCTGCGAGATTTTGGTCATAACCCACATGCGCCCAGCCACCACAATGTAAACAAACAAGAGATCAGGAGATTTTTTTTAATTCATTACGTACCCGGATACCTTTTACCCAACACTTAAATACTGTCACAGGTACTGATGTTTCTTACACAGGACTGAAGTGTGTTTCTGACTGTCCAAATGTTTTACTTTCTCCAGAGAAGAATAAAAACGGGAGTAGGCAAGCACAAACAATGGTAGTGGGTGTCGGCGGAGGAGGGAGAGAGAGAGAGCCGAGGCACGAATGGTGAAGTCATCAGTGGCCTTTATTCTCCCTGATAATGTGTAATGGAAGGGCCTCTTTCTCCCTGGCTCTTGCTGTCAGGCATACCCTAGGTACCCACATAGGAGGAGATGAAGTAGGTCCTACCTTTCTCCCTCGGTACTCATATAGAAGCTAGGGTAAAACCTACCCTCCTCCCTAGGTGCTCAAACAGAAGGAGCTGAGGTAAGGTACACACACACTAAGGAGTTAAGACAAACCTCGCAAAAGAAATAAGCTAAACCGTTTGACTTTTAACAGTTATCCTGGCTTATTATTTCCACAGGAGTTAATAATCTGAACAAAATCTTTCTTCTTCTTCTTCTTCTTCTTCTTCTTCTTCTTCTTCTTCTTCTTCTTCTTCTTCTTCTTCTTCTTCTTCTTCTTCTTCTTCTTCTTCTTCTTCTTCTACTTCTTCTTCTTCTTCTTCTTCTTCTTCTTCTTTTCCCCTCTGCAAATACAACAAGGTTAGCAGACACTCCAAGAGTGACATATCGATAAGCCAGACTTACACTATAAATCGCCCTCCGTGCAGTCACCAGCTCGGTATCACCTCTCGTACATCCTGGCTACCACAACCACCACTGTTCCTGACCACGTGTGCCCTAACATAAACACAGGTAAAACAGCTGATTCTCAGCTGTGATGTCGTTAATTAAACCAAGCACACCTTGGGACGTTTACAGGGAATTGTGGGTGTGTTGTTAGGATGTGTGTACGTGTGTTGTTAGGGTGGGTGTACGTGTGTTGTTAGGGTGGGTGTACGTGTGTTGTTAGGGTGGGTGTACGTGTGTTGTTAGGGTGGGTGTACGTGTGTTGTTCGGGTGTGTATGGATGTGTTGTTAGGGTGTGTATGGGTGTTTTGTTAGGGTGTGTGTGGGTGTGTTGTTAGGATGTGTGTGGGTGTTGCTAGGGTTTGTGTGGGTGTGTTGTTGTTAGGATGTGTGTGTGTGGGCGTGTTGTTACGGTGTGTGTGGGTGCGTTGTTAGGGTGTGTGTAGGTGTGTTGTTAGTGCGTGTATGGGTGTGTTGTTTGTTAGGGTGTGTGTGGGTGTGCTGTTAGGGGGTGTGTGGGTGTGCTGTCAGGGGGTGGGTTTGTATTGTAAGGAGTGGGAGTCGACCTGTAGTCTACCTGTAGTCAATTCCGGCGATCATCACCCCGGTGGCTCGGTCATCAACCAGGCCTCCTGGTTGATAGCTTGATCTATCAGACTGCTGATGCCAGCAGAAGGCAGTGCAACGCAGGTACCACAGTCCAGCCGATCAGGAAATGACACGAGGCACATGTCATGCTCCTCTTGAAGACGAGTACCTGGAGTTTAGCTGGAGAGAGTTCCGAGAGTCAACGCCCCCGCGGCAAGGTCTGTGACCAGGCCTCATGCTGGATCAGGGCCTGATCAACTAGGCTGTTACTGCTGGCTGCACGCAATCCAACGTACAGGCAGACCTTAACCCCGCCAAATGCAAAGTCATGAAGATCGGGGAAGGGCAAAGAGGATAGCAGAAAAAAGTGCAGGCTAGGTGGCCAAAGACTGCAAACCTCACTCAAGAAGGATCTTGGGGTGAGCATAATACCGAACACATCTCCGGAAGCACACATCAACCAGATAACTGCTGCAACATATGGGCGTCTGGCAAATCGGAGAATAGCGTTCCGATACCTCAGAAATCGTTCAAGACTCTGTACACCGTGTACGTCAGGCCCATACTGGAGTATGAAGCACAAGTTTGGAACCCACATCTGGTCAAGCACGTCAAGAAATTAGAGAAAGTGCAGAGGTTTGCAACAAGGCTAGCTCTAGAGCTAAGGGGAATGTCCTACGAAGAAAGATTTAGAGAGATCGGCCTGACGACAGTGGAGGACAGGAGGGTTATGAGAGACATGATAAAGACATATAAAATACTGCGAGGAATAGATAAGGTGGACAGAGGCAGGATGTTCCAGAGATGGGAAACAGAAACAAGGGATCACAATTGGATGTTGAAGACTCAGATGAGTCAAAGGGATGTTAGGAAGTATTTCTTCATTCACTGAGTTGTTAGGAAGTGGAATAGTCTGGCAAGTGATGTAGTGGAGGCAGGAACCTTACGTAGTTTTAAGACGAGGTATGATAAAGCTCATGGGGCAGAGAGAGAGAGGACCTAGTAGCAACCAGTGAAGAGGCGGGGCCAGGAGCTGAGTCTCGACCACTGCAACCACAAATAGGTGAGTACAAATAGGTGTGTACACACACACACACACACACACAGAAATAGGTGAAGAGAGGGACGAGATTGTAAATTTTCAGAGAATAGGGGGGTACTCGAAGGTGAGAAACCGACCAATCAAGCTGATTCTCAGGACGGAAACAGTGCGGAACAGGATCCTCCAAGAGAAACCACGATTGAAATACTCGGAAGAGTACAAGAGGGTGTTCCTAGACAGAGACAGAACAAAATCAGAACGACAGCAGCTGAGGGAGAGGACAAAAAAGCGAAAGGAGCTAGGAAAAGAGACAAGGAGGGAACCAGCAGAGGTCAGTCAGAGCAGGACAGAACAGCAAGGGCAAGCACACACACAACTACTCTCAGAACCACACAACCTATCACACCATCCCAACACACCCTACAATCCATACCCACAGCCTCCACCCAACACCAAGCTATAGAACCCCACAGTATGCCACCAGGTCTCCCACCCTCACAGGCCCCCCAAACCACAGTGTTGGAAAGGAAACTGAAGGTATGGTACACAAACGCTGATGGAATAACAAATAAGTGGGAGGAGTGGCAAGAAAGAGTCAAAGAAGCATCACCGGACATCATAGCTCTCACAGAAACCAAGCTTACAGGTATGATAACAGATGCCATCTTTCCAACGGGATACCAAATCCTGAGGAAAGACAGAGGGAACAGGGGGGGTGGAGGAGTGGCGTTGCTGATCAAAAATCGCTGGAATTTTGATGAGCTGGAGAGAGAAGATAGCGGAGAAGAAAGTGATTACATAGTGGGAACACTTCACTCTGGAGGTCCCAAGGTGGTAATAGCAGTGATGTATAACCCACCACAGAACAGCAGGAGGCCAAGGCAAGAGTACGACGAGAGCAATAGAGCGATGGTTGACACACTGGCTAGAGTGGCCAGAAGAGCTCATGCATGCAGGGCAAAGCTCCTGATCATGGGTGACTTTAACCACAAGGAGATAGATTGGGAGAACTTGGACCCACATGGGGGCCAAGATACTTGGAGGGCTAAGATGATGGAGGTGGTACTGGAGAACTTCATGTACCAACACGTAAGGGACACTACAAGAGAGAGAGGAGAGGATGAACCAGCAAGGCTGGACTTAGTATTCACCTTCAGTAGTGCAGATATCGAGGACATCACATATGAAAGACCCCTTGGGGCCAGTGACCATGTGGTTGTAAGCTTCGAATACACAGTAGAGCTACAAGTGGAGGGAGAAGCAGGAAGGCCAGGACGAATGAAGCCAAACTACAAGAAAGGGGACTACACAGGAATGAGGAACTACCTGAACGGGGTTCAGTGGGACAGAGAACTGGCAGGGAAACCAGTTAATGAGATGATGGAATATGTAGCAATAAAATGCAAGGAGGCTGAGGAGAGGTTTGTACCCAAGGGTAACAGGAGTAATGAAAAAGCCAGGATGAGCCCATGGTTTACCCAAAGGTGCAGGGAGGCAAAAACCAAGTGTGCTAGGGAATGGAAGAAATATAGAAGGCAAAGGACCCAGGAGAATAAGGAGAACAGTCGTAGAGCCAGAAATGAATATGCACAGATAAGAAGGGAGGCCCAAAGACAATATGAAAATGACATAGCAGCGAAAGCCAAATCTGACCCGAAACTGTTGTACAGCCACATCAGGAGGAAAACAACAGTCAAGGACCAGGTAATCAGGCTAAGGAAGGAAGGAGGAGAGACAACAGGAAATGACCGGGAAGTATGTGAAGAACTCAACAAGAGATTCAAAGAAGTGTTCACAGAGGAGACAGAAGGGACTCCAGAAAGACGGAGAGGTGGGGCACACCACCAAGTGCTGGACACAGTGCACACAACCGAGGAAGAAGTGAAGAGGCTTCTGAGTGAGCTAGATACCTCAAAGGCAATGGGGCCAGATAACATCTCCCCATGGGTATTGAGAGAGGGAGCAGAGGCGCTATGTGTACCCCTAACAACAATATTCAATACATCTATCGAAACCGGGAGATTGCCTGAGGCATGGAAGACAGCAAATGTAGTCCCAATCTTTAAAAAAGGAGACAGACATGAAGCATTAAACTACAGACCAGTGTCACTGACATGTATAGTATGCAAAATCATGGAGAAGATTATCAGGAGAAGAGTGGTGGAACACCTAGAAAGGAATGATCTCATCAACAGCAGCCAGCATGGTTTCAGGGACGGGAAATCCTGTGTCACAAACCTACTGGAGTTCTATGACATGGTGACAGCAGTAAGACAAGAGAGAGAGGGGTGGGTGGATTGCATTTTCTTGGACTGCAAGAAGGCGTTTGACACAGTTCCACACAAGAGATTGGTGCAAAAACTGGAGGACCAAGCAGGGATAACAGGGAAGGCACTACAATGGATCAGGGAATACTTGTCAGGAAGACAGCAGCGAGTCATGGTACGTGGCGAGGTGTCAGAGTGGGCACCTGTGACCAGCGGGGTCCCGCAGGGGTCAGTCCTAGGACCAGTGCTGTTTCTGGTATTTGTGAACGACATGACGGAAGGAATAGACTCTGAGGTGTCCCTGTTTGCAGATGACGTGAAGTTGATGAGAAGAATACACTCGATCGAAGACCAGGCAGAACTACAAAGGGATCTGGACAGGCTGCAGAACTGGTCCAGCAATTGGCTCCTGGAGTTCAATCCCACCAAGTGCAAAGTCATGAAGATTGGGGAAGGGCAAAGAAGGCCGCAGACGGAGTACAGTCTAGGGGGTCAGAGACTACAAACCTCACTCAAGGAAAAAGATCTTGGGGTGAGTATAACACCAGGCACATCTCCTGAAGCGCACATCAACCAAATAACTGCTGCAGCATATGGGCGCCTAGCAAACCTCAGAACAGCATTCCGACATCTTAATAAGGAATCGTTCAGGACCCTGTACACCGTATACGTTAGGCCCATATTGGAGTATGCGGCA
This sequence comes from Cherax quadricarinatus, assembly GCF_038502225.1. NCBI lineage: Eukaryota > Metazoa > Arthropoda > Malacostraca > Decapoda > Parastacidae > Cherax > Cherax quadricarinatus. The sequence goes on from NC_091315.1 coordinate 36,471,267, forward strand.
CCAGTTTGGAACCCACACCTAGCCAAGCACGTAAAGAAACTAGAGAAAGTGCAAAGGTTTGCAACAAGACTAGTCCCAGAGCTAAGAGGTATGTCCTACGAGGAGAGGTTAAGGGAAATCAACCTGACGACACTGGAGGACAGGAGAGATAGGGGGGACATGATAACGACATACAAAATACTGAGAGGAATTGACAAGGTGGACAAAAACAGGATGTTCCAGAGATTGGACACAGTAACAAGGGGACACAGTTGGAAGCTAAAGACACAGATGAATCACAGGGATGTTAGGAAGTATTTCTTCAGCCACAGAGTAGTCAGTAAGTGGAATAGTTTGGGAAGCGATGTAGTGGAGGCAGGATCCATACATAGCTTTAAGCAGAGGTACGATAAAGCTCACGGCTCAGGGAGAGTGACCTAGTAGCGATCAGTGAAGAGGCGGGGCCAGGAGCTCGGACTCGACCCCCGCAACCTCAACTAGGTGAGTACAACTAGGTGAGTACACACACACACACACACACACACACACACACACACACACACACACACACACACACACACACACACACACACACACAAACACACACACACACACACACACACACACACACACACACACACACACACACACACATACACACACACACACACACACACACATACACACACACACACACACACACATACACACACACACACACACACACACACACATACACACACACACACACACACACACACACACACACACACACACACACACATACACACACACACACACACACACACACACACACACACACACACACACACACACACACACACACACACACACACACACACACACACACACACACACACACACACACACACACACACACACACACACACACACACACACACACACACACACACACACACACACACACACACATACAAACACACACACACACACAGAAGCATCATTACGGAATTCCTTCGAACTTTAAATCATAGAGCGAAATGCAAATGTTATCTCAGTATTTTTTGCTCTTAGGAGGAGAAGGAGAAAGAGAAAGAGGAGGAGAAGGAAGAAAAGAAGGAGAAAGTGGAGAAAAAAAAGAAAGGAGGAGGAGGAGGAGAAGGAAGTGAGAGAGTGTATTAATGAGAGGGAGGGAAGATGAATGGAGGGGAGGTAGGTAAGAGGGAGGAGGGGAGAGTGATGGAGGAGAGTGAAGGGAGATATAGATGGAGGACATAGTTGAAAAATAGCTTGAGAAGGTAGATGGAATTAAGGTACTTCCCTCCTCCCTCCGTCCCTCCCTCCCTCCCTCCCTCCCTCCCACCCTTCCTCCCTCCCATCCTCCCTCCCTCCCTCCCTCCCACCCATTGACCATCCCTCTCTCCCTCTTTATCTCCCTCTCTCCTTCCCTCCCTCCCTCCCACCCTCCCTCCCTCCCTCTCTCCCTCCCTCCTACCCTCCCACCCTCACTCCTACCATCCCTCCCTACCTCCCTCTTATCCACCCTCCCTCTCTCCCTCCCTCCCACCCTCCCACCCTCCCTCCCACCCTCCCTCCCTCCCACCCTCCCTCCCTCCCACCCTCCCTCCCTTACACCCTCCCTCCCTCCCACCCTCCCTCCCACCCTCCCTCCATCCCTCCCTAAAGCCCTCCCACCCTCCCTCCCTCCCTCCCTCCCTCCCACCCTCCCTCCCTCCCTCCCTCCCTCCAACCCTCCCTCCCTCCCTCCCTCCCTCCCTCACTCCAACTCTCCCACCCAATCTCCCTCCCTCAATCCCTCCCACCTTCCCTCCCTCCCTCCCACCCTCCCTTCCACCCTCCCTCCCTCCCTCCCACCCTCCCTCCCTCCCTAACCCCCACCCTCCCACCCTCCCTCCCTCCCTCCCACCCACCCACCCTCCCACCCTCCCTCCCTCCCTCCCACCCTCCCACCCTCCCTCCCTCCCTCCCTCGCTCCCACCCTCCCACCCTCCCTCCCACCCTCCCTCCCTCCCTCCCTCCCTCCCTCCCTCCCACCCTCACTCTCACCCTCACTCCCTCCCACTCACCCTCAATCTCTCCCTCCCTCCCTCCCACCCTCCCTCTCTCTCTCCCTCCTACCCTCCCATCCTCCCTCCCTCCTACCCTCCCTCCCTCCCTACCTCCTACCCACCCACCCTCCCTCCCTCACTCCTTCACTACCTCCTACCCTCCCTCCTTCACTACCTCCTACCCTCCCTCCCTCACTACCTCCTACCCTCCCTCCCTCGCTACCTCCTACCCTCCCTCCCTCGCTACCTCCTACCCTCCCTCCCTCACTACCTCCTACCCTCCCTCACTACCTCCTACCCTCCTTCACTACCTCCTACCCTCCCTCCCTCCCACCCTCCCTCCCTCCTACCCTCCCTCACTCTCACTCTCCCTCCCTCCTACCCTCCCACCCTCACTCCTACCATCCCTCCCTACCTCCCTCTTATCCACCCTCCCTCTCTCCCTCCCTCCCACCCTCCCACCCTCCCTACCACCCTCCCTCCCTCCCACCCTCCCTCCCTTACACCCTCCCACCCTCCCTCCCTCCCACCCTCCCTCCATCCCTCCCTAAAGCCCTCCCACCCTCCCTCCCTCCCTCCCTCCCTCCCACCCACCCTCCCTCCCTCCCTCCCTCCAACCCTCCCTCCCTCCCTCCCTCCCTCACTACCTCCTACCCTCCCTCCCTCACTCCAACCCTCCCACCCAATCTCCCTCCCTCAATCCCTGCCACCCACCCTCCCTCCCTCCCTCCCACCCACCCTCCCACCTTCCCTCCCTCCCTCGCACCCTCCCTTCCACCCTCCCTCCCTCCCTCCCTCCCACCCTCCCTCCCTCCCTCCCCCCACCCTCCCACCCTCCCTCGCTACCTCCTACCCTCCCTCGCTCCCACCCTCCCACCCTCCCTCCCACCCTCCCTCCCTCCCTCCCTCCCACCCTCCCTCCCACCCTCACTCCCTCCCACCCACCCTCAATCCCTCCCTCCCTCCCTCCCTCCCTCCCTCCCTCCCACCCTCCCTCCCTCCCTCCCTCCTACCCTCCCATCCTCCCTCCCTCCTACCCTCCCACCCTCCCTCCCTCCTACCCTCCCACCCTCCCTCTCTCACTCCTTCACTTCCTCCCACCCTCCCTCCCACCCTCCCTCCCTCCCTCCTACCCTCCCTCCCTCCCTCCCACCCTCCATTCCTCCCTCTCTCCTACCCTCCCACCCTCCCTCCCTCCTATCCTCCCACCCTCCCTCCCTCCTACCCTCCCACCCTCCCTCCCTCACTCCTTCACTTCCTCCCACCCTCCCTCCCTCCCACCCTCCCTCCCTCCCACCCTCCCTCCCTCCCTCTCTCCCTCCCTCCTACCCTCCCACCCTCACTCCTACCATCCCTCCCTACCTCCCTCTTATCCACCCTCCCTCTCTCCCTCCCTCCCTCCCACCCTCCCTCCCTCCCACCCTCCCTCCCTTACACCCTCCCTCCCTCCAACCCTCCCTTCCTCCCTCCCTCCCTCCCTCCCACCCTCCCTCCCTCCCTCCCTCACTCCAACCCTCCCACCCAATCTCCCTCCCTCAATCCCTCCCACCCACCCTCCCTCCCTCCCACCCACCCTCCCACCTTCCTTCCCTCCCTCCCACCCTCCCTTCCACCCTCCCTCCCTCCCTCCCACCCTCCCTCCCTCCCTCCCCCCACCCTCCCACCCTCCCTCCCTCCCTCCCACCCTCCCACCCTCCCTCCCAACCTCCCTCCCTCCCTTCCTCCCACCCTCCCTCCCTCCCACCCTCCCTCCCTTCCTCCTACCCTCCCTCGCACCCACCCTCCCACCCTCCCTCCCACCCTCCCTCCCTCCCTCCCTCCCACCCTCCCTCCCACCCTCACTCCCTCCCACCCACCCTCAATCCCTCCCTCCCTCCCTCCCTCCTTCCCTCCCACCCTCCCTCCCTCTCTCCCTCCTACCCTCCCATCCTCTTTCCCTCCTACCCTCCCACCCTCCCTCCCTCCTACCCTCCCACCCTCCCTCCCTCACTCCTTCACTTCCTCCCACCCTCCCTCCCACCCTCTCTCTCACCCTCCCTCCCTCCTACCCTCCCACCCTCCCTCCCTCACTCCTTCACTTCCTCCCACCCTTCCTCCCTCCCTCCCACCCTCCCTCCCACTCTCACTCCCTCCCACCCACCCTCAATCCCTCCCTCCCTCCCTCCCTCCCTCCCACCCTCCCTCCCTCCCTCCCCTCCTACCCTCCCCCCTCCCTCCCTCCTACCCTCCCACCCTCCCTCCCTCCTACCCTCCCACCCTCCCTCCCTCCTACCCTCCCACCCTCCCTCCCTCACTCCTTCACTTCCTCCCACCCTCCCTCCCTCCCACCCTCCCTCCCTCCCACCCTCCCTCACTCCCACCCTCCCTCCCTCCATCCTACCCTCCCTCGCTCCCACCCTCCCTCTCATCCTCCCACCCTCCCTCCCACCCTCCCTCCCTCCCCTCCCACCCTCCCTCCCACCCTCCCTCCCTCCCTCTCACCCTCCCACCCTCCCTCCCACCCTCCCACCCTCCCACCCCTCCCTCCCTCCCTCCCTCCCACCCTTCCTCCAACCCTCCCACAGTTCGTCCCACCCTTCCACCCTCCCTCCCACCCTCCCACCCTCCCTCCCACCCTCCCTCCTACCCTCCCTCACTCCCACCCTCCCTTCCACCCTCCCACCCTCCCACGCTTCCTAGCTCCCTCCCTCCCAACCTCCCTCCCATCCTCCCACCCCCCTCCCACCCTCCCCACCCTCCCTCCCACCCCCCCTCCCACCCTCCCTCTCACCCTCCCTCCTACCCTCCCACCCTCCCACCCTCCCTCCCACCCTCCCACCCTCCCTCCCACCCCCCCTCCCACCCTCCCTCTCACCCTCCCTCCTACCCTCCCACCCTCCCACCCTCCCTCCCACCCTCCCACCCTCCCTCCCTCCCTCTCTCCCTCCCTCTCACCCTCCCTCCTACCCTCCCTCCCACCCTCCCTCCATCCTACCCTCCCTCCCTCCCTCCCCCTCTCCCTCCCACCCTCCCTCAGGAGGGAGGGTGGGAGAGCTACTCTAGCTCCTCATTCATCTAATCGTTGCTTGTTTTTGCAGTTGCAGAGTCGTGGTTACTGAGGGGATACAGCAGTTTCCGGTGGCAGCAGCAGCAGCAAGCAGCAGGAAACAGCAGCAACAACAGCAGAAACAGCAGCAGCAGCTGAAGCAGCGATGACAGCAGCAGTTACAACAACAGCAACAGCCGCAGGAACAGCAGCAGCAGCAGCAGCAACAGCAACAGCAGCAGCAACAGGAGCAGCAACAGCAACAGCAGCATCAACAGCAACAGCAACAGCAACAGCAGCAGCAACAGCAACAGCAGCAACAGCAGCAACAACAGCAGCAACAGCAACAGCAGGCGGCAGGCTGCAACGCAAGCAGCAACAGCAGGCAGCGCAGCAGCGGCAGCGGCAGCGGCGGCGGCAGCGGCGGCAGGCATCAGCAGCAGCGGCAGCAGGCGGCAGCGGCAGCAGCGGCAGCAGGCGGCAGTAGGCAACAGCAGGCGGCGGCGGCGGCGGCAGCGAGCAAGCAGGCTGCAGCAGGCAACAGGCAAGGCGCGGCAGCAAGCGGCAGCAGCAGCAACAGCAGCGGCGGCAGCGGCGTGGCAGGCAGCAGCAGGCAGCAACGGCAGCAGCAACGCGGCGGTAGCAACAAGGCAGTGGCAGCAGCATGCAGCAGGCAGCAACGGCAACGGTGGCAGGCAGCAAGCAGCGGCGGCAATAGGCGGCGGCAGCGGCAAGCAGGCAGGCGGTAGCAGCAGCAGCAACAGCAGCAAGGCAACGCGCAGCAGCAAAAGCTGCAGCAACAGCAGCAGGCAGCAAGCAGCGGCAACGCAGGCAGTAGGCAGCAGCAGCAACAGCGGCAGCAGCAGCAGCAACAGCACGGCAAGCAAGCAAGCGGCAACGGCAACGCGGCAGCAGCAACAGCGGCAGCAGCAGGCGGCAGCGTACGGCAGCAGCAACAGCAGCGGAAGCAACAGCGGCAGGCAACGCAGCGGGAACAGGCAGCGGAACAGCGGCAGCAGCAGCAGCAGCTCAAGCAGCAGCAGCAGGCAGCAAGCAGCGGCGGCAGGCGGCAGCAGGCAAAGCAGCAACAGCAGCAGCAGCAGCAACAGGCGGCAAGCAGCAGCAGCGTAAGGCATCAGCAGCAACGGTCACAGCAGCAGCGGCAAGCAGCGACGCAACAGCAGCAGCAACAGCAGCAAGAGCAGCAGCAGTAGCAACAGCAGCTGTTGCTCCCACTAACACTCCGTTTTATGTTCCTTATTTCTATTTGTGTTTCTATCACGATATTACTGCTGACTTATCGCAGCCATCTGTGTGTAGATGACGTGGGAGTGCACGGGAGTACATGGGAGCAGATGGGAGTACATGGGAGGAGATGGGAGTACATGGGAGGAGATGGGAGTGCACGGGGAGTACATGAGAGGAAATAGGAGTACATGGGAGGAGATGCGAGTGCGCGAGAGTATATTGGAGGAAAAAGGAGTACATGGGATGGGAGGAGATGGGAGTACATGGGAGGAGATGGGAGTACATGGGAGGAGATGGGAGTGCACGGGAGTGCATGAGAGGAAATAGGAGTACATGGGAGGAGATGCGAGTGCACGGGAGTATATTGGAGGAAAAAGGAGTACATGGGAGGAGATAGGAGTATGTGGGAGGAGATGGGAGTACACAAGTGTGGATAGGATGAAATGGGATTACACAGGAGTACATGGGAAGTGATGGGAACTTAGTTACCCGGACTTGAGTCCTGGAGGTGGTGAGTACAGTGTTAGTATTCTTGAAGGAGGGGCGGCGGGAGGACATGTTGCTGTCGAAGAGTCAGTTGATGAATGTGCACCTCTACAAAGAAAACCATTGAAGGAATGATGGTGAACGTGTTTCCTTTTAGTTGGGAGAAGAATCACCCTGTGTACCTTTGTGAGAGACGGCCGGTGTGGTACAAAATAGTAAGGGATTTTCCGGCATATAAGGCGCGCTTTTTTCCCACAGAGAATCTTGGAGAATCAGCCTGCGCCTTATATGCTCAAGGTCAGTGTCAAGGGGTAGGCTTTGGGCTAGGCTTTAACCTACTTCTGTCGTGCGCCTTATACGCCGGAAAATACGGTAAGTCTGCTGCTTCTGAACATTGCTGGAGTGTGGTCTCAAAATTTCCCTCTGGGAATGAGGTGATGGTGCCAGTGTGTAGTGTCAGGACTATAAGAGATGCACCCAATTGCAAAGCAGTATAAAGTTCAAACTTACATATGTGTGTGTGTGTGTGTGTGTGGGGGGGGGTGAGTGTGTGTGTGTGTGTGTGTGTGTACTCACCTAATTTTGGTTGCAGGGATCGAGTCATAGCTCGTTAGTTGTGTGTGTGTGTGTGTGTGTGTGTGTGTGTGTGTGTGTGTGTGTGTGTGTGTGTGTGTGTGTGTGTGTGTGTGTGTGTGTGTGTGTGTGTGTGTGTGTGTGTGTATGTGTGTGTGTGTGTGTGTGTGTGTGTGTGTGTGTGTGTGCATTTATAAGGAGAAATTTCATTATTTACAAAGAATATAGCACGATAGATTGATGAAGAAATACATATTAATCTAGAATAGATGGAAAGTGTCAGGAGAAAGTCCGAGGAATGGTTTCAATGATCTCTATGAAGAAGGTTTTGAGAGGCAGGCGCTTGAGCACCGCGCAAGAGTGAGCGTGCTACATCGGAATTAGTAGTGGTTGGGAGTGGACATGCTGTTGGAGTGATAGCAAGGTATTATCTAATTATCCCTGGACTAATTTTTTGTATGTCTGAATGTATCAGAGGACTTATTAATGACTAGGTTAATATATGAGTCATGTGTCACCTGCCATAGTGCCAGTAAGACT
>NC_091315.1:36494168-36496668 GCF_038502225.1 Cherax quadricarinatus
GTGTTATACTCACCCCAAGATCTTTTTCCTTGAGTGATGTTTGTAGTCTCTGGCCCCCTAGACTGTACTCCGTCTGCGGTCTTCTTTGCCCTTCCCCAATCCTCATGACTTTGCACTTGGTGGGATTGAACTCCAGGAGCCAGTTGCTGGACCAGGTCTGCAGCCTGTCCAGATCCCTTTGTATTTCTGCCTGGTCTTCGATCGAATGAACTCTTCTCATCAACTTCACGTCATCTGCAAACAGTGACACCTCGGAGTTTATTCCTTCCGTCATGTCGTTCACAAATACCAGAAACAGCAATGGTCCTAGGACTGACCCCTGTGGGACCCCGCTGGTCACAGGTGCCCACTCTGACACCTCGCCACGTACCATTACTCCCTGCTGTCCTCCTGACAAGTATTCCCTGATCCATTGCAGTGCCTTCCCTGTTATCCCTGCTTGGTCCTCCAGTTTTTGCACTAATCTCTTGTGTGGTACCGTGTCAAACGCCTTCTTGCAGTCCAAGAAAATGCAATCCACCCACCCCTCTCTCTCTTGTCTTACTGCTGTCACCATGTCATAGAACTCCAGTAGGTTTGTGACACAGGATTTCCCGTCCCTGAAACCATGTTGGCTGCTGGTGATGAGATCATTCCTTTCTAGATGTTCCATCATTCTTCTCCTGACAATCTTTTCCATGATTTTGCATGCTATACATGTCAGTGACACTGGTCTGTAGTTTAATGCTTCATGTCTGTCTCTTTTTTTAAAGATTGGGACTACATTTGCTGTCTTCCATGCCTCAGGCAATCTCCCTGTTTCGATAGATGTATTGAATATTGTTGTTAGGGGTACACATAGCGCATCTGCTCCCTCTCTTAGGACCCATGGAGATATGTTTTTTGGCCCCATTGCCTTTGAGGTATCTAGCTCACTCAGAAGCCTCTTCACTTCTTCCTCGGTTGTGTGTACTGTGTCCAGCACATGGTTGTGTACCCCACCTCTCCGTCTTTCTGGAGCCCCTTCTGTCTCCTCTGTGAACACTTCTTTGAATCTCTTGTTGAGTTCCTCACATACTTCACGGTCATTTCTTGTTGTCTCTCCTCCTTCCTTCCTTAGCCTGATTACCTGGTCCTTGACTGTTGTTTTCTTCCTGATGTGGCTGTATAACAGCTTCGGGTCAGATTTTGGCTTTTGCTGCTATGTCGTTTTCATATTGACGTTGGGCCTCCCTTCTTATCTGTGCATATTCGTTTCTGGCTCTACGACTGCTCTCCTTATTCTCCTGGGTCCTTTGCCTTCTATATTTCTTCCATTCCCTAGTGTGTGTGTGTGTGAGTGTGTGTGTGAGTGTGTGTGTGAGTGTGTGTGTGAGTGTGTGAGTGTGTGTGAGTGTGTGTGTGTGTGTGTGTGTGTGTGTGTGTGTGTGTGTGTGTGTGTGTGTGTGTGTGCATAGAGCTTTTGAAGGTCTGGGTTATTTAAGAGATTATTCCAATGTTATCCGCATAATCTCTCCCATAATTCACTCCCTTGGTCTCTTGATCCCAGTAACTGGAGCAGCCATCACCTCTATCTCGGATCAGACCTAATATCCTCTCATTTCTCCCTTTTCCCGGGACGCAGAATGATCCTTACGGGTTCAGCGCTTCCCCACGAGAATGACGCGGCGGATAAGATTGACACTTCAAAACACTTTCTTCTTCTCAGAAAAAAAAAATTGGCTGGTGTTTTCTTTCCAACAAATTCCTATTTAATGGTCCAATTTCACCAGTAATTGTGTTGAGTCGGAATTATTTTTTCACCCTATTTCACATTACCTGTTAGTGATTCAGGAGTCTGTTGTGGCAGCTGGACAGACAGTTACTGTTTCACCCGTCTGTTGTGGCAGCTGGACAGACAGTTACTGTTTCACCCGTCTGTTGTGGCAGCTGGACAGACAGTTACTGTTTCACCCGTCTGTTGTGGCAGCTGGCAGCTGGACAGACAGTTACTGTTTCACCCGTCTGTTGTGGCAGCTGGACAGACAGTTACTGTTTCACCCGTCTGTTGTGGCAGCTGGACAGACAGTTACTGTTTCACCCGTCTGTTGTGGCAGCTGGACAGACAGTTAATGTTTCACCCGTCTGTTGTGGCAGCTGGACAGACAGTTACTGTTTCACCCGTCTGTTGTGGCAGCTGGACAGACAGTTATCCGCTGAAGACGGTCTCTCTCTGAAGCCGAAATGCACAGATCTCTCTCATTTGTGTCTCATTTTCCTCTCCCAGTGATTTTTCACATTCCATCCCTCAGTGTTTAAAAAAACTTAAACATCACAACATTGAGGAATCTCGTCAACATTTTTAACATATCGTTAAGGACTTGAACTTTTTTTTTAACCTGGTAAATTAGCAAAGAAACTAATGCTAATCGCCCTTATTAGCTAGGTAAGTACATGAGCAGAATAGCCTTGTATTAGTTAATAATGCTATTGAGCCGTCATCAGTAAATTGTAAATCTGGTTGATCCGATCATACGACTTG
>NC_091315.1:36501668-36564168 GCF_038502225.1 Cherax quadricarinatus
GACCTGTTCAACAGTACTGTTGACACGCCCTGTTCTAGTCTCAGACCTGTTCAACAGTACTGTTGACACGCCCTGTTCTAGTCTCAGACCTGTTCAACAGTACTGTTGACACGCCCTGTTCTAGTCTCAGACCTCTTCAACAGTACTGTTGACACGCCCTGTTCTAGTCTCAGACCTCTTCCAACAGTACTGTTGACACGCCCTGTTCTAGTCTCAGACCTCTTCAACAGTATTGTTGACTTGCCCTGTTCTAGTCTCAGACCTCTTCAACAGTACTGTTGACATGCCCTGTTCTAGTCTCAGACCTCTTCAACAGTACTGTTGACATGCCCTGTTCTAGTCTCAGACCTCTTCAACAGTACTGTTGACATGCCCTGTTCTAGCCTCAGACCTCTTCAACAGTACTGTTGACATGCCCTGTTCTAGTCTCAGACCTCTTCAACAGTACTGTTGACACGCCCTGTTCCGGTCTCAGACCTCTTCAACAGTACTGTTGACATGCCTGTTCTAGTCTCAGACCTCTTCAACAGTACTGTTGACATGCCCTGTTCTAGTCTCAGACCTCATCAACAGTACTGTTGACACGCCCTGTTCTAGTCTCAGACCTCATCAACAGTACTGTTGACACGCCCTGTTCTAGTCTCAGACCTCTTCAACAGTACTGTTGACACGCCCTGTTCTAGTCTCAGACATCTTCAACAGTACTGTTGACACGCCCTGTTCTAGTCTCAGACCTCTTCAACAGTACTGTTGACACGCCCTGTTCTAGTCTCAGACATCTTCAACAGTACTGTTGACACGCCCTGTTCTAGTCTCAGACCTCTTCAACAGTACTGTTGACACGTCCTGTTCTAGTCTCAGACCTCTTCAACAGTGCTGTTGACACGCCCTGTTCTAGTCTCAGACCTCTTCAACAGTACTGTTGACACGCCCTGTTCTAGTCTCAGACCTCTTCAACAGTACTGTTGACACGCCCTGTTCTAGTCTCAGACATCTTCAACAGTACTGTTGACACGCCCTGTTCTAGTCTCAGACCGCTTCAACAGTACTGTTGACACGTCCTGTTCTAGTCTCAGACCTCTTCAACGGTGCTGTTGACACGCCCTGTTCTAGTCTCAGACCTCTTCAACAGTACTGTTGACAAGCCCTGTTCTAGTCTCAGACCTCTTCAACAGTACTGTTGACACGCCCTGTTCTAGTCTCAGACCTCTTCAACAGTACTGTTGACACGCCCTGTTCTAGTCTCAGACCTCTTCAACGGTGCTGTTGACACGCCCTGTTCTAGTCTCAGACCTCTTCAACAGTACTGTTGACAAGCCCTGTTCTAGTCTCAGACATCTTCAACAGTACTGTTGACATGCCCTGTTCTAGTCTCAGACCTCTTCAACAGTACTGTTCACACGCTCTGTTCTAGTCTCAGACCTCTTCAACAGTACTGTTGACACGCCTTGTTCTAGCCTCAGACCTCTTCAACAGTACTGTTGATATGCCCTGTTCTAGTCTCAGACCTCTTCAACAGTACTGTTGACACGCCCTGTTCCGGTCTCAGACCTCTTCAACAGTACTGTTGACACGCCCTGTTCTAACCTCAGACCTCTTCAACAGTACTGTTGACACGCCCTGTTCCGGTCTCAGACCTCTTCAACAGTACTGTTGACACGCCCTGTTCTAGTCTCAGACCTCTTCAACAGTACTGTTGACACGCCCTGTTCTAGTCTCAAACCTCTTCAACAGTACTGTTGACACGCCCTGTTCTAGTCTCAGACCTCTTCAACAGTACTGTTGACATGCCCTGTTCTAGTCTCAGACCTCTTCAACAGTACTGTTGACATGCCCTGTTCTAGTCTCAGACCTCTTCAACAGTACTGTTGACACGCCCTGTTCCGGTCTCAGACCTCTTCAACAGTACTGTTGACACGCCCTGTTCCAGTTTCAGACCTCATCAACAGTACTGTTGACATGCCCTGTTCTAGTCTCAGACCTCTTCAACAGTACTGTTGACATGCCCTGCTCTAGTCTCAGACCTGTTCAACAGTATTGTTGACATGCCCTCTTATAGTCTCAGACCTCATCAACAGTACTGTTGACATGTCCTGTTCTAGTCTCAGACCTCATCAACAGTACTTGTGATATGCCCTGTTCTAGTCTCAGACCTCTTTTAACAGTACTGTTGATACGCCCTGTTCTAGTCTCAGACCTTTTCAACAGTACTGTTGACACGCCCTGTTCTAGTCTCAGACGTCTTCAACAGTACTGTTAACATGCCCTGTTATAGTTTCAGACCTCTTCAACAGTACTGTTGACACACACTGTTCTAGTTTCAGACCTCTTCAACAGTACTGTTGACACGCCCTGTTCTAGTCTCAGACCTCAACAATACTGTTCACACGCCCTGTTCTAGTCTCAGACCTCTTCAACAGTAATGTTGACACGCCCTGTTCTAGTCTCAGACCTTTTCAACAGTACTGTTGACACGCCCTGTTCTAGTCTCAGACCTTTTCAACAGTACTGTTTACTCGCCTTGTTACAGTTTGAGACCTCTTCAACGGCACTGTTTACCCCCTTTACTTATTAGTCGAGGAAGAAAACATTATTTAATTAAACATTGTCTACCACTTCGTATATGTTTCAGAAGAAGAAAAGAAAGGTAGAGAGCAAGAAGAAGACAGAGAGAGAGAGAGAGGGAATGAACCAGGGATAAGACAGAACTTCTGTGAGTCTTGTAGGTGAATGAGTCTTCTCTGTCGTTCACTACAGTACCTCGGTTCCATTTACTTCAGTTTCTGTTATGAGTAAAATATATATGTGTAAAACTAATTCAATCCTCTAACACTACACACACTGCCTGCTCCAACAAGTGTAAGACAACACACGACTTCTCACAATACACACACTGCCTGCTCCAACAAGTGTAAGACAACACACGACTTCTCACACTACACACACTGCCTGCTCCAACAAGTGTAAGACAACACACGACCTCTCACACTACACACACTGCCTGCTCCAACAAGTGTAAGACAACACACGACTTCTCACACTACACACACTGCCTGCTCCAACAAGTGTAAGACAACACACGACCTCTCACACTACACACACTGCCTGCTCCAACAAGTGTAAGACAACACACGACCTCTCACACTACACACACTGCCTGCTCCAACAAGTGTAAGACAACACACGACCTCTCACACTACACACACTGCCTGCTCCAACAAGTGTAAGACAACACACGACCTCTCACACTACACACACTGCCTGCTCCAACAAGTGTAAGACAACACACGACCTCTCACACTACACACACTGCCTGCTCCAACAAGTGTAAGACAACACACGACTTCTCACACTACACACACTGCCTGCTCCAACAAGTGTAAGACAACACACGACCTCTCACACTACACACACTGCCTGCTCCAACAAGTGTAAGACAACACACGACCTCTCACACTACACACACTGCCTGCTCCAACAAGTGTAAGACAACACACGACCTCTCACACTACACACACTGCCTGCTCCAACAAGTGTAAGACAACACACGACCTCTCACACTACACACACTGCCTGCTCCAACAAGTGTAAGACAACACACGACCTCTCACACTACACACACTGCCTGCTCCAACAAGTGTAAGACAACACACGACCTCTCACACTACACACACTGCCTGCTCCAACAAGTGTAAGACAACACACGACTTCTCACACTACACACACTGCCTGCTCCAACAAGTGTAAGACAACACACGACCTCTCACACTACACACACTGCCTGCTCCAACAAGTGTAAGACAACACACGACCTCTCACACTACACACACTGCCTGCTCCAACAAGTGTAAGACAACAAACGACTTCTCACACTACACACACTGCCTGCTCCAACAAGTGTAAGACAACACACGACTTCTCACACTACACACACTGCCTGCTCCAACAAGTGTAAGACAACACACGACTTCTCACACTACACACACTGCCTGCTCCAACAAGTGTAAGACAACACACGACTTCTCACACTACACACACTGCCTGCTCCAACAAGTGCAAGACAACACACGACTTCTCACACTACACACACTGCCTGCTCCAACAAGTGTAAGACAACACACGACTTCTCACACTACACACACTGCCTGCTCCAACAAGTGTAAGACAACACACGACCTCTCACACTACACACACTGCCTGCTCCAACAAGTGTAAGACAACACACGACCTCTCACACTACACACACTACCTGCTCCAACAAGTGTAAGACAACACACGACCTCTCACACTACACACACTGCCTGCTCCAACAAGTGTAAGACAACACACGACCTCTCACACTACACACACTGCCTGCTCCAACAAGTGTAAGACAACACACGACCTCTCACACTACACACACTGCCTGCTCCAACAAGTGTAAGACAACACACGACCTCTCACACTACACACACTGCCTGCTCCAACAAGTGTAAGACAACACACGACCTCTCACACTACACACACTGCCTGCTCCAACAAGTGTAAGACAACACACGACCTCTCACACTACTCACACTGCCTGCTCCAACAAGTGTAAGACAACACACGACCTCTCACACTACACACACTGCCTGCTCCAATAAGTGTAAGACAACACACGACCTCTCACACTACACACACTGCCTGCTCCAACAAGTGTAAGACAACACACGACCTCTAACACTACACACACTGCCTGCTCCAACAAGTGTAAGACAACACACGACCTCTCACACTACACACACTGCCTGCTCCAACAAGTGTAAGACAACACACGACCTCTCACACTACACACACTGCCTGCTCCAACAAGTGTAAGACAACACACGACCTCTCACACTACACACACTGCCTGCTCCAACAAGTGTAAGACAACACACGACCTCTCACACTACACACACTGCCTGCTCCAACAAGTGTAAGACAACACACGACCTCTCACACTACACACACTTCCTGCTCCAACAAGTGTAAGACAACACACGACCTCTCACACTACACACACTGCCTGCTCCAACAAGTGTAAGACAACACACGACTTCTCACACTACACACACTGCCTGCTCCAACAAGTGTAAGACAACACACGACCTCTCACACTACACACACTGCCTGCTCCAACAAGTGCAAGACAACACACGACCTCTCACACTACACACACTGCCTGCTCCAACAAGTGTAAGACAACACACGACCTCTCACACTACACACACTGCCTGCTCCAACAAGTGTAAGACAACACACGACTTCTCACACTACACACACTGCCTGCTCCAACAAGTGTAAGACAACACACGACCTCTCACACTACTCACACTTCCTGCTCCAACAAGTGTAAGACAACACTCGACCTCTCACACTACACACACTGCCTGCTCCAACAAGTGTAAGACAACACACGACCTCTCACACTACACACACTGCCTGCTCCAACAAGTGTAAGACAACACACAACCTCTCACACTACACACACTGCCTGCTCCAACAAGTGTAAGACAACACACAACCTCTCACACTACACACACTGCCTGCTCCAACAAGTGTAAGACAACACACGACCTCTCACACTACACACACTGCCTGCTCCAACAAGTGTAAGACAACACACGACCTCTCACACTACACACACTGCCTGCTCCAACAAGTGTAAGACAACACACGACCTCTCACACTACACACACTGCCTGCTCCAACAAGTGTAAGACAACACACGACCTCTCACACTACACACACTGCCTGCTCCAACAAGTGTAAGACAACTACACACACTGCCTGCTCCAACAAGTGTAAGACAACACACGACCTCTCACACTACACACACTGCCTGCTCCAACAAGTGTAAGACAACACACGACCTCTCACACTACACACACTGCCTGCTCCAACAAGTGTAAGACAACACACGACCTCTCACACTACACACACTGCCTGCTCCAACAAGTGTAAGACAACACACGACCTCTCACCCTACACACACTGCCTGCTCCAACAAGTGTAAGACAACACACGACCTCTCACACTACACACACTGCCTGCTCCAACAAGTGTAAGACAACACACGACCTCTCACACTACACACACTGCCTGCTCCAACAGGTGTAAGACAACACACGACCTCTCACACTACACACACTGCCTGCTCCAACAAGTGTAAGACAAACATCAAAATGGTATACAATACCGACAGGTTGTTAGGTAAGACACATATGCAACAGTTAGACAACTTTATTCCGAAACGTTTCGCCTACACAGTAGGCTTCTTCAGTCGAATACAGAAAGTAGGCAGGAACAGTAGAGATGTGAAGACGATGTAATCAGTCCATCACCCTTAATGTCGTAGAATTTGAGGTTGTCAGTCCCTCGGCCTGGAGAAGTTCAGTTCCATAGTCAGGAACTATCTGAAGATCAAGCGACAGTGCGGAGACTTAAATACTGTCGGAAGGAGAGGTGCAGGGTAGTAATAGTAGTAGTAGTAGTAGTAGTAATAGTAGTAGTGAGAGGCAACTGAGAGGTCATGTCCCTCTCAGATCCAACCCTTCTCACTTGAAAAGCTTGTTCAAGGTGTTTTCTGTACCAAGATGCCACGTGTTGCAGTGTCTGACAAGATGAACATCAAAATGGTATACAATACCGACAGGTTGTTAGGTAAGACACATATGCAACAGTTAGACAACTTTATTCCGAAACGTTTCGCCTACACAGTAGGCTTCTTCAGTCGAATACAGAAAGTAGGCAGGAACAGTAGAGATGTGAAGACGATGTAATCAGTCCATCACCCTTAATGTCGTAGAATTTGAGGTTGACAGTCCCTCGGCCTGGAGAAGTTCAGTTCCATAGTCAGGAACTATCTGAAGATCAAGCGACAGTGCGGAGACGTTTCGGAATAAAGTTGTCTAACTGTTGCATATGTGTCTTACCTAACAACCTGTCGGTATTGTATACCATTTTGATGTTCATCTTGTCAGACACTGCAACACGTGGCATCTTGGTACAGAAAACACCTTGAACAAGCTTTTCAAGTGAGAAGGGTTGGATCTGAGAGGGACATGACCTCTCAGTTGCCTCTCACTACTACTATTACTACTACTACTACTACTACTATTACTACCCTGCACCTCTCCTTCCGACAGTATTTAAGTCTCCGCACTGTCGCTTGATCTTCAGATAGTTCCTGACTATGGAACTGAACTTCTCCAGGCCGAGGGACTGACAACCTCAAATTCTACGACATTAAGGGTGATGGACTGATTACATCGTCTTCACATCTCTACTGTTCCTGCCTACTTTCTGTATTCGACTGAAGAAGCCTACTGTGTAGGCGAAACGTTTCGGAATAAAGTTGTCTAACTGTTGCATATGTGTCTTACCTAACAACCTGTCGGTATTGTATACCATTTTGATGTTCATCTTGTCAGACACTGCAACACGTGGCATCTTGGTACAGAAAACACCTTGAACAAGCTTTTCAAGTGAGAAGGGTTGGATCTGAGAGGGACATGACCTCTCAGTTGCCTCTCACTACTACTATTACTACTACTACTACTACTACTATTACTACCCTGCACCTCTCCTTCCGACAGTATTTAAGTCTCCGCACTGTCGCTTGATCTTCAGATAGTTCCTGACTATGGAACTGAACTTCTCCAGGCCGAGGGACTGACAACCTCAAATTCTACGACATTAAGGGTGATGGACTGATTACATCGTCTTCACATCTCTACTGTTCCTGCCTACTTTCTGTATTCGACTGAAGAAGCCTACTGTGTAGGCGAAACGTTTCGGAATAAAGTTGTCTAACTGTTGCATATGTGTCTTACCTAACAAAGTGTAAGACAACACACGACCTCTCACACTACACACACTGCCTGCTCCAACAAGTGTAAGACAACACACGACCTCTCACACTACACACACTGCCTGCTCCAACAAGTGTAAGACAACACACGACCTCTCACACTACACACACTGCCTGCTCCAACAAGTGTAAGACAACACACGACCTCACACACTGTCTGCTCCAACAAGTGTAAGACAACACACGACCTCTCACACTACACACACTGCCTGCTCCAACAAGTGTAAGACAACACACGACCTCTCACACTACACACACTGCCTGCTCCAATAAGTGTAAGAGAACACACGACCTCTCACACTACACACACTGCCTGCTCCAACAAGTGTAAGACAACACACGACCTCTCACACTACACACACTGCCTGCTCCAACAAGTGTAAGACAACACACGACCTCTCACACTACACACACTGCCTGCTCCAACAAGTGTAAGACAACACACGACCTCTCACACTACACACACTGCCTGCTCCAACAATTGTAAGACAACACACGACCTCTCACACTACACACACTGCCTGCTCCAATAAGTGTAAGACAACACACGACCTCTCACACTACACACACTACCTGCTCCAACAAGTGTAAGACAACACTCGACCTCTCACACTACACACACTGCCTGCTCCAACAAGTGTAAGAAAACACACGACTTCTCACACTACACACACTGCCTGCTCCACAAGTGTAAGACAACACACGACCTCTCACACTACACACACTACCTGCTCCAACAAGTGTAAGACAACACACGACTTCTCACACTACACACACTGTCTGCTCCAACAAGTGTAAGACAACACACGACCTCTCACACTACACACACTGCCTGCTCCAATAAGTGTAAGACAACACACGACCTCTCACACTACACACACTGCCTGCTCCAACAAGTGTAAGACAACACACGACCTCTCACACTACACACACTGCCTGCTCCAACAAGTGTAAGACAACACACGACTTCTCACACTACACACACTGCCTGCTCCAACAAGTGTAAGACAACACACGACCTCTCACACTACACACACTGCCTGCTCCAGCATGCGTAAGGCATAACACTATCTACTAAAACACACAGCAAGCCATCTCACTGTTCCCAGGACGTGACGAGACCCCATCAACACACCCCAACTACTCAAATTTTCGTTCCTGAATAAAATCGCATCGATCAAAAGGGATTTAATGCCCAGTGCGCAATAGTCAGCGGCTTTGATCCTTCTCTCCCAGGGGAATCTCATCCCATATGGACTTCAGGCTGAATGTCACTTGTTTTCGGCGAGTGGAGGAACTACTTCACCAGTTGGATAGATTTCCTCCGCTATTCTAAGTTTTTTTTTTTGGCAACTTCCTGGTGCATATTACTTTTTTAAAATGTTATTAAATTTTTAACTCTTTTTTGGGCATAATATGCAAACATGTCCTCTAACTTGGGCAGCCGCTTTCACACAAATTGCCGTGCACGCGATTCTGGACGAATGGAGTTTCAATGAAAAATAAATATATATTAGTTTCTCTCGTTTAGTTATGTTAGGTTTGATTAGGTTAGGTAGGTAAAGTTATGTTTAGGTTAGAATAAGTTAATGTAAATTAACCTATCTTCCAACATAATCGGAAAAAGCGAGATGATAAAAGCCGAGTGGCTAACGTGCGGCAGCTCTGGGCACGTACTGATGCTTTATTTATGCAACAAGTGTGGAGGAGAGGCAGCAATGAGAGTCCCCTATAAGGCCAGCAGCAAAACCCACGATTTTCCTTTTTCACTGTTCAACCCGTCCGTAAACACCCTCGCTCCTGAGGCATGACTAGAGTCGTGCTCACGAAGGCAAGTCATTGGCATTTCTGGAACGAGTCTCAGTGTGTAGTCCCCATTAAGTCCTTGTATAAATGAACATATCTCCGGTGTTAAACTGAAGGTAAAAGTCTCCACACCTCAGGTCGTCCACATAGAAGGCCTCCACACCTCAAGTCGTCCACATAAAATGCCTCCACACTTCAAGTCGTCCATATAATAGGCCTCTACTCCTCAAGTCCTCCACATAAAAGGCCTGCACGCCTCAGGTCGTCCACAAGGAAAGTCCCCACACCTCAAGTCGTCCACATAGAAAGCTCCACACCTCACGTCATCCACATAGAAAGCTCCACACTTCAAGTCGTCCACATAGAAAGCTCCACACTTCAAGTCGTTCACATAGAAGGCCTACACACCTCAGGTCGTCCACATAGAAGGCCTCCACACCTCAGGTCGTCCACATAGAAGGCCTCCACACCTCAGGTCGTCCTCATATTGGGAAGACCTTCATAGCTTGATAAATAAACAATAGACATGAAACTATTATCCTTCATATTCGCTTTCTTATAAATAAATAAAAGCTAAAACACATTTCATCTTCCAATACAAAACAAAATCCCATCCTTCGATAATGAAAGGCTATTTTTTTACTACAAAAGGATGCGTAGATTATCAATCACCGTACTGGCGCTATACTAATTGGGCCAGAGCCACAATGAAGCGGCCTCAGCTCATACTTAAATCTGTCTAACTAGAGGGAGAAAGAGAGAGAGAGAGAGAGAGAGAGAGAGAGAGAGAGGGGGGGAAAGAGAGAAAAGATAAAGTATAAGAGAAGAAAAAAAAACCATAGAGTAGTCTTTGATCCCGTCCCGTGGGATGCCAACCTTTATAGGGGCCAGGCAGACTCTCTCTTGTTTTAAGCAACAACAGATTGGATTCGATATTTTTCAGCTTTTTTTTTTACCCAATCGGCTTTTTTTTTATATAAAAAACTTTTATTTTCTTTTTAGCTTTGATTTCAATAGTGAAACAAAACTGAACGTAAGGGATTGTGGGTAATTTTGACTGTGCCATGGCACTGACCAAATAATAATAATAATAATAATAATAATAATAATAATAATAATAATAATAATAATAATAATAATAATAATAATAATTATTATTATTATTATTATTATTATTATTATTATTATTATATTTTTATCAATAATGCCACACTGCCTTCCTGGTCAACCAGGCTGTTGTTGCTAGCTAGTAGACCCACCTAGCTATCAAAAATTCTTCCATCAGCCACAGCCAGTAGACAGTGTTCAAACATCATCTTAAAATCCTCTATCTCAGTTCCGGCTGTCTTCTTCTCGGCAGCCAGTCAACAACATTCTCTGTGGCTGACTGGACTATTAATGTGTTTACCTGGAGTTTACCTGGTATCGTTTGCGGGGGGTCATCGCCCCCGTGGCCCGCTCGCAGGTTGGGGATCACCGAGCACAGAACACTGTGGCCTGGATAACGGTGCCGCGCATGTCAGGCACCAGTGACACTGTAGCCAGACAATCTGTGGAAAAATCATGCTTCTGTCATCAGCACAACTGTATTGAAATTCTGTGAAATTGTTTTTGGTGATATTAGTGTGGTAGATAGATCATGAAGTGCCAGTAGTGTGGTAGATAGATCATTAAGTGCCAGTAGTGTGGTAGATAGATCATGAAGTGCCAGTAGTGTGGTAGACAGATCATGAAGTGCCAGTAGTGTGGTAGATAGATCATGAAGTGCCAGTAGTGTGGTAGACAGATCATGAAGTGCCAGTAGTGTGGTAGATAGATCATGAAGTGCCAGTAGTGTGGTAGACAGATCATGAAGTGCCAGTAGTGTGGTAGATAGATCATGAAGTGCCAGTAGTGTGGTAGACAGATCATGAAGTGCCAGTAGTGTGGTAGACAGATCATGAAGTGCCAGTAGTGTGGTAGATAGATCATGAAGTGCCAGTAGTGTGGTAGATAGATCATGAAGTGCCAGTAGTGTGGTAGATAGATCATGAAGTGCCAGTAGTGTGGTAGATAGATCATGAAGTGCCAGTAGTGTGGTAGATAGATCATGAAGTGCCAGTAGTGTGGTAGATAGATCATGAAGTGCCAGTAGTGTGGTAGATAGATCATGAAGTGCCAGTAGTGTGGTAGATAGATCATTAAGTGCCAGTAGTGTGGTAGATAGATCATGAAGTGCCAGTAGTGTGGTAGACAGATCATGAAGTGCCAGTAGTGTGGTAGATAGATCATGAAGTCACAGTAGCGAAGTAGATAGATCATAAAGTGCCAGTAGTGTGGTAGATATTACAGGTCAATGTATATTCCCTGACTATTACCCTTCTTGTTGTCACCTTCCTTCTCACCCCTTTATCCTCTGCTTCACCTATTCCCAATTCACTCTCCCCTCTTTTCTCATCCTATTGTTCCAGCTTTCCCCTCAACCTTCTCTTCCCCTTATTCCGCCATCTTTCCCCCTCCTTTCGGAAGATCAAAGCAAGAAAAGGGGCCATCCAAAACAGACGTTTTAGCTAATTTTAAGCTTTTCCCAACAGTGTGTGTGTGTGTGTGTGTGTGTGTGTGTGTGTGTGTGTGTGATCTCATCTAACTATATTCACCAAATTGTGGTTGCAGGGGTCGAGACTCGGCTCCTGGTCCCGCCTCTTCACTGAACGCTACTAGATCCTCTCTCTCCCTGCTCCCTGAGCTTTATCGTACCTCGTCTTAAAACTATGTATGGTTCCTGCCTCCACTACATCATTCGCCAGACTGTTCCACTTCCTGACCACTCTATGACTGAAGAAATACTTCCCTGTGACTCATCTGAGTCTTCAACTTCCAAGGGTGACCCCTCGTATCTTTGTCCCCTCTCTGGAACATCTTGCCTCTGTCCCCCTTGTCTATTCAGCACAGTATTTTGTATGCCGTTATCATGTCTCCCCTAACCCTCCTGTCCTCCAGTGTCGTCAGTGTATCCAGTGTGTGTGTGTGTGTGTGTGTGTGTGTGTGTGTGTGTGTGTGTGTACAATAGAGAGAAGTCACATCATTAGACTGTAAACAGTACGAAATAAATAGGAAGCAGAGCTGATAATGGTGATTAGTAATTGTGGTGACAATGGTAGTAGTGATTGTGCATTGGCAGTGATAATAGTTATATATTGTTTGTAGTTGTAATGGTAGTAATAGTAGTGGTTAAGGTGGTCGCAGTAGTAGTAATGGTTGCTAGTGATAACGATAGTAGGGATTGTGGTAGTGGTAGTGATTGTAGTAATGGTAGTAGTAACAGTGGTAGTGATAATGGTAATTGTGGTACTGGTAGTAGTGATGGTTGGCAGGGGCATTGGTGATGGTGGTAGTGGTAGTGATTGTAGTAGTAGTAGTAGTAGTGGTAGTAGCGATGGTGATAGTGATATTAGTAATGGTGGTAATGGTATTAGTAATGGTGGCAGAGGTATTGGTGATGGTGGTAGTGGTATTAGTGATGGTGGTAGTATTAGTGATGGTGGTAGAGAGAGAGAGAGAGAGAGAGAGAGAGAGAGAGAGAGAGAGAGAGAGAGATAGAGAGAGAGAGAGAGAGAGAGAGAGAGAGAGAGAGAGAGAGAGGTAAAAGGAAGAGAGACTAGTGGTAAAGAGGATTACAATACGACTGTTGCTCATCGTTCTTATTGACCCTATTCATAACAAGACCCAGACACAGGGACGCAATCCACGCAACCCACCCCACCCATAACCTCGCCCTTACAACCCTCAGTAACAGAGTCGATAGTCCCCTACCCTCACCCCTTCGAGGCAGGCCCCTCTAGGGCCGACTTCTAATACATTGAGTGGTCTTTCCTCCCCTGACAAAAGACCCGAAGGGCATAAGGCACGCGGAGGCGATTTTGGACCTAAGCGACATGTTGGATTAGGGTTTGTTTGCGGGTGCGTGTCCGTGGGTGTGGGTTGTGTCCGTGTAGCCCCGAGCGGTAATGGTGATGTTACATACTAAAGTGGTGAGGTTGACACCAACGATAAACAAAGCCGCCGTGAGGGGTAACCATCACACTGCTTGTTTCACCCACTACCACACCCCCACCCTCACCCCCACAACCACCCTACCACTACCCCCACCTCCACCACATTGACAATACTATCAGGGGGAAGAACGGGAGCCCCCTTGGGGAGGGAGGAAGAAGAAGGAATGAGAGGAGGAAGGGAGAGAGGAAGGAGAGAAAGTGGAAGGTGGGATGAGAGGAGACAGGAAGGGACAAGAGGATGGAGGGTGAAAGGAACAAGAGAGAAGCGAAGGAGAGAAGGGGGGTCATAGAAGGGAGAAAGAGAGAGAGAGAAGGGATGTGTGAAGGGAGGGGTGAGGGAGAGATAATAATAACGTCGCTGGTTGTGATAGTGGCACAGTGTTGGTGGCACCTAACTAGGGCAGTACAGTTGTTAAGTGCTCTTGTAGTGGCAATTAAGGAGTGACAGCGGCCAGTAAGCCTGTTAGTGGCCCTTGCCATACTAGTACACTTGTTAATGGCTCGGCTGGCAATAATTAGGGCCAGTGCGGCTGTTAAGGTATCTGAAATGAGGTAGTTAGGGAGCAGTGCGCCGCATTCAGTCTCCTTGTTAGAGAAGAGGTAAACCAGATCGTGTTAGTTGGTGAGTTGACGGTAGACTTAAAAATGTAACTCATAATAAGCCTCTTCCTACCTGACTCGCAAAATCGTATACCTAGAGGATGTTTATGGGGTCAACGCCCCCCGCGGCCAGGTCCACGACCAGACCTCCCGGTGAATCAGGGCCTGATCAACCAGGCTGAGCTTCCCGCTTGCTCTAACTGCAGTAGTGGGGTCCTCCAGGAAGAATGTTCTTACGAACAAGTCTTCTCGAAGCTTGACTAGCCTCGACCTGCCGCAGGTGCTGTGCACATGACTTCACTAAGTCACCCCTGCCAAAACACTCCCGATTGATGATAAGATGTCCTTCCCGACAACTGTATTGCCAAGCTTATTTCCAATACTCTCTACAATACAAAATTTCAAGTAGCCACCGCGGCCTCCTTTACGATCAGGGACACCACCAGTAAGAAACACCACCAGTGAGGAACACCGCCAGTGAGGAACACCGCCAGTGAGAAAAACCGCTAACGGAACAAAACCACTACAGGTGTAATACACAATCCCCTGTAAAGACTGGGACCTTCACAAACCCATTTCCGAGGACTAACTTGCCAGTAAAACTGACGACTTGGATGACCCACAAGCGCAGACGTCTAGAATTAGCACTTGTCAGTGCCTAAAGTCAGTGCCGGATCAGCCGGGCTGTGGCTCGTACGTTGGACTGCGTGCGGCCAGCAGTAACAGCCTGGTTGATCAGGCCCTGATCCACCGGGAGGCCTGGTCATGGACCGGGCCGTGGGGGCGTTGATCCCCGGAATAACCTCCAGGTAACCCAGCATTTACGGTAATTTTAATATGAACAACGACTCCTACAAAATGATTGAGTCTCGAGAAATGACACCAGAAGATCGTCGTCCCATGCAGTGACTTCGCAACCTCACACTACTGCAGTGACCTCACGACCTCACACCACAGAAGTGACCTGACTACCTCACACCCCTGCAGTGACCTGCCTGCCTACCTCACAGCACTGCAGTGACCTGCCTGCCTACCTCACACCACTGTAGTGACCTGCCTGTCTACCTCACACCACTGCAGTGACCTGCCTGCCTACCTCACACCACTGCAGTGACCTCACGACCTCACACCATTACAGTGACCTCACGACCTCACACCACTGCAGGGACCTGCCTGCCTCATATCACTGCAGTGACCTCACGACCTGACACCTCTGCAGTGACCTGCCTACCTCACACCGCTGCAGTAACCTCATGAGCTCACACCGCTGCAGTGACCTCACGACCTCACACCACTACAGTGGCCTGCCTACCTCACACCACTGCAGTGACCTGCTTACCTCATACCACCGCAGTGACCTCACAATCACACACCGCTGCAGTGACCTGCCTACCTCACACCCCTGCAGTGACCTGCTTACCTCACACCGCTGCAGTGACCTCACGACCTGACACCGCTGCAGTAACCTACCTCACACCGCTGCAGTGACCTCACGACCTCACACCGCTGCAGTGACCTCACTGTGCTTCGTATTCTTCCTAATCAGAGTTATCTGTTTGTGACACGATAAAACCCACTATGTGGGAGAAACGTCGTCAGTACACTGCATTTACGACAGCATTCCACACCGTCGCAAGTGCAGCATAATACCTGTTAGAATTCTATACCATTTCTCTTCACCTTGGTGAAGAGGTGTATATACACAGAGATGTATATACACCTCTGTTTATATACACCTCTTAGTGTATATACACAGAGAGATGCACACCTCTCGATGCACATACACAGAGATATACAACTGTCGGTATATATATATATATATATATATATATATATATATATATATATATATATATATATATATATATATATATATATATATATATATATATATATATATATATATATATATATATATATATATATACTCGCATATATAGTTTTCTCTAATCTCTTTGTTTACTAAGGTTTTTTTACTCTAATTCAAAATTCTCTAAGCATTCAGTAAAAATAAAAAATCTTTGAAATTTGGTGAAGGGATCTTGTTCCAAGGAAGTTGGAGCTTCCCTCACCGCCACAGGCGCTGAATGACTCTCCTCCTTCCTACGGGTTTAGCCCTTCCTGTGAATTAAGTGATAAGTAGGATATTCATATTTCAGTTGCTCTCTCTCCATCCTTAGACATCTGCTTTCATTTGTTTTCCTTCTCAATTGCCTCAACTTTCTCCTTACTTTCTTTTTTCTTTCCAGTTCCATGAGCTTTCTCATAACTTTCTCTTTTCCTCTTCCATTAATTTTTCCCCTTGCTTTATCTTTTTCTTACATTTCCATCAGCTTTCTCCTGACTTTCTCTTTTCTTTCCAATCCCATCAAACTTCTCTTAGCTTTTTTCCTTCCAATCTCATCAGCTTTCTCCTTGCTTCTCCTTTCCTTCCAATCCCATCAACTTTCTCCTAGCTTTCTCTTTCCTTCCCATCCAATAAACTTTCTCCTAGCTTTATCTTTCCTTCTCATCCCATCAACTTTCTCCTAGCTTTCTCTTTCCTTCCAATCCCATCAACTTTCTCCTAGCCTAATATTTTCCTTCCATTTCCATCAACCTTCTCCAAGTTTTCCCTTTTCTTTCCGATTTCATCAACTTTCTCTTAGCTTTCGCATTTCCTTTCAGTTCCATCAACTTTCTCTCGTTGCCTCCTCCGAGCGGCGTCTTAAGGAAGGCAATAAACACAAGTGCTCTCCTTCACTCCTTACACGCACTTACTTGCCCAAGTAAGCCACTAACACACTCAGCCCCTGCATATTATACCTGGGCATAAGCTTTCCAGACTTTCTCCTTGCACTGGAGCGCATGACCAGTCCTATGCTTTGTTGATGTGATCTTAGTGGTGATGGTGTGATCTTGTTGATGGTATGATCCTGGTGGTGTTATCTTGGTGGTGATGGGGTGATCCTGGTGGTGTTATCTTGGTGGTGATGGGGTGATCCTGGTGGTGTTATCTTGGTGGTGATGGGGTGATCCTGGTGGTGTTATCTTGGTGGTGATGGGGTGATCCTGGTGGTGTTATCTTGGTGGTGATGGGGTGATCCTGGTGGTGTTATCTTGGTGGTGATGGGGTGATCCTGGTGGTGTTATCTTGGTGGTGATGGGGTGATCTTGGTGGTGTTATTTTGGTGGTGATGGTGTGATCCTGGTGGTGTTATCTTGGTGGTGATGGTGTGATCCTGGTGGTGTTATCTTGGTGGTGATGGGGTGATCTTGGTGGTATTATCTTGGTGGTGATGGGGTGATCTTGGTGGTGTTATCTTGGTGGTGATGGGGTGATCTTGGTGGTGTTATCTTGGTGGTGATGGTGTGATCCTGGTGGTGTTATCTTGGTGGTGATGGGGTGATCTTGGTGGTATTATCTTGGTGGTGATGGTGTGATCTTGGTGGTATTATCTTGGTGGTGATTGGGTGATCTTGGTGGTATTATCTTGGTGGTGATGGGGTGATCTTGGTGGTGTTATCTTGGTGGTGATGGTGTGATCTTGGTGGTATTATCTTGGTGGTGATGGGGTGATCTTGGTGGTATTATCTTGGTGGTGATGGGGTGATCCTGGTGGTGTTATCTTGGTGGTGATGGTGTGATCCTGGTGGTGTTATCTTGGTGGTGATGGTGTGATCCTGGTGGTGTTATCTTGGTGGTGATGGGGTGATCTTGGTGGTATTATCTTGGTGGTGATGGTGTGATCTTGGTGGTATTATCTTGGTGGTGATGGTGTGATCCTGGTGGTGTTATCTTGGTGGTGATGGTGTGATCTTGGTGGTGTTATCTTGGTGGTGATGGGGTGATCTTGGTGGTATTATCTTGGTGGTGATGGGGTGATCTTGGTGGTATTATCTTGGTGGTGATGGTGTGATCCTGGTGGTGTTATCTTGGTGGTGATGGTGTGATCTTGGTGGTATTATCTTGGTGGTGATGGGGTGATCTTGGTGGTGTTATCTTGGTGGTGATGGTGTGATCCTGGTGGTGTTATCTTGGTGGTGATGGGGTGATCCTGGTGGTGTTATCTTGGTGGTGATGGGGTGATCTTGGTGGTATTATCTTGGTGGTGATGGGGTGATCTTGGTGGTGTTATCTTGGTGGTGATGGTGTGATCCTGGTGGTGTTATCTTGGTGGTGATGGTGTGATCCTGGTGGTGTTATCTTGGTGGTGATGGGGTGATCCTGGTGGTGTTATCTTGGTGGTGATGGGGTGATCTTGGTGGTATTATCTTGGTGGTGATGGGGTGATCTTGGTGGTGTTATCTTGGTGGTGATGGTGTGATCCTGGTGGTGTTATCTTGGTGGTGATGGGGTGATCCTGGTGGTGTTATCTTGGTGGTGATGGTGTGATCCTGGTGGTGTTATCTTGGTGGTGATGGTGTGATCCTGGTGGTGATGGGGTGATCCTGGTGGTGTTATCTTGGTGGTGATGGGGTGATCTTGGTGGTATTATCTTGGTGGTGATGGGGTGATCTTGGTGGTGTTATCTTGGTGGTGATGGTGTGATCCTGGTGGTGTTATCTTGGTGGTGATGGTGTGATCCTGGTGGTGTTATCTTGGTGGTGATGGTGTGATCCTGGTGGTGTTATCTTGGTGGTGATGGGGTGATCTTGGTGGTATTATCTTGGTGGTGATGGGGTGATCTTGGTGGTATTATCTTGGTGGTGATGGGGTGATCTTGGTGGTGTTATCTTGGTGGTGATGGTGTGATCCTGGTGGTGTTATCTTGGTGGTGATGGGGTGATCTTGGTGGTATTATCTTGGTGGTGATGGTGTGATCTTGGTGGTGTTATCTTGGTGGTGATGGGGTTATCTTGGTGGTGTTATCTTGGTGGTGATGGGGTGATCTTGGTGGTATTATCTTGGTGGTGATGGTGTGATCCTGGTGGTGTTATCTTGGTGGTGATGGTGTGATCCTGGTGGTGTTATCTTGGTGGTGATGGGGTGATCTTGGTGGTGTTATCTTGGTGGTGATGGTGTGATCCTGGTGGTGTTATCTTGGTGGTGATGGTGTGATCCTGGTGGTGTTATCTTGGTGGTGATGGGGTGATCTTGGTGGTGTTATCTTGGTGGTGATGGTGTGATCCTGGTGGTGTTATCTTGGTGGTGATGGGGTGATCTTGGTGGTGTTATCTTGGTGGTGATGGGGTGATCTTGGTGGTATTATCTTGGTGGTGATGGTGTGATCCTGGTGGTGTTATCTTGGTGGTGATGGTGTGATCCTGGTGGTGTTATCTTGGTGGTGATGGGGTGATCTTGGTGGTGTTATCTTGGTGGTGATGGTGTGATCCTGGTGGTGTTATCTTGGTGGTGATGGTGTGATCTTGGTGGTATTATCTTGGTGGTGATGGTGTGATCTTGGTGGTGTTATCTTGGTGGTGATGGGGTGATCTTGGTGGTGTTATCTTGGTGGTGATGGTGTGATCTTGGTGGTATTATCTTGGTGGTGATGGTGTGATCCTGGTGGTGTTATCTTGGTGGTGATGGAGTGATCCTGGTGGTGTTATCTTGGTGGTGATGGTGTGATCTTGGTGGTATTATCTTGGTGGTGATGGTGTGATCTTGGTGGTATTATCTTGGTGGTGATGGTGTGATCTTGGTGGTGTTATCTTGGTGGTGATGGTGTGATCCTGGTGGTGTTATCTTGGTGGTGATGGGGTGATCCTGGTGGTGTTATCTTGGTGGTGATGGTGTGATCCTGGTGGTGTTATCTTGGTGGTGATGGGGTGATCTTGGTGGTGTTATCTTGGTGGTGATGTGATCTTGGGCAGTGTTGTCTTGATATTGGTATACTACCCCTACTACTACTACTACTACTACTACTACTACTACTACTACTATTACTACTACTTGCTGCTGCTATTGCTGCTGCTGTTGCTGCTGCTGCTGCTGTTGCTGCTGCTGCTGCTGCTGCTACTGCTGCTGCTGCTGCTGACTGTTGTTGCTGCTGCTGCTGCTGCTGTGCTGCTGCTGCTGCTGCTGCTGCTGTTGTAATAATAATAATAATAATAATAATAATAATAATAATAATAATAATAATAATAATAATAATAATAATAATAATAATAATAACAATACGTTAATTTAAAAATATTGGCCATAAAATTTTACTTAATTAGATAAATGAGTAAAGTCAAGAAAATCTTGATGTGGCATCACAGCGTCTTGACGTGGCGTCACACTGTCTTGATGGCGTCACCATGTCTTGACGTGGCGTCACACTGTCTTGATGGAGTCACACTGTCTTGATGGCGTCACACTGTCTTGATGGCGTCACACTGTCTTGATGGCGTCACACTGTCTTGACGTGGCGTCACAGAATCTTGGACAATATCAAAATCAGCATCACATCACCTGAAAACAACAGAAGTCAACGACATACTAACAACAACATCAGTAGGATGCGCTAGTAACAGCAACAACAGTCAGCTGCATTAGTAACAATCTCTATATCCAATAATAACAGCAGCACAACCAAATAACATGAAAAAAGTATCAGCAAAACCAAAAACAGCAACAATAACCAAATCGAACAGAGGCGAACGAGAGCCACAATAGATTACATCACTTTCCCAAAGAGGCCAGCACAGCCTCTATGAATAGCATTACCCCCCTCGCTAAGAGAATCGAACCCCAAATTCAGTGCCCATACGATTCGTCACGAGGTCCATCTCCCAGTTCTCATCATCTCCGGTCACAGATGCAGAATCCGACCCTCCGTATAGGTTCCCGGAGAGCAGAGAGCATCAGGGGGACGAGGAAGAAGAGGAAGAGAGGAGGGTATCCAATCCTTTTTTCACGGTGGACACTTGGGCCTTCGGATCCCACAGCGAGGAGTGGTCACGGCGTTTATTGATGGAGATGACCAGGAGGGGATGACCAGGAGGGGAAAAGAGAAAGATTTTAATATTGCTGGTAATGCCGATGATTGAGGGAGATGGAGAATAAGGACGAGGGTGGAGAGAGTGCATTTTGACATCACGTTTCACTCTAGTTTGTGAAGAAAGAGAGAGAGAGAGAGATGGAAAGAGAAGGAGGGCATCCCAATACGTTTATTAATGCTGACAGTAGAGGAAGAAAGAGCAAAGAGAGACAGAGGAGGGAATGAAAACAGAGGAGAGACGGTATAGGACGCTAATGTTGGTGAGGATGCTAGAGGATGAGGGAGACAGGCTGGAGAAATGAGGGAAGGATGAAAGTGATAACGCTTACAAACACCTCTAAAGAAGACATATAATAATGGTGTGTGTATGGAGTAAGTGTAAAGGAAAAAAGTGATAAAGATGGTGTATACAACAAGTGATAAAGATGGTGTATACAACAAGTGATAAAGATGGTGTATACAACAAGTGATAAAGATGGTGTATACAACAAGTGATAAAGATGGTGTATACAACAAGTGATAAAGATGGTGTATACAACAAGTGATAAAGATGGTGTATACAACAAGTGATAAAGATGGTGTATACAACAAGTGATAAAGATGGTGTATACAACAAGTGATAAAGATGGTGTATACAACAAGTGATAAAGATGGTGTATACAACAAGTGATAAAGATGGTGTATACAACAAGTGTAAAACAAAAGACAAATTAGTTCTAAGGCGAATATTTTCTCTAACAATTATTTTTTTTAAATTTCTCTAATAATTCTTAATGAGTTAATGTATATTTTGTATTAACAACCACGTGTCTGTCAACCACGTGTCTGTCAACCACGTGTCTGTCAACCACGTGTCTGTCAACCACGTGTCTGTCAACCACGTGTCTGTCAACCACGTGTCTGTCAAGCACGTGTCTGTCAAGCACGTGTCTGTCAAGCACGTGTCTGTCAACCACGTGTCTGTCAATCACGTGTCTGTCAACCACGTGTCTGTCAACAACGTGTCTGTCAACCACGTGTCTGTCAACCACGTGTCTGTCAACCACGTGTCTGTCAACAGCGTGTCTGTCAACCACGTGTCTGTCAACCACGTGTCTGTCAACCACGTGTCTGTCAACCACGTGTCTGTCAACCACGTGTCTGTCAACCACGTGTCTGTCAACCACGTGTCTGTCAACCACGTGTCTGTCAACCACGTGTCTGTCAAGCACGTGTCTGTCAAGCACGTGTCTGTCAAGCACGTGTCTGTCAAGCACGTGTCTGTCAACCACGTGTCTGTCAATCACGTGTCTGTCAACCACGTGTCTGTCAACAACGTGTCTGTCAACCACGTGTCTGTCAACCACGTGTCTGTCAACCACGTGTCTGTCAACAGCGTGTCTGTCAACCACGTGTCTGTCAACCACGTGTCTGTCAACCACGTGTCTGTCAACCACGTGTCTGTCAACCACGTGTCTGTCAACCACGTGTCTGTCAACCACGTGTCTGTCAACCACGTGTCTGTCAACAACGTGTCTGTCAACCATGTGTCTGTCAACCACGTGTCTGTCAACAACGTGTCTGTCAACCACGTGTCTGTCAACAACGTGTCTGTCAACCATGTGTCTGCCAACCACGTGTCTGTCAACAACGTGTCTGTCAACCACGTGTCTGTCAACAACGTGTCTGTCAACCACGTGTCTGTCAACCACGTGTCTGTCAACCACGTGTCTGTCAACCACGTGTCTGTCAACCACGTGTCTGTCAACCACGTGTCTGTCAACAACGTGTCTGTCAACAACGTGTCTGTCAACCACGTGTCTGTCAACCACGTGTATGTCAACCACGTGTCTGTCAACCACGTGTCTGTCAACCACGTGTCTGTCAACCACGTGTCTGTCAACCACGTGTCTGCCAACCACGTGTCTGTCAACAACGTGTCTGTCAACAACGTGTCTGTCAACCACGTGTCTGTCAACCACGTGTCTGTCAACCACGTGTCTGTCAACCACGTGTCTGTCAACCACGTGTCTGTCAACCACGTGTCTGTCAACCACGTGTCTGCCAACCACGTGTCTGTCAACCACGTGTCTGTCAACCACGTGTCTGTCAACCACGTGTCTGCCAACCACGTGTCTGTCAACCACGTGTCTGTCAACCACGTGTCTGTCAACCACGTGTCTGCCAACCACGTGTCTGTCAACCACGTGTCTGTCAACCACGTGTCTATCAACCACGTGTCTATCAACCACGTGTCTGTCAACCACGTGTCTGTCAACAACGTGTCTGCCAACCACGAATCTGTCAATCACACGTCTGCGTGGTTGACGGACGCGTGGCCACTGTACGATGTGAGACAGCTGTCCCAGTATCTCACAAGCCCAGCCACCTCTACTTAATACACACTCTTAACATACGAACACAAAAACATGGAAGTATGTTGTTAAATTAGACACATGTGCAACTCTTGGGTATCTTTATTGAGGAAACGTTTCGCCACACAGTGGCTTCATCAGTCTATACAAAGGAGAATCTTGAAGAACAGGAGGAGAATGAGGTAATCATTGTATGGACTGATGAAGCCACTGTGTGGCGAAACGTTTCCTCAGTAAAGATACCCAAGAGTTGCACATGTGTCTAATTTATCAACATGTCGGTTCTCTGAACCATTCATCTACAAATGGAAGTATGTATATATGAGTACGTATCTGCATGAATATATGCAAGTATGTATATATTTGTCTGTACATATATATTCACGTACGTGTGACTGTGTTTGCTCATACACATACGTATGTGTGTGCATATGTAGACGGGGAAATATATCTGTGTGAATATGTTTAAGTGTAAATACACATAGGAGACTCACTTATGACGACGTTTCGGCCCGATTTGAACCGTTAACGGTGTGGCTAGTTAATAGGGGGAGCGAAACGTCCTTAGAAATTTCGTTCTCCCATGTACGGGTTATTGTGTGTTATTTCAGTCACGATATTGTGACTTTCTTTCTCTCTCTCTCTCTCTCTCTGTCTCTCTCTCTGTCTCTCTCTTTCTCTCTCTCTGTCTCTCTCTCTCTTTCTCTCTCTAAGTGTAAATATACTTACGAGCCAAAGACAAGATGGTACACTGTACAGCAGTCCCTCGGTGAAATTTGGCAGGAGATTCCCAGAGAATTTTGTTGCTTAACTAAAAGGTGTCGGGAGTGTGTGCATCTTGTCTTTACTCTCTTTTATATTGTGTAAATCAGTAGACAGATCGTATTGACACTCTCACGAGTTATTCTACCGTGGAAAGGACGTAACAGTAGATCAGAGTAGATAAGCGCATCGTAGACGAGCTGTGAGTGGTGCACTCACCTAAATGTGGTTGCAGGGATCGATTCACAGCTCCTGGTCCCGCCTCTTCACTTGTCACTACTAGGTCACTCTTCCTGCTCCATGAGCTTCATCCGTGACTGTTTTTATTCTTAGAGTGAGAATGAGAAATCGCCGAAACAGTTGGGATTCAACAGTGTAACCGGAGCAACAGTCGACAGGAAGTGATATGGAAAAAAGGGGGCAAGAAAACGGGAGCAATGTCATTATTAGAGGTACGCGACATTTCGTTCACTTGCAGTGAATGTTCTCAGACGAGTTTTAGTTAGTTGGTAAAAGTTCACTAGAGGTGAACCAAACATTGTCTTCCTCTAATAATTTAGGATCTTCAGATTTCTAGAGTCTGGGAACATCATTGCCATTTCTTGTGGTATTGTTGGTTATTAGACACATATACTATATAAATATTACACACACACACACACACACACACACACAACCCCCAATCATAGAATCCCAAAGTATGCTACCAGGTCTCCCACCCCCACAGGCCCCCCAAACCACAGTATTGGAAAGGAAACTGAATGTATGGTACACAAACGCTGATGAAATAACAAACAAGTGGGAGGAGTGGCACGAAAGAGTCAAAGAGACATCACCGGACATCATAGCGCTCACAGAAACCAAGCTTACAGGTATGATAACAGATGCCATCTTTCCAACGGCATACCAGATCCTGAGGAAAGACAGAAGGAACAGGGGGGGTGGAGGAGTGGCACTGCTGATCAAACACCGATGGAATTTTGATGAGCTGGAGAGAGGAGACAGCAGAGAAGAAAGTGATTACATAGCGGGAACGCTTCACTCTAGAGGTCCCAAGGTGGTAATTGCAGTGATGTATAACCCACCACAGAACAGCAGGAGACCAGGGCATGAGTATGACGAGAGCAATAGAGCGATGGTTGACACACTGGCTGCAGTTGCCAGAAGAGCTCATGCATGCAGGGAAAAGCTCCTGATCATGGGCGACTTTAACTACAAGGAGATCGACTGGGAGAACTTGGAGCCACATGGGGGCCAAGATACATGGAGCGCTAAGATGATGGAGGTGGTACTGGAAAACTTCATGTACCAACACGTAAGGGGCACTACAAGAGAGAGAGGAGAGGATGAGCCAGCAAGACTGGACTTAGTATTCACCTTGAGCAGTGCAGATATTGAGGACATCACATATGAAAGACCCCTTCGGGCCAGAGATCATGTGGTTTTGAGCTTCGAATACACAGTAGAGCTACAAGTGGAGGGGGAAGCAGGAAGGCCAGGACAAATGAAACCAAACTACAGGAAAGGGGACTACACGGGAATGAGAAACTTCCTGAACGAGGTTCAGTGGGACAGAGAACTGGCAGGGAAGCCAGTTAATGAGATGATGGAATATGTAGCAACAATGTGCAAGGAGGCTGAAGAGAGGTTTGCACCCAAGGGAAGCAGGAATAATGAAAAAGCCAGGATGAGCCCATGGTTCACCCAAAGGTGCAAGGAGGCAAAAACCAAGTGTGCTAGGGAATGGAGGAAATATAGAAGGCAAAGGACCCAGGAGAATAAGGAGAGCAGTCGTAGAGCCAGAAACGAACATGCACAGATAAGAAGGGAGGCCCAACGACAATATGAAAACGACATAGCATCGAAAGCCAAATCTGACCCGAAGCTGTTATACAGCCACATCAGGAGGAAAACAACAGTCAATGACCAGGTAATCAGGCTAAGGAAGGAAGGAGGAGAGACAACAAGAAATGACCATGAAGTATGTGAGGAACTCAACAAGAGATTCAAAGAAGTGTTCACAGAGGAGACAGAAGGGGCTCCAGAGAGACGGAGATGTGTGGCACATCACCAGGCGCTGGACACGGTACACACAACCGAGGAAGAAGTGAAGAGGCTTCTGAGTGAGCTAGATACCTCAAAGGCAATGGGGCCAGATAACATCTCTCCATGGGCCCTGAGAGAGGGAGCAGAGGCGCTATGTGTACCCCTAACAACAATATTCAATACATCTATAGAAACAGGGAGATTGCCTGAGGCATGGAAGACAGCAAATGTAGTCCCAATCTTTAAAAAAGGAGACAGACATGAAGCACTAAACTACAGACCAGTGTCACTGACATGTATAGTATGCAAAGTCATGGAGAAGATTGTCAAGAGAAGAGTGGTGGAACACCTAGAAAGGAATGATCTCATCAACAGCACCCAACATGGTTTCAGGGACGGGAAATCCTGTGTCACAAACCTACTGGAGTTCTATGACAAGGTGACAGCAGTAAGACAAGAGAGAGAGGGGTGGATGGATTGCATTTTCTTGGACTGCAAGAAGGCGTTTGACACAGTACCACACAAGAGATAAGTGCAAAAACTGGAGGACCAAGCAGGGATAACAGGGAAGGCACTACAATGGATCAGGGAATATTTGTCAGGAAGACAGCAGCGAGTCATGGTACGTGGCGAGGTGTCAGAGTGGGCACCTGTGACCAGCGGGTTCCCACAGGGGTCAGTCCTAGGACCATTGCTGTTTCTGGTATTTGTGAACGACATGACAGAAGGAATAAACTCTGAGGTGTCACTGTTTGTAGATGACGTGAAGCTGATGAGAAGAATTCATTCGATCGAAGACCAGGCAGAACTACAAAGGGATCTGGACAGGCTGCAGATCTGGTCCAGCAATTGGCTCCTGTAGTTCAATCCCACCAAGTGCAAAGCCATGAAGATTGGGGAAGGGCAAAGAAGACCGCAGACAGAGTACAGTCTAGGGGGCCAGAGACTACAAACCTCACTCAAGGAAAAAGATCTTGGGGTGAGTATAACACCAGGCACATCTCCTGAAGCGCACATCAACCAAATAACTGCTGCAGCATATGGGCGCCTAGCAAACCTCAGAACAGCATTCCGACATCTTAATAAGGAGTCGTTCAGGACCCTGTACACCGTGTACGTTAGGCTCATATTGGAGTATGCGGCACCAGTTTGGAACCCACACCTAGCCAAGCACGTGAAGAAACTAGAGAAAGTGCAAACGTTTGCAACAAGACTAGTCTCAGAGTTAAGAGGTATGTCCTATGAGGAGAGGTTAAGGGAAATCAACCTGACGACGCTGGAGGACAGGAGAGATAGGGGGGACATGATAACGACTTACAAAATACTGAGAGGAATTGACAAGGTGGACAAAGACAGGATGTTCCAGAGACTGGACACAGCAACACGGGGACACAGTTGGAAGCTGAAGACACAGATGAATCAAAGGGAGGTTAGGAAGTATTTCTTCAGCCACAGAGTAGTCAGGAAGTGGAATAGTTTGGGAAGCGATGTAGTAGAGGCAGGATCCATACATAGCTTTAAGCAGAGGTACGATAAAGCTCATGGTTCAGGGAGAGTGACCTAGTAGCGACCAGTGAAGAGGCGGGGCCAGGAGCTTGGACTCGACCCCTGCAACCTCAACTAGGTGAGTACACACTCACACACACACACACACACACACACACACACACACACACACACACACACACACACACACACACACACACACACACACACACACACACACACACACACACAGGAAGGTACCGCTTCTAGAACTGGACTGGGGAGTCTCATCGTCAGAGAGGAGAATCAACTTACTTCAGGGAAAACTCAAGGTTCTCCCCGGAGGTTGTTTGAATGTTTGCTTCTCCTACTACCCCTAATATTCTATATGAACTTTATTTATAAACAAAATTCATTAACAAAGATACAATCGGAAGGAGGACAACATAAAAGACATCTCAGGCCTCTCAAATACTTCATCCAGCTCCCCAGTGGTGAGCCGTGTCCCCAGGAGGTGCAGGCATTTCCCCTCTGGATTGCAATATTGAGTCTCTGAAAGAATAAGCTGGCAGCCTTAGGGTCCTTGGCTTCCATGACAAGTTTTTCACCTAAACCTTCCACGAATTTTAGAGTACCCTTGCCCCTTGCTCTAAGGGTCTCTGGCCCTACTAGGACGAAGTTATAGCAAGGTGGCAGCCCGTAGAATATGTTGGTCTTTTGGGTTTCTGAAACTGTCGGCCCCACCCCCGTCAGCTTCAGAGTATGACAAGTAGATGTCGGCCAGCGTATAGGCACAGGCGTAGTCCCATGCAGTCTGCTTACCATCCTTCCAGGGTAGCATGGTGACTCCATCTGGACGCTTTTGACCTCCGTCAGACCTCAGTACTTGAGGTTCCTGTTCAGCCGGGCAACGGGCTGTGGCGAGACTTCTGTCCATGATGCCGTTGACCTCCTCATGTCTGGCAGACTTCCCTTGTGATGTATGACAGACGAGACCATGCAGTCCAAACCGATCAGCCGACGCCCTGCCGCAAATGCACCTGGGGGCAACTGAGCGGAGAGCTACACCAATCCGAATACCCTGTGGGTCGAGTCGAGTGCCCAAGGAGGAACTGGAAACATCTAAAAGGAAATCTCCTGAATGTGGTGTGTGTGTGTGTGTGTGTGTTCATATATATATATATATATATATATATATATATATATATATATATATATATATATATATATATATATATATATATATATATATATATATATATATATATATATATATATATGCAAAAACGCTTCCTCTGGACGTGTGTACTTGGACTTCATCTTCTCTGCAACACTGCAAGCTGCTGTGTTGATTGCAACACGAAAGGCCTGGAGATATCATTCAACTTCCCCCTGTGGCTGTTTTATATCATGTATCGTTTGTTCGCAATTTTTGCATTAAATATGTATATGTGTGTGTGTGTGTGTGTGTGTGCAATAAGATCACAGTAAACAGGTTATAACACCGTATGTAAAACAACCACTGTGAAAGAATAGTTAACTTTCAAGCGCTTTCATGATTTCTCACATTATATACGCATATATAATGTTCGGGATAGTAAATGGGTGGGTGGTCTTGTGGACTCAACCTCGCCTTTAATACAATTTGCATCTGTTGTTAACACCTTGTCGAGCTGGTATATAATTATGGGCAATTACCTAAAGAATCACTTTTGTCATGATTTATTACTCATGAAGATTTCAACGCCTCGTTTTGACGTGGTCAACAGGAAACCAATAACTCATCTTTGAATCCTGAGATCCACACAACTTCCCAGCTCTCCGGGTAATGATCTAGTATTTCATAGAGTGGCCAATAAATAGGCGGCCAGGAAAGACAATGCTACGCACGGGCCAATCAGCGGCCGCCTCCACCCGGCTTTACCAATGGCCGGTCGCAAAGACAATGGAAGGCGGGGCTTGAGAAACAATGCCATCCGCTGCGACTCCCATTCACCTCAAAAAACCTTCATTTCAACAAAAAACCACCGAGCCATTTCATCTCTGGCGGCGGTTTAAGTCTCGGGGGAGTTATAAATACCCCTTATCTCCGTGCAGAAGGTTTGAAAATAGCCACAGAGGGCTCGGTTGGGGAGTAATTAGGTGATTAATGAGCCTATTGTGTACCTGTAGGCTGGTGATCTCAGGTGTTGAAGTGGCCGTGGTGGCTCACCAATCACAGGTCACCATAGCCACAACAACACAATGGTAGGAGGAGTCTGGCTGGCCAAAATGTACTCTTCACTCATTTGCATACCACCTTCCACACCAGATATCATCGTTTCCACTCCTGTCACCACCACCTTCGCCCGATATCTAGCTATCATTATCCCTGTCTAAGGCTCAGTTGGCTTCATATAATGTCTCACATCTGATTCTAAATCATTTTCCGTTGTTTTTCAGCATTCAGATGATATTATTCTATCTTCTACGTCAAAGGGTTATCGTT
This sequence comes from Cherax quadricarinatus, assembly GCF_038502225.1. Classification (NCBI taxonomy): domain Eukaryota; kingdom Metazoa; phylum Arthropoda; class Malacostraca; order Decapoda; family Parastacidae; genus Cherax; species Cherax quadricarinatus. The sequence continues at coordinate 36,532,028 of NC_091315.1, forward strand.
ATCGTCATGGTCTGCGTGTGATATCTGCTATCTTCTCCCACTATCGTCCTGCGATATCTGCAGATATCCAGGCAAGTCTTCAGATATTCTCAGAATATATTTGCCATTTTCAATCATTCTCTATTTGCGATATTTTCCATCTTCTGATATCATCATGATGTAATATCGCTTTATCGATGCGATCAATTCCATTTTTATTTAAACACCTGACGTCATCCAAAGCAATCGTCTGATTTGACATCAGTTACATCAAGAAAGTGAGATATCAACTGCACAAATCAATGGAACAAGACATCAGATACATACATCCATAGAACGAGATATCATTTGTGGATATCAACATAGCAAGATAGTATTTGCGCATTTAAATATTGCAAGACCTAACAGGTAGCTCTTGGTGTTGTTGCCGCTGTTGTTGTTGCTTTTTTGTTGCTGTTGTTGCTTTTGTTATTGTTAATATACACCGTTATACACCATTACATACGTTAAGCGCCGTTATTCACCGTTAAAAACCGCCTTTATACATATTACAATGGACATTATTTAACCTATGGATAAACGTGAGGTATTGTCCCGTGTCAGTCTATAAGGCACATCTTTCCATTGACCCAAGAAGAAAAAATCGACCTAATTGTCAAGGACCACAAGAGCTAGATTGACGAAGGGAAAGGGAGAGAGAGAGAGAGAGAGAGAGAGAGAGAGAGAGAGAGAGAGAGAGAGAGAGAGAGAGAGAGAGAGAGAGAGAGAGAGAGAGAGAGAGAGAGAGAGAGAGAGAAAGAGAGAACAAGGATGGGCTGAAAGATTACTGAAAGTTGAACATGAGTTCTCAAGCAGAGAACAACATTTTACATCACCATCCCTCACTATCCTCCCACGAGAGGGACTCATCATGCACGATCCTCACCTTGGACACGTTTCGAACCTCATTGATTGGTAACACATACACGACCTGCAGACAAAAAAATAACGTAACAGACTATACTAATGACTCGTTCACCTGAGCCAGTGGGAGGACTGCGAGCGCTCACACTGCAACTCACACTGATTCTTTTAACATAAGAGATCTGTTAGAATCAATAAATGGGTTTCTACTTTATAAATTAAACTGCCATTCTAATTGCTATCACCATCACTTGCTCTCGGCAGTTTCTGGTGTAAATGTAGCGTGTTTGTGTACAAAGCCAGATACATATATATATACATAAACAACCCACACATAGAAGAGAGGAGCTTACGACGACGTTTCGGCCCGAAACGTCGTCGTCGTAAGCTCCTCTCATCTATGTGCGGGTTGTTTGTGTATCGTTCCAGTCACGGTATTGTTCCTTTTTTGTTACGAATATATGTAAATTATTAGCATGGGAATCTGAGTTAAACTCTTGTGGATTCCCTCTCACATAAACCTTGGACAAACTGTTCTTAAACAGGAGATTAAATATGGTTTAGTTGCTAAAACAGAAGTTTAACAACACTGTTAGAAAATCTCTTCCAAACAAGTCTGTGAAATATAGAACTGTACAGAAGGGAAGTTGCTGATCTGTTAACCATCATAATGAAACGTGTCAGGCGAAACATATCTATTGAGAAAGTTGCAAGGTCACTAGACTGCAAGATATTGTCACTGCTAGATTAAGGTTAAGATATAAGTATCTACTGCAGTGAAGATGGAATGGCGATGCCAGTAACACGAAATGTAAAGTGTGTGGACTGTGACTGTGCCACACAGTGAAGCGCTATATCTTACTGTGTCTTAGCATTCATTACTTTAAGAGACGTCCAAGGAAACCCCTCTGAAAATGTCAAATCCCTGGACTCTACCTGGAGTTCACCTTATACTTATGCAACATATGTTGCGTAAGTGTCTCAATCTTCAAGTTGTCGGTTTTCAGAACCATTTATCACGTGATTATGAACTGTAATTTGATGAGACTGATCAGTGTTTTAAAAGTAGTAAAAGACTTGAAGTTAATTGAGACTATATTTCCAAGTTGAATTCCGTAGATTAGCTTCGTGAAAAGATTGTAAATCAAATGATCAATAATTTTTAAAGTAACTGTGGCCAGTGGTGTCTGATGAAGACCCATTGTTATCTCTGTAATCCCGTTCTTTTGTGCTACCCTTCACAGGATGAGCTGAGAGTGCACAATAAACTACCACTCACATGATGAGCTGAGAGTGCACAATAAACTACCACTCACATGATGAGCTGAGAGTGCACAATAAACCAGCCGCTCAGGCAACACAGAGTGAAAAAAAGAGTTAAGAAAGAACTGAATATGAAGGTATAAACACCATCACATTAGCGAATACTTTAGAAGAATCCAACGATACAACAGCATAAACTGTCATAGATCTGAACATCGTAACAAAAACACAGATATTCCACAGTACCCCGAGATATCGATCACAATTAGTAACACTGAAGTGTAAAAACACCGAAGGACATTACATCACAAGAACACGACAGCTGAGGAAGAAGAACGAAAGCGCTCCAGATGGACAAAAATACACGATAGGATCCGCCGATGGAAACTGGACACAAATATATGGAGAGCGAGATCACGAGGACATTATAATGAGAGGAGGACACCTCTTCATGGCTTTGTCCTCCCTTCCTCCCTCGTGGGATCCCAAAGGCGTATTGTTGTCGCTTCACCAACCTCTGTCACCAAACCCTTTTCTGCTTCTCTTTTTTTTTTTAGGAGGGGAAGGGGATATTTTTCAGTGGTTTGTGTCCCCTAAGTACCTTTCAACGAGCACTATTCTTATTCTTGTCTATTCTTCTCCTTTCCCTTTATCTTCCTTTCTGTCTGTCCGTCTCTCTTTCTCTGTCTGTCTATCTCTTTCTCTTCCTTTCCTTTTTAGTCACTTTCAGCTTTCTTTGACTCTCATTCTCTATCTCACCCTTTACTCTCATGCTTTACTCTCACCTCCTTTCTCAGTCGAATTTCTTATTCTTCTCTATCACTCTCCTCTTACTTTCCCCTCTCTTCCCTCTTCCCCTCTCTCACTGTCCCCGGCAATCTGGCTGGGAAATGGGACGAGTATGTAATCTCTCTATTTATCACCTCCACCACAATTTACCTCTCACTTCTACTATATATATATATATATATATATATATATATATATATATATATATATATATATATATATATATATATATATATATATATATATATATATATATATATATATATATATATATATATATATATATAATATATATGCGCCATGGAGAAATACTATGACTGCAAACTTTGAATTATTGAAACGAATGTGCGTGTGTGTGTGTGTGTGTGTGTGTGTGTGTGTGTGTGTGTGTGTGTGTGTGTGTGTGTAACAAGTCACACATCTCACAGCCAACGAACATGATATTAGAATAATGGGGCTTCGACTCCACCATCGATTCTCTATAAGGATGGAGCGATGGATATCCATCCCATGTTACTCCATTCCTTATTTTCCACTGGGTCTACTTTACACTTCCTCACATATCTTCACTCAAGTATATTCTTATGGTAGTGAGCAGATATGGTAGTGAGCCCTCTGCGAGGAAACTGACAGGAAGGATAATGAGAACATTCAAGACAACAGTGATGATCCTTTTTAAATTACTTGTTCTCTCTAGGCTGGAATACTGCTGTACATTAACATCTCCATTCAAGGCAGGTGAAATTGCAGATCTAGAGAATGTACGGAGAACCTTTACTGCACATATAAGTTCCATCAAACACCTTAACTACTGGGAACACTTGGAAGCACTTGATTTGTACTCACTGGAGCGCAGGCGAGAGATATACATCATAATCTACTCCTGGAAGATCCTGGAGGGACTGGTCCCTAATCTACACACAGAAATCACCCCCTACGAGAGCAAAAGACTTGGCAGGAGATGAAACATACCCCCAGTGAAAGTAGGGACGCCATTAGTAAACTAAAAGAAAACACAATAAGTGTCCGGGGCCCAAGACTGCTGAACAGCCTCCCACCAGCCATAAGGGGAATTACCAATATACCCCTGGCTATCTTCAAGAGGGAGCTAGACAGATACCTAAAGTCAGTGCCGGATCAGCCGGACTGTGGTTCGTACGTTGGACTACATTTGGCCAGCAGTAACAGCCTCGTTGATCAGGCTCTGATCCACCAGGAGGCCTGGTCATGGACCGGGCCGAGGGGGCGTTGTTCCCCGGAATACCCTCCAGGTAGACTCCAGGTAGATAGACTGGGAATATATTCTCTGGAACCAAGGAGAGTGAGAGACACCTGATAATACTCGCATGGATGATACTAGATGTGATAGTGGCACTGTTGTGATCCTTGAAGGTTAGATCCTCAGACATTACCACTCCCAGGTCCTTCACATTACTTTCCTGTTCTACTGTGATTAGAGTTTGTAGTATACTCAGTTCTAGGTATTATTTCCTCCAGTTTTCCATAACAGAGTAGTTGGAAATTGTCTTCGTTGAACATCATATAGTTTTCCGTTGCCCATTGGTTTATATCTTCTTGGAGATTTGCCGTGTCCTCAGTGGATGACTCTCTCTTGCAGATCCTAGTATCGTCTGTAAAGGATGATATGGTGCTATGGTTTACATCTCTCTCTATGTCTGATATGAGAATAAGGAACAAGATAGGTACGAGTACTGTGCCTTGTGGAACAACGCTCTTCACTATGGCAGCTTCTTATTACTGGATCACTATGATATGGTCTTGGATGCACTGGAATACAGAATGCAGATGTAGTTTACACAGATTTTGCAAAAGCCTTTGATAAATGGGATCATGGTGTAATAGCACACAAAATGCGTGCTAAAGGGATAACTGGCAAAGTAGGCAGATGGATCTTCAACTTTCTAACCTGGAGTTTATCTGGAGTTTATCTGGAGAGAGTTCCGGGGGTCAACGGGGGCGTTGACCCCCGAGAACTCTCTCCAGATAAACTCCAGATAAACTCCAGGTTAGAAAGTTGAAGATCCATCTGCCTACTTTGCCAGTTATCCCTTTAGCACGCATTTTGTGTGCTATTACACCATGATCCCATTTATCAAAGGCTTTTGCAAAATCTGTGTAAACTACATCTGCATTCTGTATTCCAGTGCATCCAAGACCATATCATAGTGATCCAGTAGTTACGAGAGGCAGGAGAGACCTGCTCTGATCCCATGTTGCCCAATAGCTTAGATGTTTTATCGGCTCCATGTGGGCAGTAAATTATCTCTGTATCTTTTCATATTCTGTTATCTCTCCTGCCTTGAATGGAGCAATCAACAGGATAATATCCTGAACGAGAGAGTACCAGGGATTTGAATAGTGTCACCATTTATATTGTTAGAAAATTCTCATTATCCACCCTGACTTTATTTTTTGGCCTTCAATGTGCTTGCTTTATTGTGCTCTCTAAAGAATAGGTCATCTGACATTATTATTTCCAGGTCTTTCACATTTTCCTTTCGTTTTGTGAGGTGTTTCTTCCGCTGTTTCGCTTACGTTATTTCCTTTTCAGGTCTTCATTATTTACATATCTGAGCAGTTAGAATATATCGCTATTGAGCATCATGTTATTTTCTCGGCCCGTCCTCATAACCTTTTAACCACAGTCAAATGGGTGACTGTTGACGCAGTCTTGAACAGTTGAAATATGACTTAGTTACATACACACGAGTCTCGCTCAGTGGCTGCCTCTTTACTGGTCGCGCGATACATAAATTTCTTGTCTATTATTTTACATGTATAGTTTTTGTTTTCATTGTAGCCTTACTTAACCTAACCTAACTTAACCTAACCTAACCTAACCTAACCTAACCTAACCTAACCTAACCTAACCTAACCTAACCTAACCTAACTTAACCTAACCTAACCTAACCTAACCTACCCAAACCTAACCTAACCTAACCTAACCTAACCTAACCTAACCTAACCTAACCTAACCTAACCTAACCTAACAACTTCTTCCTAACCTAACCCAAGCCTAAGCCTAACCTAACCTCCTAACTAGCAGCTAACACTAACCTAACCTACAACAACCTCCTGCCCACAACACAACTAATGCCTAACCTAGCACCTAACCTAACCTAATAACCTAAGGCTAACCTGCCACAACCTAACCTAACCTAACCTAAGGCCTAACCTAACCAGCAACCTAACCAACCTAACAACAACCTACCTAACCTACCAACCACAACCTAACTCCTGCAACCTAACCTCTCAACCAACCTGGCATAACCTAACCTAACCTAAGCCTCAACCTAACCTAACTTACTAACCTAAGCCAACTAACTTAACTCCTAACTTCAACTAGCTCACCTAGCCTAACTAACCCCTAACCTAACCTAAGCCTAACCTAACAAGCCTAACCTAACATAACCTAAGCCTAGCCTAACCTACAAGCTATTTAACCTGCCAACAACAACAACAACCTTAACCTAACCTAACCAGAACCTCCAACTAAGCACCAAGCACAACCTGGCCTAACCTTCACCACAACCTGGCAGCCTAACTAGCACAACCTGGCAAGCCTGCTAGCCTAACCTCAAGCTACAACTGCAGCCTACCAACTACGCTTCTTCAACTTCCTTCTAACCTCAGCCTAACAACCTAAGCCTAACCTAGCCTAACACAACCTAACCTCAACCAAGCCAACCTAACTAACCTCCTTCTACAACCTGGCAACAACCAACTAACTCCTACATTACCTAACATAACTTAACACCCCACCAAACATAACCTCACATTACCATCACCCCTCACACATTCCCCCACAATACCTACATCGCCCACCCACTTTCCACACACCACCACAACAAAGTTCTCACTCCCACATACCACCGACCATTTTCTACCCCCACAAAACTATCACCCAAACATATCACCACCACCAACACCCCCCCCACAACACCCCTCCGCAGGCCATCACCTACCCTACAATCCTCCGTTCAGGTGCCATCACCTCCCCTCCACACCACACACTCTCCCACATCCCTACCACCCAAACAGTCTCCCACATCCCATACCCATACCACACCTACAAGTCTCCCACAACGCCACCCACACACACACTCACACATCCCTCACACCCTCCCACACCACCACCCACACACTCGCACACCCTCACACCCTCCCACACCACCACCCATACACTCCCACACCCTCCCACAACACCATCCACACTCCCACACCCTCCCACAGCACCACCCACACACTTCCCCCACACTCCTGCAAGAGAATCACAACAGTTCAATAACAAGCTCCTTGAATCGCACCCCTAAACACCCCAGGCCAATTAATTATACCCCCATCCTCCTTTCTCCCCTACACCCCATCCATTCATCCCATCCCACTACACCTCTTCCCCAGGAACCCCTCCCCCCTATTGGAACTTCCTCCCATAAAATGAAGTCTTCGATGCGTAAGTCAGGCGGGCAATTAGCCAGTCCAGGCAGAACAGGAGGCCGTCATCGCCTGATGGTGTTGCTTCGGGCCGGCGGCGGGGTCGGAACTCGAGTGCCATTGCAAATTAATGCAACATGATGCCGCTCTGTGCTCCATGTTGCCGCTGGAAACCAGCAGTTTCAGAGAGCATCGAGTCTTTCCAGAACGAGCGGCCGACTCCGTTTTCTTTGGCTTGCTGGAAGGCGGCGCTCCAGCGCCGGCTGGAAGGTCGAACTGCAAGAGACGGGAGAAAAGAAAAATAGTTCAGTCGTCCGAGTCAATACCTGGTAGTAAGAGAGAGAGAGAGAGAGAGAGAATATTGAAGAGATAAAGGGCGCGCGCATCTCTGTTTGTATTTTTAAATACTATATGAAGTGAGGATCGAATAAAAAAAAAGAGGAGAGAGAAATCCTTTAGAAAAACAAGAGTCGAGGGCGGTGGAGGTATTTGGCTCTGACGCTGCAGGTAAACACTACAAATTTTAATTTCAAGCTGAAGGTGCGAGGGAGTGGGCCGGAGGTGCCGTAGTCTCACTTATTAACACCATTATTCTCGCTCTTGTTAACCTCCACCTCTCCAGATACACAGCCTAGAGCAGCATAGTTATGCGAGTAATCTTGAGTGTAGGAAACTCTTACCGAAAACTGCGTTTCAAGAGGTTAAAGTCAAAATTTCCTTGAGAGGGCATCGTTTGGCAAGAGCGTCTCTTCACCCCTTGGGTCGCCGCCCGCTTCCGACACTTGTGAGAGCTTGTGCAGCTCAACAATGATCTCGGGACCTTCTTAACTACCGCATAACTACCCGTGCTGACCTGCTGAGGTGGTTCTCCTGGCTTCAGCTCCTCCTGGGAACCTCGAGGGTTCCCTGGAAGCCGACAAGATATTTCCTCTTACTAATGGCAACCGTCGAGTAATTTCCCCTAAGTATACCACATTACCACCCCAAGAAGAGGTCGCATCGTGGACGTTTCAGAATGTTTCGGACACCACTCCGGCACACCTTCCCCCACGCCCCCCAATGCCCCCACCACAACAAATGCACTGGAATTATCCCACTTCTCTGTTATTCTGTCATACGTCTACACCTCTCTACCCACTCTCCCCTCCTCCACACACCACCTTCACCATCTGCCAGACACATTCTCGTAAGACACTCTTCTGAGAATCGAATCAACGACCTCACCCCTTACCCTCCTTACCAGGTTGAACGAAGACCTGCGGGAGAGAGCGATACCCATAGCAACAACAACTTAGTATTAGTCTAGAGCTATTAACAAATCAGCTCCCCAATTATGGCAAGGAAAGAAAGGATTAGACAGAGAGACGATGCTGCCTGGAACGACAGGGGGAGGGGAGGAGGGGGGATCTGGAACGACAAGGGGAGGGGGAGAGAAGGTCTGGAAAGGGACTGGGTGAGATTCTGGCAGATGCCGTCTCGCTCCATGGAGATAAAATGGTGTAATAATTTTATTTATCTAGTGACATGAAGGCAAGAAAGGGTTTATTCGATTCGATTTGGTTCTCCGGTATTGTCTCGGCCCAGGTTTTGTCCAGTTGGTAACCTGGCAGTTGCTGCCTCTTCTCTACTAACTAGCCACGTCCCTCCCACTTTCCCCCTCTTCCCTAACCGTCCCCCCCCCGACAACTTTGCCTCTCACCTTAGTCACCCCCTACCTCTTCCCCTCCCCCTTCTCTCCTTCCTTCTCCTCCTTGTCTTCTCACTACTCCATAGTACAAGGGAGCGAATATGCATGGGATTATCTGTGTTCAGAAACAATAAATAAATAAATAAATAAATAAATATATATATATATATATATATATATATATATATATATATATATATATATATATATATATATATATATATATATATATATATATATATAAAGAAATATGAAGCGCGCTAAGCCAGCTGGGGTCATGAAGAGCTTAAATACTGACAAATGAGATAATATCTTCGCCAAATACATCAAAGAAAATGCTGAGCTCAGCAATATTTGACTGCTTGGGAGACTACTCACAGGCACAGTCCGTGGAGTGTACTTGGGAGACTTTAGTCGCACTGTTCGTGGAGTATGCTTGCGAGACAACACTCACAAGAACACAGTTGCTTGACTCTGCCGCTGCATCAACATGAACCAGCGTCACTCTGGAGGACCAGAATATTACTATACTCTTGGTGCCTCATCTTCTATAATTAATTTGTCATATAATTGTATTAAGCTTAGAGCAGTAGCTCGACACACTACCTCCTGGAGTCCAACCCAATCATCCACTACTCTCTCTCTACTCTCCTTCATCCCTTGGATAACACTTTCTTTTCCATTGTTTTAAAAACCCTGTCTTTTTGTTTTACCTCTTGCTGGTTCCATAAAGTTATATATTAGTTATCTCGTATAGTTTTGAGAAGCGCTAAATCCTTAAGCGGTATTATTTGTATTCAACAATGTATCGGCATTCTTGTCCGTACTCTTTTTCGTATTTTATTTATATCTTTCTCAAAGCGTTAATTTTATGCTATGTTGTGGCTGAAGAGAGTCGAATTATCATTTCCAGAGGGAACTCATTTGAAGATAAAAAAAAAAACATGGGCCATGGACTTCATCTCTTCCTATAACTTACTAATTTTTGACATTTTTGATCGCAGAGACATCATGACGAGTTTGCTTAGAGTTGTTAGACGAATATAACCCTCAGAATAGACAGTGTTTGTTATTGAGCTGAGACGAGGGTGTTGCCGTGATGGCACCGCACCTCCCCCTTGCCTTTGTTTCTACTACTTACAGTTTAATCTTATGCGTTTAGCGCTTAGCTATGATTATTATAATAATAGCAATACTGCTTACAGCCAAGACCTTCACATACATTACTAGGAAGTAACCTCGTGCCTGCCTAGTGCGCCTTCATTATCAATGTTGACAAAGGGACACAATACACGTTACAAGCAAGTAATCATGTGTCAGCTGAGTGAGCATTATCCTCAGTGTTACTGGAAGAGCCACGAGCTACTACACGTCTCATACCCTTAACCAATAGTTAAGTAAACAACACTGGTCAACTATGGTGTCATAACACGTTTTAGAAAATGTTTCTTAGTTATTCTGGGACGCTGAATTTAAATCTGAACTTAGTTTTGCTCCAACACGGACAGCGTCCGTGAAATAAACCCCCATCTTCACCCCAAAAAATTCTCATCTAATTATCGACAGTGTTTGCTCATTTTATGGAAGATGATTTATGGTTTTCTTTGATATTTGTGGATTTATGAGACTGTTTTAACACTAATGGTTTGTATGTTCTCTATTTTCTAGAGTAAGTGGTATTTTTAACTGTCAAATAACAAGCCTGCAATGATTCGTGGCTGCTCAAACGGCAATAATATTTTTTTCTGTACATGTGGCAGCTTTATTCCGCAAATTATTATAATCATAACTAAGCTCGAAACCCATAAGGGTCATACAGCTTCATCCCGCAAAGCAGAGAAGAAAAATCACGCCTCTTGTGATAATTTATCTTCACTACTTCGGTGTGAAGGTCAGAGATCAGTACGTACTGCGGGCATCTGTTGTGTGACTTACTCCACCTCCTTAGGTGAGCGGTTTGTTGAAATTATTATAATCAAAAAAGAAGCGCTAAAACTTCAAGGGTTATGCAGCGGTGTTTTGTTGGAAGGAAGTCATGGAGCGGCGGTTTGTTGGAAGGAAGTCATGCATGCCATTTACAATCTCGATGATATGGAGGAAATCAAAGGATCACACAATGGATTGCTGTTTCTGTATCACCAGAGTGTCGGGATTTTTATCAAAAACTAAATCCAGAGTAACATATCCAAATCTTGCTTCTGCAATCAGACTGGAGGAACATTCACAGAGGATCTCTGTGTTCCAGTACCACCACTATCACAGATTCCGAATCTGAAGCAACTAGAGTCAACAACGAGAAACCACAACGAGTGACTCAAAGTAACCTTAAATATCTTGTGGGCGATCTTAATTTATGAAAGGGACAGACAGAAATAATTAGCCATACATCAAGTCTCCAAACAAGGAGCAATTCTCAAGAAAATAAAAGCAAAGGCAAAACAAAGGCTAGTTTTTAAGTACCCATATAGTCTCTCCACCAATATTTACAACATACACAAAGTGCAATAAAGCAAAAAGATGTTAATGAGAGAGAGAACAGCGTTCACTCACTGCAGTTGGCTCTTCGCCTCATACAGGAGAAACCACTGTGTGTACTCTACCACTTTTAGTGAAAACTTAATACCAGTCCGGCTGGGAGCATCTCACCCAATTGGCTGACATACAAACCTGACAGTAAATCAGAATAGCTGGGCCCCTCTGCAGTTACTCCGACCTAACTGCCAGCTTGGCTGTTATAGAGGGAACGCAAGACATGGGTGTGTTCAACACCAGATAAATTGTAACGCACTCTGTGCACGTTACAGTGCTGAAGAACCATTGACAGTACATCATCTACCGGGATGTCGGATGTCCCTCAAGATTCATTTCCTTCATTCTCACCTTGATCTTCCTCGTTAAACCCCAGCAATGAACAATGTGAATGATTTAACCAATACACAACCATCATTAATTATCATTATAATTATTATAATCATGGGGAGCGCTAAACCCGTAGGATTATACAGCACCTATGGGGGGATGGAAGGTATTCAGACCCAGTTCAGGGAACTGGAGCACAGATCCAGTTCCCTAGATCAAGAGCCCGTCACCTGATAATCCTCTTGTCATACGATTACTGCTGGACACTGATGCTGGACACTGGTGCTGGACTCTGTTGCTGGGCACTGGTGCTGGACACTGGCGCTGGATACTGGTGCTGGACACTGGTGTTGGACACTGGTGCTGGACACTGGCGCTGGATACTGGTTCTGGACACTGGTGTTGGACACTGGTGCTGGACACTAGTGTTGGACACTGGTGCTGGACACTGGTGCTGGACACTGGTGCTGGACACTTGTGCTGGACACTGGTGCTGGACACTGGTGCTGGATACTGGTGCTGAATACTGGTGCTGGACACTGGTGTTGGATACTGGTGCTGGACACTGGTGCTGGACACTGGTGCTGGACACATGTGCTGGACACTGGTGTTGGACAATGGTGCTGGACACTGGTGCTGGACACTGGTGCTGGACACTGCTGCTGGATACTAGTGCTGGACACGGATGCTGGACACTGGTGCTGGACACTTGTGCTGGGCACTGGTGCTGGACACTGGTGCTGGACACTTGCGAAAGATACTGGTGCCGGACACTGGTGCTGGACACTTGTGTTGGACACTGGTGCTGGACACTGGTGCTGGACACTGGCGCTGGATACTGGTGCCGGACACTGGTGCTGGACACTTGTGTTGGACACTGGTGCTGGACACTTGTGCTGGACACTGGTGCTGGACACTGGTGCGGGACACTGGTGCTGGACACTTGTGCTGGACATTGGTGCTGGACACTGGTGCTGGACACTGGCGCTGGACATTGGTACTGGACACTGGTGCTGGACACTAGTGATGGATACTTATACTGGACACTGGTGCTGGACACTGGTGCAGGATACTTGTGTTGGACACTGGTGCTGGACATTGGTACTGGACACTGGTGCTGGACACTGGTACTGGACACTGGTGCTGGACACTGGTACTGGACACTGGTACTGGACACTGGCGCTGGATACTGGTGCCGGACACTGGTGCTGGACACTTGTGTTGGACACTGGTGCTGGACACTTGTGCTGGACACTGGTGCTGGACACTGGTGCGGGACACTGGTGCTGGACACTTGTGCTGGACATTGGTGCTGGACACTGGTGCTGGACACTGGTACTGGACACTGGTGCTAGACACTGGTGCTGGACACTGGTGCTGGACATTGATGCTGAACACTGGTGCTGGACACTTGTGCTGGATACTTATACTGGACACTGGTGCTGGACACTGGTGCTGGACACTTGTGTTGGACACTGGCGGTGGACATTGGTACTGGACACTGTTGCTGGACACTGGTGCTGGACACTTGTGCTGGACACTGGTACTGGACACTGGTGCTGGACACTGGTGCTGGGCACTGGTGCTGGACATTGGTGCTGGACACTGGTGCTGAACACTGGTGCTGGATACTTATACTGGACACTGGTGCTGGACACTGGTACTGGACACTTGTGTTGGACACTGGCGCTGGACATTGGTACTGGACACTGGTGCTGGACACTGGTGCTGGACACTGGTGCTGGACACTGGTACTGGACACTGATGCTGGACAGTGGTGCTGGTCACTGGTGCTGGACACTGGTGCTGGACACTGGTGCTGGTCACTGGTGCTGGACACTGGTGCTGGACACTGGTGCTGGACACTGGTGCTGGACACTGGTGTTGGACACTGGTGCTGGTAACTGGTGCTGGACACTGGTGCTGGTCACTAGTGCTGGACACTGGTGTTGGACACTGGCGGTGGACATTGGTACTGGACACTGTTGCTGGACACTGGTGCTGGACACTGGTACTGGACACTGGTGCTGGACACTGGTGCTGGGCACTGGTGCTGGACATTGGTGCTGGACACTGGTGCTGAACACTGGTGCTGGATACTTATACTGGACACTGGTGCTGGACACTGGTACTGGACACTTGTGTTGGACACTGGCGCTGGACATTGGTACTGGACACTGGTGCTGGACACTGGTGCTGGACACTGGTGCTGGACACTGGTACTGGACACTGATGCTGGACAGTGGTGCTGGTCACTGGTGCTGGACACTGGTGCTGGTCACTGGTGCTGGTCACTGGTGCTGGACACTGGTGCTGGTCACTGGTGTTGGACACTGGTGCTGGTCACTGGTGCTGGACACTGGTGCTGGTCACTAGTGCTGGACACTGGTGTTGGACACTGGCGCTGGACACTTGTGCTGGACACTGGTGCTGGACATTAGTGCTGGACACTTGTGCTGGACACTAGTGCTGGATACTTATACTGGACACTGGTGCTGGACAATGGTGCTGGACACTTGTGTTGGACACTGGCGCTGGACATTGGTACTGGACACGTGCTGGACAATGGTGCTGGACACTGGTGCTGGACACTGGTGCTGGACACTGGTGCTGGACACTAATGCTGGACACTGGTGCTGGACACTGGTGTTGGACACTGGTGCTGGACACTGGTGCTGGACACTGGTGCTGGACACTGGTGCTGGACACTGGTGCTGGTCACTGGTGATGGACACTGGTGCTGGACACTAATGCTGGACACTGGTGTTGGACACTGGTGCTGGACACTGGTGTTGGACACTGGTGCTGGTCACTGGTGCTGGACACTAGTGCTGGTCACTAGTGCTGGACACTGGTGTTGGACACTGGCGCTGGACACTGGTGCTGGTCACTGGTGCTGAACACTGGTGCTGAACACTGGTGCTGGACACTGGTGCTGAACACTGGTGCTGAACACTGGTGCTGAACACTGGTGCTGAACACTGGTGCTGAACACTGGTGCTGAACACTGGTGCTGAACACTGGTGCTGGACACTGGTGCTGGACACTGGTGCTGAACACTGGTGCTGAACACTGGTGCTGAACACTGGTGCTGGACACTGGTGCTGGAGACAGATACACAGCACAACTGAAAAATCCTGAAGATTATGTAAATGTTTGTATGACTATGTACAAATTTCTGTTGGTTTTGTTATGCATATTATATATATATATATATATATATATATATATATATATATATATATATATATATATATATATATATATATATATATATATATATATATATATATATATATATATATATATATATATATATATATATATATATATATATATATATATATATATATATAATATTACTACTACTAATAATAAACTTATGTTTAGAAAGATTGGCTTTTGTCAGTGCATGAACCGCTCTTAATATATATGGATAATATAATACCTGTGATTGTTAGGTAACTTATATCACGTGATTCTTCAAACTTAATAGTCAAAATACTAATTATAAAATTGAATAAAAAACTTACCTGGAAGAGACAAAAGAAGACGCACTGCTTCATAGTTGGCACTTAGCTTAGTGGTCCCAATATGGGCGGAGCGCTGGCGTGGTTTGGGTGGGCGTGGTGGGCGTGGTGGTGGTGGTTATGTAGTTGTGACAGGTTGTGTTGGTCGTGGTAGAAAATGATGTGGTCATAGGTGGTAGGTGGGTGTCTCTGGGGGTGTGGTGGCCATGTGGAGTGTTACAGTCGTGCGGAGGGTGGGTGTTGTGGTCGTTGAGGGTGTCATTGTCGTGGTGGTGTAGTGACCATCAAGGATGCGGTGGTCGTGATGGGTGTTCTTGTAATAAGTAACAGCGGCTTGCTGTGTACTTCTCGCATTCATAGTTATCTTCAGCGTCAAAAGTCTTTAAAATACTTATTTAACTATTGGCTCTCTTAGCAACATTTACTAAAACCAAAGAAAACTTAAAAGTGATGGAGAGAAGGAGAAAAATTAAGGCTGTGGGAAGAGAAGGGTATATAGGACCGGGTGTGGGAAAGGAGGGACAGAAAGCGAGGGGTGTGAGAAAATGAGGGAGAGAAGGGATAAACTAGAAGAGAAGTCTCACTAATGGCTAATAGAACACTTTCGATAGTTGTTATTGATCGCTGAGAGCAGGGGAATGGGGTAAGCCAATGTGGCTACTATTGATTGCATATATACTAAAGACTGGTGCATAGTTCCCGTGAGAGACAGCACTTGGCTCAAAGGCCTTACCAGAGGCTCTCCGGAGCGCCGAAGAGCTGTCCCTTATGAAGAAGATTTCCACTGGCGGATACTTGCTTCCGCTTAACTGGACATCCCCCAAAACCGAAGCTCTCTGGGAACCAGTCAAAACATACATTATATGCACTCATCCTTTTCAGGGATTTTGCTTCAGAAAATTGAAACTTATTGGAAATGCAGTGAAGAGTTAGAGTGGCGGCCAATTAAGGCAACGAGGAGTCGTGGAGTGGCCGTCAGTGGCCTGACGGCCGTCGCTACCCTAACATAACTACCCACATCAAAAGTCCTCTTCCGCGTATTCACTTTGATGTTACTGGGACCATGATAATGCTACTCGAAGATTGTCGCGTTCTCTTGCGTGCTCCCTCGACCGTGGTCGCAAGCATACACAACTCCTTTAGCAGAGAGAGAGGAAAAAAAAAGAAAAAGTTATCGCTGAAGTACCTGCCAGCATCCAGGGTCAAATCTGTGACTTTTGGTAAGTGCAATCAGCGAGAATTTTTTTTTTTTTTTTGCATTTTCAAGGCACTATAGGAAGCCGACGTAACTTTGACAGATGCGCAGAAGCTGCAGGCAACTGGAGCTGGGCCTCGTAACTTCCCCACATGTAGCTGACAACAGAATGTATTAGACAGCAGAACCTGCGCCTCGTAACTACCCGACATGTAGCCGACAACAGGATGTAGTAGACAACAGGAGCTGGACATCGTAATTGCCTCCTTCACCTGGCAGTCATCTCTGGAACATATATAGAGAGAGAACTCAGTATTTCTTGACGCATCACCTGGATGCTGCCGCACCCGGCCACTGCGGTACCATCCAGTGTCCATTTCTTGCATCAATTATTAAATAAATTTACATATTTTGTTATAGTTTCTAGTTAATATAATTACACGGAAGTGTATAATAACTTATAAGTAGTGTTTCTTTTAAGGGAAGTTGTATAAAAAAATTTAGCAATTCGTTATTATATATAACATATTGGAGGCTACGTGGTGACATGATGCGAGACTACGTGGTGACATGATGCGAGACTACGTGGTGACATGATGCGAGACTACGTGGTGACATGATGCGAGACTACGTGGTGACATGACAGACTTCTCTATGTCAGGATTCACCCGATGTTCTCCCAGGATATTTTAATTTAAACTACTGAAAACCACAGAGAATTAACTTCTTGCTACAGCAGGAAGCTAATTCTCTGTGATCCTTATCAGCAGAATGTACATAGGCAGTAACAATATATACACAAATATCTCGCACACAGAAAATTACGACATCTCTCTGCTACGTGAGGGTTATTTGTGTATTGTTCCAGTATTGTGAGTTTTTGTTTTTAGAATCATATATATATACAGAAAGCGAGAGAGAGAGAGAGAGAGAGAGTGGTAGGAAGTCAGTCCCGCTGCGCCTTGAATATTACCGTGGCAGCTAACACGTGTTCCTGGCGTAGCGTTCACGTATTGAACAAGGAAGATGCAGCGGGCAGTGGATCTCCTCAACTGATTCCTCACTTCCCCAGCAAGATGAGCTGTGTATGTGGTAGTAAATAATGTTAAACTATTTAACCAACTTACTTTTATTACCTCGGAGTACTGAAGCATTTTGTTGATATTTGTTGGGGGATGAACGGATGAGGTATTAGTGTGTGTGTGTGTGTGTTTGTGTGTGTGTGTGTGTGTGTGTGTGTGTGTGTGTGTGTGTGTGTGTGTGTGTGTGTGTGTGTGAAAGACTTGGTATATTCATCGTAGTTTTCTGTAGGAAAATCCAATTATTCTCTTTTTCCTTGACTTGTATAACTAGTGTATGACCCCGTTATTAACAACTAGTGTATGACCCCGTTATTAACAACTAGTGTATGACCCTGTTATTAACAACTAGTGTATGACCCCGTTATTAACAACTAGTGTATGGCCCCGTTATTAACAACTAGTGTATGGCCCCGTTATTAACAACTAGTGTATGACCCCGTTATTAACAACTAGTGTATGACCCCGTTATTAACAACTAGTGTATGACCACGTTATTAACAACTAGTGTATGACCCCGTTATTAACAACTAGTGTATGACCACGTTATTAACAACTAGTGTATGACCCCGTTATTAACAACTAGTGTATGACCCCGTTATTAACAACTAGTGTATGACCCCGTTATTAACAACTAGTGTATGATTCCGTTATTAACAACTAGTGTATGACCCCGTTATTAACAACTAGTGTATCACCCCGTTATTAACAACTAGTGTATGACCCCGTTATTAACAACTAGTGTATGACCCCGTTATTAACAACTAGTGTATGACCCCGTTATTAACAACTAGTGTATGACCCCGTTATTAACAACTAGTGTATGACCCCGTTATTAACAACTAGTGTATGACCCCGTTATTAACAACTAGTGTATGACCCCGTTATTAACACCTAGTATATGACCACGTTATTAACAACTAGTGTATGACCCCGTTATTAACAACTAGTGTATGACCCCGTTATTAACAACTAGTGTATGACCCCGTTATTAACAACTAGTGTATGACCCCGTTATTAACAACTAGTGTATGACCCCGTTATTAACACCTAGTATATGACCACGTTATTAACAACTAGTGTATGACCCCGTTATTAACAACTAGTGTATGACCCCGTTATTAACAACTAGTGTATGACCCCGTTATTAACACCTAGTATATGACCACGTTATTAACAACTAGTGTATGACCCCGTTATTAACAACTAGTGTATGACCCCGTTATTAACAACTAGTGTATGACCCCGTTATTAACAACTAGTGTATGACCCCGTTATTAACAACTAGTGTATGACCCCGTTATTAACAACTAGTGTATGACCCCGTTATTAACAACTAGTGTATGACCCCGTTATTAACACCTAGTATATGACCACGTTATTAACAACTAGTGTATGACCACGTTATTAACAACTAGTGTATGACCCCGTTATTAACAACTAGTGTATGACCCCGTTATTAACAACTAAGATAAACATCAACACACAAAAGCCACAAAACACTTTTTAACACAAATCAAAACAAATCATTAACTCTCACATAGTGCCTTGTTGCATGCAACTCTGAAGATCTATATACGAAGAAATTAAAATTAATAATCTTGAGAACCTGTCTCTCTCTCTCTCTCTCTCTCTCTCTCTATCTCTCTCTCTTGCTCTCCATCCCCCACCCCTCCCTCTCCCTGCCTCCCCCACCCTCCATTACTCACACGCCCTCCCTCCCTCCCCGTCCTTCCTTTTCTCTCATTGTGGGCAGGAAAGCCGCCGACCAGGCTAACAAGTCATTATTAATCTCTTAACGAGCTGTGCAGTGGTTTTGAGGGAGGGGGAAGGGGAGGGGGAGGGGAGAGGGAGGGGGGAAGGATAGAGTTAGAGGGAGAGGGAGCACACTCCTTCATTAAATCTTGTTGATAAACTGACTTACTGACTCTCTCTCTCTCTCTCACTCTCTCTCTCCCTCTCTCTCTCTCTCTCTAATCTTTCATCTCCCCCTCCTTCTCATCCCCCCTCCTGTCTCACATCTCTCCTTCTCCTATCTCTTCCTCACTTCCATATCTCCCTACTTCCCTCACATTTACCCTCCCCCTTCCCCTCCCCTTCCCTCCACTTCCCCTCCCCTTCCCTCCACTTCCCCTCCCCCTTCCCCCCCATCCCCTCCCCCATCCCCACCCCCATCCCCACACCCACAGTAATCTTCAAGACAATAATATGTTTACTATGTTAATGATTTTAAAGAGATGACTCGTGGGAAGGAGAGAGGGAGGGAAGGAGGAGAGGGAGGGAAGGAGAGAGAGAGGGAGCCAGAGGATGGAAGGAAGGAGAGAGGCAGAAGGGAGAGGGAGTGAAGTCAGAGGATGGAAAGTGAGAGAAGGAGAGAGAGAGATCAGAAAGAACAATGTTATGAATGGGAAGGGAGAGGAAGAAAGGGATAAACTGGTAAGAGGAGAAGAAAAAAAAAGGGGCGACCGAAAAGCCCTGAAAAGGGGTAACAGAAGAAGAAAAGGCAAGAGAAAGGGAACCTGAAATACGGAAATGAGAAAGGTGCGGGAAAAGATGTGGAAAAGGTAATAACTCCATACTTTGGATCAAGAGCCCTCAGAACCATCTAGGCGCCACCTGGGAGGACATCACACCTGGAATGGGTGTTGTTCCAGTGACGGTGTTGTTCCACTCTCGGTATTTTTCCAGTCACGGTATTGTTCCAGTGATGGTGTTGTTCCAGTGACGGTGTTGTTCCACTCTCGGTATTGTTTCAGTGACGGTGTTGTTCCACTCTCGGTATTGTTTCAGTGACGGTGTTGTTCCACTCACGGTATTGTTCCAGTCACGGTATTGTTCCAGTGATGGTGTTGTTCCAGTGGCGGTGTTGTTCCAGTCACGGAGTTGTTCCAGTGACGGTGTTGTTCCAGTGATGGTGTTGCTCCAGTGGCGGTGTTGTTCCAGTCACTGAGTTGTTCCAGTGGCGGTGTTGTTCCAGTCACGGAGTTGTTCCAGTGACGGTGTTGATCCAGTGACGGTGTTGTTCCAATGACGGTGTTGTTCCAATCACGGTGTTGTTCCAGTGACGGTGTTGTCCCAGTGACGGTGTTGTTCCAGTGGCGGTGTTGTCCCAGTGAGGGTATTGTTCCAGTGACGGTGTTGTCCCAGTGACGGTGTTGTTCCAGTGACGGTGTTGCTCCAGTGACGGTGTTGCTCCAGTAACGGTGTTGTTCCGGTGACGGTGTTGCTCCAGTGACGGTGTTGTTCCGGTGACGGTGTTGCTCCAGTGACGGTGTTGTTCCGGTGACGGCGTTGTTCCAGTGAGGGTGTTGTTCCAGTGACGGTGTTGTTCCAGTGACGGTGTTGTTCCAGTGACGGTGTTGCTCCAGTGACGGTGTTGTTCCAGTGACGGTGTTGTTCCAGTGACGGTGTTGTTCCGGTGACGGTGTTGTTCCAGTGACGGTGTTGTTCCAGTGACGGTGTTGTTCCAGTGACGGTGTTGTTCCAGTGACGGTGTTGCTCCAGTGACGGTGTTGCTCCAGTGACGGTGTTGTTCCGGTGACGGTGTTGCTCCAGTGACGGTGTTGCTCCAGTGACGGTGTTGTTCCGGTGACGGTGTTGCTCCAGTGACGGTGTTGTTCCGGTGACGGTGTTGTTCCGGTGACGGTGTTGTTCCGGTGACGGTGTTGTTCCGGTGACGGTGTTGTTCCAGTGACGGTGTTGTTCCAGTGACGGTGTTGTTCCAGTGACGGTGTTGTTCCGGTGACGGTGTTGTTCCGGTGACGGTGTTGTTCCGGTGACGGTGTTGTTCCGGTGACGGTGTTGTTCCGGTGACGGTGTTGCTCCGGTGACGGTGTTGTTCCGGTGACGGTGTTGTTCCGGTGACGGTGTTGTTCCGGTGACGGTGTTGCTCCAGTGACGGTGTTGCTCCAGTGACGGTGTTGTTCCGGTGACGGTGTTGTTCCGGTGACGGTGTTGTTCCAGTGACGGTGTTGTTCCGGTGACGGTGTTGTTCCGGTGACGGTGTTGTTCCTGTGACGGTGTTGTTCCGGTGACGGTGTTGTTCCGGTGACGGTGTTGCTCCAGTGACGGTGTTGCTCCAGTGACGGTGTTGTTCCGGTGACGGTGTTGTTCCGGTGACGGTGTTGTTCCGGTGACGGTGTTGTTCCGGTGACGGTGTTGTTCCGGTGACGGTGTTGTTCCGGTGACGGTGTTGTTCCGGTGACGGTGTTGTTCCGGTGACGGTGTTGTTCCGGTGACGGTGTTGTTCCGGTGACGGTGTTGTTCCAGTGACGGAATTGTGACTTTTTTTTTTTGTTTTTAGCTATCCTCCAAATCACCACAACTCCCACTCCGAATCTCCCACTCCACAACTCCCACTCCACTACGTCCACCCCTCCACTCCCACTCCTCCACTCCCACTCCACCACTCCTACTCCAATGCTCCCACTCTCCCACTCGTACTCCATTCCACAACTTCCACTCCACAACTCCCACTCCACTCCCTCTTTATCAAAACACACTTCCGCCTGTGATTTAATTGAAGGCTGAACTGTTGACGCGATGATGTGATGACCAACCTGGGAAGGAGGAGGTAGGGGTTGTTGGGGGGTATTGGGGGGCTGAGAAAAATTATATTGAGGTGGGGGAAAGGTCAGGTTGGGGTGGGAGAAAGTTTGTTTCCTCTCGATTTCTAAGGGAAAGTACAAGACGGGACCGAGGTGAACCTAGAGTGTATGGAAGAGGTGCGTGAGAGAGGACAAAAGGAACAGGAAGACACGAGAAATACAGACAACAGCCAGATTTATAACCCACTCCGAGGCTGTCTACTGAGGACAACTATCTACTTGTACCTGGGAGAAGGGTGAAGAGAAGGGTAGGAGAGAGAGAGAGAGAGAGAGAGAGAGAGAGAGAGAGAGAGAGAGAGAGAGAGAGAGAGAGAGAGAGAGAGAGAGAGAGTTCAAAGGATATAGGTAAGGTGGACTTCTCACGTCTAGACTTACTAAGAGCATTTCAGTCTTGTTGACATTTGCTGGCCAAGTTGGCCGTCGCAAACACGTGGTTTTGTGTGTCAATAACATCAATATAACTCTGTGTAAATAATAATAATCAAGTGAGGATAATAGCAGTGCTGACGAGGTGGAAAAATATCTGCTAAATTATGATAGGGGTCAGGTCGATGGTAAACTGGTAAACACTGTGCAAACTTCTGCTTCCAGCAAGCGCCTGAACTAGGGGTCTCAGACTAGCTGGTCCGTTTAGGGTCCCAGCCAGCTGGTCTACGCGGGGCTCAGGCCAATTACACTTCCCTATTTTCAGTAGGAAAATAGTGTAATGTAACAATAGAATATGTAATGAACACGGTTTCAAGCAGACTCATCAAGTTGGTAGGTTACACGTTGAGGTGCTTTGTTCGATCCCGGGTACGGGTGGAAACTTTAGGGCGCGTTTTCTTAAGATACCTACTGTCCTTGTTCACCTAGTAGTAAGTAGGTACCTGGGTGTCAGCCGACTGTTGTGGGTAGTATCCTGGGGAGAAGATTGACTTAAGTTGCCCGAAATGCTCTGCATAACCAGACTTTCTATATATTATATCATTGATGTCAGCTATGGTCTGTATAAGTTGTATCATGTACTTGTAAAAATAAAGATTATTATTATTATTATTATTATTATTATTATTATTATTATTATTATTATTATTATTATTATTATTATTATTATTATTATTATTATTATTATTATCACCCCAGTGTTTGGTCACGATCCAGCCACACAAACAATGATCGTATACACGCAACACTTAGTAGCTTTTCAGAATCTTTGATGTAGGCTGACTCGATGGAAAACTTATATAGCTGTTGCTAGCAGTGTTACCCCTGCTGACTCCAGTGACTATAGTGTTGTTGCTGCTAGCAGTGTTACCCCTGCTGACTCCAGTCACTATAGTGTTGCTGCTGCTAGCAGTGTTACCCCTGCTGACTCCAGTCACTATAGTGTTGCTGCTGCTAGCAGTGTTACCCCTGCTGACTCCAGTCACTATAATAATATTGGAAGAATTACTGACAATGTGTTAATTGCACGTGTGTCCTCTTACCCAACAGTGACTACTATCATTCTTGTATATATCTTCCCCATTGATTCACAACTTTCTCGTACTTTCACTTGCTTGCACGTTGAGACCATCTCAGTACTTTCAAGCTACTCCTTTTAAGTTCCCGGAAGAGTTAATAATCTCCCACTCCCTCCCATTAGTAACGATAATTTGTTTGGTCCCGGCATCAACAACATGACCGTGGCGTGACGTGAGAGCAACCTACATCGCAGAGATCCAACGATGACAGTGCCATCAGTAACAACTAGTAACAGTGACAAGTAACACCCAACGAGAAAACAAGTCATATCTCGGAAATCTACACACACATACACACACACACACACACACACACATATATATATATATATATATATATATATATATATATATATATATATATATATATATATATATATATATATATATATATATATATATATATATATATATATATATATATATTAAGGGAATGCACTTGTATAAAATATAATAAAAATAAGAGACTGGGCAGAGAGGGAGGGGATGGGAGGAAGGAGAGGGGAGGAAAGGGAAGGAGAGGGAGGTTAGGGGGAGGTAGGGGAGGAAGGGCAGGCAATCCCATCAATGTTTCAAGTGGGTGACCTGAGCTGCACCTCCAGGTCGTTGTGACCACCAAATGACCAAAATGGTGGGGAGGGAGGGGTGAGATGGGGCGCCGCTCCCACCACCCTGAGGAGATTGGGAGTGAGGGGGGCACCGCTCCCTGGGGAGGTACTGCTGAATATGTGATGACTGAGAAGGGGGAAGGGGTCGAAGGAGGAGGTGGGGAAGGGTGAGTGTGAGGAAGGGAGTCGCATCAGAAGGTTGGGTGGGAGAAGAGGAAAATGGGGAGGCTTGAGAGGGAGGGTAAGGGGAGGAGTGAGAGGGAGGGTAAGGGGAGGGGTGAGAGGGAATGGTGAGGAGTAATGAGAAGGGGAAGAGAGAGAATCAGGGGCTAGAGAATGATGGATAAATACTTGATGTGAGGATGAGATAATACTTGGTGGGGAGGATGGTGGTGATACTTGGTGGGGAGGATGGTGGTGATACTTGGTGGGGAGGATGGTGGTGATACTTGGTGGGGAGGATGGTGGTGAGGTGGGGATGGTGGTGAGACTGGGTGGGGAGGATGGTGGTGATACTTGGTGGGGAGGATGGTGGTGATACTTGGTGGGGAGGATGGTGGTGATACTTGGTGGGGAGGATGGTGGTGATACTTGGTGGGGAGGATGGTGGTGATACTTGGTGGGGAGGATGGTGGTGATACTTGGTGGGGAGGATGGTGGTGATACTTGGTGGGGAGGATGGTGGTGATACTTGGTGGGGAGGATGGTGGTGATACTTGGTGGGGAGGATGGTGGTGATACTTGTTGGGGAGGATGGTGGTGATACTTGTTGGGGAGGATGGTGGTGATACTTGGTGGGGAGGATGGTGGTGATACTTGTTGGGGAGGATGGTGGTGATACTTGTTGGGGAGGATGGTGGTGATACTTGGTGGGGAGGATGGTGGTGATACTTGTTGGGGAGGATGGTGGTGATACTTGGTGGGGAGGATGGTGGTGATACTTGTTGGGGAGGATGGTGGTGATACTTGTTGGGGAGGATGGTGGTGATACTTGGTGGGGAGGATGGTGGTGATACTTGTTGGGGAGGATGGTGGTGATACTTGGTGGGGAGGATGGTGGTGACACTTGGTGGGGAGGATGGTGGTGATACTTGTTGGGGAGGATGGTGGTGATACTTGTTGGGGAGGATGGTGGTGATACTTGTTGGGGAGGATGGTGGTGATACTTGGTGGGGAGGATGGTGGTGATACTTGTTGGGGAGGATGGTGGTGATACTTGTTGGGGAGGATGGTGGTGATACTTGTTGGGGAGGATGGTGGTGATACTTGGTGGGGAGGATGGTGGTGATACTTGTTGGGGAGGATGGTGGTGATACTTGTTGGGGAGGATGGTGGTGATACTTGGTGGGGAGGATGGTGGTGATACTTGTTGGGGAGGATGGTGGTGATACTTGGTGGGGAGGATGGTGGTGATACTTGGTGGGGAGGATGGTTGTGATACTTGGTGGGGAGGATGGTGGTGATACTTGTTGGGGAGGATGGTGGTAATACTTGGTAGGGAGGATGGTGGTGATACTTGTTGGGGAGGATGGTGGTGATACTTGGTGGGGAGGATGGTGGTGATACTTGTTGGGGAGGATGGTTGTGATACTTGGTGGGGAGGATGGTGGTGATACTTGTTGGGGAGGATGGTGGTGATACTTGGTGGGGAGGATGGTGGTGATACTTGTTGGGGAGGATGGTGGTGATACTTGGTGGGGAGGATGGTGGTGATACTTGTTGGGGAGGATGGTGGCGATACTTGGTGGGGAGGATGGTGGTGATACTTGTTGGGGAGGATGGTTGTGATACTTGGTGGGGAGGATGGTGGTGATACTTGTTGGGGAGGATGGTTGTGATACTTGGTGGGGAGGATGGTGGTGATACTTGTTGGGGAGAATGGTGCTGATACTTGGTGAGCAGGATAATGGTGACAGTGGGGAGGATAATGGTGACACTTGATGGGGAGGATGGTGGTGACACTTGGTGGGGAGGATGATGGTGACACTTGATGGGGAGGATGGTGGTGACACTTGGTGGGGAGGATGATGGTGACACTTGGTGGGGAGGATGATGGTGATTCTCGTGATCTAAGACCAGAGCCTGTTATCTTCTTGGCTAGCGTCTCACTCACCTTCGCTAGACGTTCATCTTGTAAGAGAACGTCTTCCGCGAACGTCGGAAAGCCCTCACTGATAATTCTTGTGTGGGCATTACCAGCGTATTGTCTGCGTTCAGAGCACCGTTGAGTGAACCTTCTGCAATACCTCCGATCCTTCCTTGCAAGGCCCTGGAGGCCTGCATCGCTGTATGGCTCACCCCGTGATCAAGAGAAAATTGCAAATGGTGTGGAAGGCGACATCATCGCCACAATATCACTGAATTGTTCCCAATTCTTCCACACAATTTCCACTGCATTGCACAGAGAACCTCATCAACGCACAACTTGCAAGAACAGGGCTAAAGCTCGACACAGAGCGAAACGTAGTCAAGATCGTTCTGTGTGGATTATTTTTAAGAACATAAGAACATAAGAATGTAGGAACACTGCAGAAGGCCTACTGGCCCATACGAGGCAGGTCCTTATCAAAACGACATCTACCTAAAGCTACTCAAGAAACAACTCCCGCACCCCCCAACACCAATCAAACCCAGCCCCTCCCGCTCACAAAAGTAAGCAGGTTAAAACAATAAATGGAGAAAAAGAAATTGGAATGACTTATGCAGCAAGTAGCGCCACCAAACAGTACCAGCAGGTTGGTGTGGCGACCCTGGAAATTTGAAATTATGCTAGCCAAAATTAGTGCCAAATAAATGAAGGAACCGAATAACTGATTGCCGGATTTGTGATGGCGGACCTGTACTTGCAAAGAAATAAAATCTGACTGACTTTGACTATCTGTGTCTGCCACACCATCTACATCTGATGAACCATCTACCTGTATCTGCCACACCATCTGCATCTGATGAACCATCTACCTGTGTCTGCCACACCATCTACATCTGATGAACCATCTACCTGTGTCTGCCACACCATCTACATCTGATGAACCATCTATCTGTGTCTACCACACCATCTACATCTGATGAACCATCTACCTGTGTCTGCCACACCATCAACATCTGATGAACCATCTACCCATGTCTGCCACACCATCTACATCTGATGAACAATCTACCTGTGTCTGCCACACCATCAACATCTGATGAACCATCTACCTGTGCCTGCCACACCATCTACATCTGATGAACCATCTACCTGTGTCTACCACACCATCTACACCTGATGAATAATCTACCTGTGTCTGCCACATAATCTACATCTGATGAACCATCTACCTGTGTCTACCACACCATCTACAATGTTACAATAAAGTTCCTCTGAGTCACAACAAGTTATTCTACATCACTACTAAACCACACACCAATACTTTACTGTAATGTACATCTGTAACTTAATTCATCCACCAGAAAAAATAAAATTGCTGTACCATACTCTACTGTATTGTACTGTACTCTACTGTATTGTGCAGTGGACCCTCAGGTAACAATTTTAATCCATTCCAAGGGTCTTGTCCTTAACCAATTTTATCGTTAGCCGAATTAATTTTTCCCATAAGAAATAATGGAAATCCAATTAATCTGTTCCAGACACCCAAGGTCGCTAACTTCGCGAGAGCATAATTACATCAGTTTTCCATCAAATTTTGTTTTTTTTTTGGTGTCATTACAATCGGGAAAAGATTCTCCATCATTTCATAAGAAAATTTTTTTTTTTTTTTTTAACCCTTTCAGGGTCCAAGGCCCAAATCTGGAGTCACGCACCAGTGTCCAAGAATTTTCAAAAAAAAAAAAAATTTATTTTTTCTTATGAAATCGTAGAGAATCTTTTTGTGAAGGTAATAAAACAAAAAGTACGAAATTTGGTGGAAAATTGACGAAATTATGCTCTCGCAAATTTTGATGTGTCAGCGATATTTACGAATCGGCGATTTTGCCGACTTTGACTCCCATTTTAGGCCAATTACATTATTCCAATCAACCAAATTCTTAGCTATTTCACTAGTATTACTTCTATTCTATCGATTGAGCACAAGAAATCGCCAAGTCAACTGTTTCAACTACAAAATAAAGTGATCGGAAATTGTTAATTTGGCCAATTTAACACAAAGTTCAAAATATTCCAATTTCAAAATAGGGTCCAGAATAAACAATGTAGGCATTCCTGGCACTAAACTAACATTTCCTCTGTTCATTAGTTATGTTTTGAGGCTTTACAAATAAATTCCATTTTGATTTTTTATTCACATAATGAATTTTTATTCACACCAAAAAATAGAAGATTTACTGTTATGCAATACTGTAATAATTGTATAAATATCATCACCATATTTGTGAATGTATATTAGACCCACCAGCTGAAGTGTATTAGATGTGTGAGGTCGTTTGTTTACTCTTGAATATCGGCAAAAATTTAACATTTCCGCTACTTTGAGCTCAGTTTCAAGCCATTTCCAGTGTTAAAACCAATCAAAATCATCTCTATTTCTGTAATATGTCTTCCATTCTATCAAATGAGACCAAGAAATCGTAAATACAACTATAAAAAACATACGAAAAAACACTGCAAAGTTGTTGTTTTAATCGAAAAATCATGATTTCAGTTTTTTTCTCTCATTATACACAGTGTGCTGCAGGATCTGTTTTATGTGGTGCACACATACCACATAGATGTATTCTCTCATATCAAGGCCCAAATGTACCACTCACAGTTTATCAGAGTGAGCTGAGCTCATGGCGTAGATCTACGGTTTGGACACTCACCGTAAAGCCGTAGATCTACGGGACGGACCCTGAAAGGGTTAAATTTTGCGACACCAGGAGACACCTCAGGATTTGGGTTGTGACAGTCAAGGGGTTAAACACTTGTTGGGGTTTTAATTTTTCAGTGTCTATGTACTCCTTGAATTCCTGCACATATTTTTCAGCCGCTTTTTGGTCACAACTGGCAGCCTCACCATGCCTTATGACACTGTGTATGCCACTATGATTCTTAAATCTCTCAAACCAACCTTTACTGGCCTTAAATTCACTAACATCACCACTAGTTCCAGGCATTTTTTGAATTAAATTGTCATGCAACTGCCTTGCCTTTTCACATATAATTGACTGTGAAACACTATCTCCTGATAATTGTCATTGATCCACACCAATAACAGTCTCTCCACATCTTTGAGTATTTGCGATCACTCTTTTGTAAGCATACTTGCACCTTTTGCAACAATAGCTTTCTTGATTGACTCTGTTGGCCAAGATAGTAGCAATGGTTGATTGGGGTTCGTTGTACAACCAAGCCAGCTCAGAGCCACACACTCCACTTTCATACTTTGCAATTATCTTTTTCTTCAATTCGATTGTACACCTCACCCTTTTTACCACAGGGTTGGCACTAGAAGCTTTCTTGGGGCCCTTGGTGGCTTATTAGGAGTGAATGGAGACAAATGGTTTTTAATACTTG
This sequence comes from Cherax quadricarinatus, assembly GCF_038502225.1. NCBI lineage: Eukaryota > Metazoa > Arthropoda > Malacostraca > Decapoda > Parastacidae > Cherax > Cherax quadricarinatus. Next base: position 36,561,984 of record NC_091315.1, read on the forward strand.
ACGTGCTGTTGGAGTGTGAGCAAAGTAACATTTATGAAGGGATTCAGGGAAACCGGCAGGCCGGACTTGAGTCCTGGAGATGGGAAGTACAGTGCCTGCACTCTGAAGGAGGGGTGTTAATGTTGCAGTTTAAAAACTGTAGTGTAAAGCACCCTTCTGGCAAGACAGTGATGGAGTGAATGATGGTGAAAATTTTTCTTTTTCGGGCCACCCTGCCTTGGTGGGAATTGGCCAGTGTGATAATAAAAAAAAAAAAAAATAAAAATCACTATAAACAATGGAATAATACAAAATGTATGGAATGTATGTGTGGAACCATCTGCAGTGGCTTGTAAACAATGGCACATTAGCTGAAGGCAAGGCAGCTGAGGCGCGATCAGGCTGGATGGACAGGCGGACACGTTCGAGACAATTGTCCTTAACCTGGTTTTTCATCATTGGCCGAGCCAATATTTTTACGCTAAAACGCACTGCTATCCAATTTTATCGCTAGCCGATGTCATTGTTACCCGAGGGATCCATTGTACTGTGCTGTACTCTACTGTATTGTACTGTATTGTATTCTACTGTATTGTACCATACTGTACTCTACTGTATTGCACTGTACTCTACTGTATTGTACTGTACTCTACTGTACTGTACTGTACTGCACTGTATTGTACAGTAGTGTACTGTACTGTATTATATTGTACTCTACTGTATTGTACTGTACTGTACTTTTAAACCTTTCACTGTAACCTCCCCCTCCCCTCCCCCCCCCAAAAAAAAAAAAAAAAAAAATTGCTCTCAGTGTCCACCTTTTTTTTATTTTTTTTTAAGAAAAAATTTTACGAATTGGAAGAGAATTTTTTCTGAAGGTAATGACACCAAAAATAGGAAATTTGATGGAAAACTTTCGGAATTATGTAAATACAAAGTTAGTGGTCCTGGTACAATTATGTAGATACAAAGTTAGTGGACCAGGCACAATTATGTAGATACAAAGTTAGTGGTCCTGGCACAATTATGTAGATACAAAGTTAGTGGTCCTGGCACAATTATGAAGATACAAAGTTAGTGGTCCTGGCACAATTATGTAGATACAAAGTTAGTGGTCTTGGCACAATTATGTAGATACAAAGTTAGTGGTCTTGGCACAATTATGTATTTATTTATTTATTTATTTATTTACTAATTTGAGCATACATACAGAGGTACAAAAAAATACAGGTAAGAGAAGCATGCCAAAGCCACTTATATGCATAGCATTACGGGCTGGCTTAAAATTAACTTAAGATTAACTAAGCAATGATGAAATCAGTGATAAGACATTATTGTAAACAGATAACTATAAAGCACAAATGAGTATTACAAAGACAGGTCATATGGTTGCATGCATTGCTGTTCATTCAGTCGAATGGAGTATTCTGTTAGATTGGGTTTTAGGTTTAACATTTATGTGATATAATTGTGAGAAACATTTAAGATATACAATTTATAAGGTTCAGTTATTCAGTATTTATTTGGTTTTGGGTGAGTAAGTGATCTTTGAGAAGAGACTTGAATTTATAAACAGGTAGTGTTTCTTTTATATTTACAGGTAATGAATTCCAGATTTTAGGGCCTTTTATGTGCATTGAGTTTTTGCATAGCGTGAGATGGACACGAGGAACATCAAAGAGTGATCTGTGCCTTGTGTTATGGTCATGTGTTCTGTTGAGGTTGGTAAGGAGATGTTTGAGGGGAGGGTTAATATCAGAGTTAAGTGTTCTATGTATGTAATAGGTGCAATAATAAGTATGGATGTTTTGTATGGTGAGTAGGTTGAGTGTTTTGAATATTGGTGGAGTGTGCTGCCTGTAGTGAGAATTTGTTATCATTCTAACTGCAGCCTTTTGTTGGGTAATTAGTGGTCTGAGATGGTTAATTGTTGTTGAGCCCCATGCACAAATTCCATAGGTGAGATAGGGGTAAATAAGAGAGTGATATAGGGCCAGGAGGCCTGACTGTGGAGCATAGTACCGTATCTTCGATAGTATGCATACACTCTTGGAAATTTTCTTAGAAATTTGTTGTATATGTGTATGAAATTTGAGTCTATTATCAAGGTGGATTCCTAAGAATTTTCCTTCTGTTAGCTTTGTGATAGGTGATCCATTTATCATTATGTTAAGAAGGACATCTGTAGCTCTGTTACCAAACTGAA
>NC_091315.1:36571668-36594168 GCF_038502225.1 Cherax quadricarinatus
GGGAAAGCGAGTTGATGATGAGGTGGGGAAAGCGAGTTGATGATGAGGTGAGGAAAGCGTGTTGATGATAAGGTGGGGAATGCGAGTTGATGATGTGGTGGGGAAAGCGAGTTGATGATGAGGTGGGGAAAGCGAGTTGATGATGAGATGAGGAAAGCGAGTTGATGATGAGGTGGGGAAAGCGAGTTGATGATGAGGTGAGGAAAGCGAGTTGATGATGAGGTGGGTAAAGCGAGTTGATGATGAGGTGAGGAAAGCGAGTTGCTGATGTGGTGGGGAAAGCGAGTTGATGATGAGGTGGGGAAAGCGAGTTGATGATGAGGTGGGGAAAGCGAGTTGATGATGAGGTGGGGAAAGCGAGTTGCTGATGACGTTGGTAAAGCGAGTTGCTGGTGAGGTAGGGAAAGCGAGTTGATGATGAGGTGGGGAAAGCGAGTTGATGATGAGGTGGGGAAAGCGAGTTGATGATGAGGTGGGGAAAGCGAGTTGCTGATGTGGTGGGGAAAGCGAGTTGATGATGTGGTGGGGAAAGCGAGTTGATGATGAGGTGGGGAAAGCGAGTTGATGATGAGGTGGGGAAAGCGAGTTGATGATGAGGTGGGGAAAGCGAGTTGCTGATGTGGTGGGGAAAGCGAGTTGATGATGTGGTGGGGAAAACGAGTTGATGATGAGGTGGGGAAAGCGAGTTGATGATGAGGTGGGGAAAGCGAGTTGCTGATGTGGTGGGGAAAGCGAGTTGATGATGTGGTGGGGAAAACGAGTTGATGATGAGGTGGGGAAAGCGAGTTGATGATGAGGTGGGGAAAGCGAGTTGATGATGAGGTGGGGAAAGCGAGTTGATGATGAGGTGGGGAAAGCGAGTTGATGATGAGGTGGGGAAAGCGAGTTGATGATAAGGTGGGGAAAAAGAGTTGGGAGAGAAACCTCTGTAGGTGCAAACCTTTCTTCTACACAGAGCGAAACATGGCTTGATAAAGCTCTACACAGAGCGAAACATGGCTTGATAAAGCTCTACACAGAGCGAAACATGGCTTGATAAAGCTCTACACAGAGCGAAACATGGCTTGATAAAGCTCTACACAGAGCGAAACATGGCTTGATAAAGCTCTACACAGAGCGAAACATGGCTTAATAAAGCTCTACACAGAGCGAAACATGGCTTGATAAAGCTCTACACAGAGCGAAACATGGCTTGATAAAGCTCTACACAGAGCGAAACATGGCTTGATAAAGCTCTACACAGAGCGAAACATGGCTTTGTAAAGCTCTACAAAGAGCGAAACATTGCTTGATAAAGCTCTACACAGAGCGAAACATGGCTTGATAAAGCTCTACACAGAGCAAACATGGCTTGATTAAGCTCTACATAGAGCGAAACATGATAAAGCTCTACCCAGAACAAACATGACTTGATAAAGCTCTACACAGAGCGAAACATGGCTTGATAAAGCTCTACACAGAGCGAAACATGGCTTGATAAAGCTCTACACAGAGCGAAACATGGCTTGATAAAGCTCTACACAGAGCGAAACATGGCTTGATAAAGCTCTACACAGAGCGAAACATGGCTTGATAAAGCTCTACACAGAGCGAAACATGGCTTGATAAAGCTCTACACAGAGCGAAACATGGCTTGATGAAGCTCAACACAGAGCGAAACATGGCTTGATAAAGCTCTACACGGAGCGAAACATGGCTTGATACACAGAGCGAAACATGGCTTGATAAAACTCTACACAGAGCGAAACATGGCTTGATAAAGCTCTACACAGAGCGAAACATGGCTTGATAAAGCTCTACACAGAGCGAAACATGGCTTGATAAAGCTCTACACAGAGCGAAACATGACTTTGTAAAGCTCTATTATTCTTATTATTTCCTGCTCAGTACTGTCGATGTTTCTACTTTAAAAATGAGTTAGCATTTATTCTCTCTCTCTCTCTCTCTTTCTTTCTCTCTCCATCTTCCAGTTCCTCCACCTCCCCCCAAAAGTACTCCTGCTCCCCTCCTACCTCCTCCTCCTCGCATCAAAACTTCCCAGGATGATCAAGAATATTCACTCTCTGATAATTAATTTAGTTAAGGGCGCAGCAAACTCTTGGTAATTGATGATCATACAATTGTGGACTCAAGAGTGGTTCCTCCCTGATCCTCGCCCTTACGCACGGGAGTCACAAGGACGAAGTCACTTTAAATAGTCTCTCTCTTGAGGGCTTTCCACTCTGACTCCTCTTCCTCGTCCTCTCGTTATTCTGATTTTTCTGTTGTCCATTTCTTTTATCCTTTTGTGTTTATATGCTTTCTCGGTATTGCTTGATCTGTGTTGGTCTTCCTTTCTCTCTCTCTCTCTCTCTCTCTCTCTCTCTCTTACTCTTGTTTCTTGATCAATCCTACTTCTTTTCTTCTTTTTCTTTATCTTGTCACCCTTTCTTTCTCTTCCCCACTTCATTATACCTTCTAAATCCACTTCATTGTACGCCTCTTGGTATTATTATCATTGTACAAGTCGAGAAAGAGGGGAGAGGAGAGGGGAGAGGGGGAAGAGAGGAGGGAAAAAGAAGAAGTGGGGGAGGGTAGAGAGGGGAGAAGTTTAATGAGGGCGAGGAAGTGAAAGGACTAAAGAAAGGAAGCAAAAGTCCATAGTTATTATAAAAGATTTTTCTTTTTTTTTTTTTTGGTCTCGGTCGATAATCGGTGTTGAAGCGTGTGTGTGTGTGTGTGTGTGTGTGTGTGTGTGTGTGTGTGTGTGTGTGTGTGTGTGTGTGTGTGTGTGTGTGTATGATGTATGTGTTGGTGTATGTGTATGTGTGTGTATCCATATATATACTAACAGTAGGGTTCGCACTACAACATAACCCATACGAAGCCAAGCAAATATGGCTTGTTTCCACTGGGTTCCTTTCCTCTTGCCCCCCCCCCCCAGGATGCTACCCACAACAGTCGCCTAACACTCAGATACCTGCAGACTCTGGCAAGTGATTCTGGGCCACTGCCAAACTACAGAGGAATTTCTAATAACCTAAGAGAAAGGGGTAAAGGAAAGTCAAATATCACTTACAGATTAATATTTGGTTAGACTTCCATATGCCTGAATGAGCAATCTCACGCAGCAAGGTATAGAACCAGAAAATTTTTTAAAAGTAAGTCGCCTACACAGTAGGCTTCATCTGTCATATACAGAGACAGCAGGTGTAGTAGTTAAATGAAGATGATGTAATCAGTCCATCAACCTTGGAGAAATAGTATTTGAAATGGTCAGTCCCTCAGCCTGGAGAAGAGTTCATTTCCATGGTCTGGAAAAAGGTGGTCAGTTCTTCAGCCTGGAGAAGAGTTCAGTTCCATGGTCTGGGAAAAGGTGGTCAGTTCTTCAGCCTGGAGAAGAGTTCAGTTCCATGGTCTGGAACAAGGTGGTCAGTTCTTCAGCCTGGAGAAGAGTTCAGTTCCATGGTCTGGAAAAAGGTGGTCAGTTCTTCAGCCTGGAGAAGAGTTCAGTTCCATGGTCTGGAACAAGGTGATCAGTTCTTCAGCCTGGAGAAGAGTTCAGTTCCATGGTCTGGAACAAGGTGATCAGTTCTTCAGCCTGGAGAAGAGTTCAGTTCCATGGTCTGGAACAAGGTGATCAGTTCTTCAGCCTGGAGAAGAGTTCAGTTCCATGGTCTGGAACAAGGTGATCAGTTCTTCAGCCTGGAGAAGAGCTCAGTTCCATGGTCTGGAACAAGGTGATCAGTTCTTCAGCCTGGAGAAGAGTTCAGTTCCATGGTCTGGAACAAGGTGATCAGTTCTTCAGCCTGGAGAAGAGTTCAGTTCCATGGTCTGGAACAAGGTGATCAGTTCTTCAGCCTGGAGAAGAGTTCAGTTCCATGGTCTGGAACAATATGAAGCTGAGGCATAACTGCCACACATTTGTCTTACTTATCAACTTGTCGGTATTTTTTTTACCATTTTCAGCATAATCACCATTTACGAACATTATCATGTACAAGTCCAGCCTATATTTTAAGGTACCCGAAGTTTTCCCTCGGTGACGCTACTTACACTGACATTAAGAACAAAATTGCACAATACCATGACTGGAACAATACTCAAATAACCCGCACAAAGGAGAGAGGAGCTTACGACGACGTTTCGATCACATTTAGACCATTTATAAAGTCACATTAATACAAAAGAGTGAGAGAACCAGTATATACACGGGAGGGGGACAGGGCCAGGACCAAGAGAGGAAGATAAAGAAGTATTGGTAGTTGTCAGGTTTGTATTGGAAATAGTAGTAGTAGTAGAAGTAGTAGTAATATTAGAAAGTAGGGAGAGTAGTTATAATATTCTCTTGACTTGTTTCGACATTTGACACCTGGCACTATCTGGCATAACGTGTGTGGTGCCATGAATCTTGTGTCACTGTGAGGTAATAGTCATTTAGTTGTATATATTCTCTGACATAAGAAAAAAAGAACGACAGAGACTTGGTCGAGACTTGAGTAGTTTATGAGTGGAAGACTTTGCTAAGTCGCCTCGATAACTTAGAAGATTACGAAGTTTGAATGAGGTACCTTTGCAATACTTGTGCAACACTTGGATATATTTATTGTGGGAACGTTTCGCCCAACGGTGGCATCATCAGTCCCATATTTTTTTCTTTCTGTTCTTTCCTTCCCATCTCATCCATCCATCTTATTCCTTCATTCACTTTCTTTCCTTCCCATCCATTCCTTCCCATTCCTTCCTTCGTTTACCTTCCTTCACTTCACTTTCTTCATTTCCCTTTCTTCATGTCCTTTCCTTCCTGTCTCCTTTCCTACATTTCCGTTTCATTCTATTACTTTCCCACCCGTTCCTTCGCTATCCTTCCTCTCCATCACCACCTCATTCTTCCTTCAGCTTCCTTCAATTCTATCACTTTTCCCTACCCATTCGTTCATTTCTCACCCATTTCATTCATCCTTTGCTGACCTTTCTTCACCTCCCTTTTATTACATCACCTTTGATACCGTTTCTTTTTTTTCACCACCCTTCCCTCTTAATTTCCCTTCTCTCCCCATTCCTTCTCTTTCCTCATCTTCCCTTTTTCTTACTTTATTTTGATTCTCTTTAGTTCACTTTCCTGCACTTCTTCCTGTCCCACCTTCCTCCTTTTCTGTCCCTTTTCTTGCCATTTTCTCCACTTCCCTCCTTTCTTTGGTCTCCTCGTCCTAGGATCTCCTCTACTCTCTTCTCCCCTTCTCTCCTTGTACTCTCTTCTCTCTTCTTCTCTTCCCTTCCATCTTCTCATCTTCCTCCCCTGCCCTCCCCTGTCTTCTGCCTACATTCCCCTCCTTTTCCAGTCTTCCCCTTTCTCCTCTGTCTTCCCCTTCCTCTTCTGTCCTCCCATCCCCTGCCTTCTCCTGCCTTCCCCCCTACTTTCCCCTTCCTCCGCACACGGTAGTTAAGGGCCATCCAGGCCACCAGTTTACCCAACGACTCAATTTGGTCATTCTGCTTCTGAATTATTGATGTTAGTGACGGTGGTCGAGCCTGCAGAGAGAGAGAGAGAGAGAGAGAGAGAGAGAGAGAGAGAGAGAGAGAGAGAGAGAGAGAGAGAGAGAGAGAGAGAGAGAGAGAGCAAAAACTAACACGTCCACAACATGGGTACACCAGCACTGTACAGCAGGAAATACAGAGTACTAACATTTGTTTCAGCCAATCTACTGCTGCCACAGGAAGGTCTATCATACAGGAGCGTGTCAAGTCAGGCACTGACGAACCTCCGTCGGACATGGAAGCATAAAGCAATTAAAAATATAACTACCCAAGTTTCATTGCTCTTTCTGCCCTTGTTGTACGAGTTGTGCATATATATATATATATATATATATATATATATATATATATATATATATATATATATATATATATATATATATATATATATATATATATATATATATATATATATATATATATATATATATATATATATATATATATATATATATATATATATATATATATATATATATATATATATATATATATATATATATATATATATATATATATATGCACAACTCGTACACACACACACACACACACATACGAGAGGTGGTGAAAGCTCGATCCTCCGTCCACTAATCGCTAAACAGAAACGCTACTCTTGCAGTTCTACTTTTCCTCATGGCTGAGATATTACCGGTGAATGAAAGAGGAAAGAGTAAGAAAAGGAGAGACCTCCTTAGGAGACAGGAAACAGAAGAAAGGGTAACAAGAGAAGGTGGGAAAGTTGAATAAAACAGGTGTGTGTGTGGGAGGAGCGGAAGATGGGTACGAGGAAGAGGGAAAAACTTGATATATGCGAGAAGCTCCGAGTAGGGAGTTGATGCGTGATAAATGGGGAGAGGGAAGGTGAGGGGGGGAGGGAGGGAGGGAAGGGAAAGAGACGTGAAGGGAAAGTGAGGGAGGTGAGAAAAATAAGAATGATTAGAAGAAAGGCGAGTTCTTAGTATGAGAGTGTTGGCAGACTGCCTTCCTCCAGTTAGATTCCCTGGCACTCCTCTCAAAAAATTATAATCATTCTTGACGATGTTCCGGTTCATGTGTTTTACAAACTCCAGTGCAAATATTGCAGGTCTGCAATGTTTGTGTTGCAGGTCTGCAATGTTTGTGTTGCAGGTCTGCAATGTTTGTGTTGCAGGTCTGCAGTGTTTGTGTTGCAGGTCTGCAGTGTTTGTGTTGCAGGTCTGCAATGTTTGTGTTGCAGGTCTGCAATGTTTGTGTTGCAGGTCTGCAGTGTTTGTGTTGCAGGTCTGCAATGTTTGTGTTGCAGGTCTGCAGTGTTTGTGTTGCAGGTCTGCAGTGTTTGTGTTGCAGGTCTGCAGTGTTTGTGTTGCAGGTCTGCAATGTTTGTGTTGCAGGTCTGCAGTGTTTGTGTTGCAGGTCTGCAGTGTTTGTGTTGCAGGTCTGCAGTGTTTGTGTTGCAGGTCTGCAGTGTTTGTGTTGCAGGTCTGCAATGTTTGTGTTGCAGGACTGCAATTTTTTGATGCAGGACTGCAATGTTTGTGTTGCAGGTCTGCAATGTTTGTGTTGCAGGTTTGCAATTTTTTGATGCAGGACTGCAATGTTTGTGCTGCAGGTCTGCAATGTTTGTGTTGCAAGTATGCAATGTATGTGTTGCAGGCCTGCAATGTTTGTGTTGCAGGCCTGCAGTGTTTGTGTTGCAGGCCTGCAGCGCTTGCATTGTAGGTCTACAGTGCTTGTGTAGCAGGTCTGCAGTGCTTATGTTGCAGGCCTGTAATTTTTGCGTTGTAGGCCTGCAGTGCTTGTGTAGCAGGCCTGCAGTGCTTGTAATGTAGGCCTGAAGTACAGGGTTGTGGTGTAAGCATTAGCCAATAACAGAATCACAAGAATCGCTCGTCGCTGAGTTCAACACAAGTCAAAATAACAACATGACAACAATTACCACGATTACCACAGACGAGGTAATTGAGCCAACTATCTAGCTGTTTCCAGACGAGATCAGAATGCCACGACACTTCGTAGCAGTCTTCAGGCAAGACAGAGTGAGATGTTACATCCAACTGGCTCTGGTAAACACACACACTCACACCTAGCTAGATGACCAGGCTCATTCGTGCCGACTTCACGAACTGGGTCTCTGTCGAGTAACAGACATATTCAGCGCATATAGCAAGGTATACCAAGATTCAGTAAGCATACCACTTGTATATATGCTTTTCAAATAACATTGCAATTAATAGAGATAAAGAAGAATATATATATATATATATATATATATACCAACACTCCAAGTGGAAGATCCAGCTTTAATCCCTTCGAAACCAGAATCAATATACGTGGAAGAGTTATACTGAACGACTGTCACTAGCTTCATGCGTAGCCTTAGGTTCGAGTCCCTTCATGATATACGTGACTGGTTCCAGTCATTCGTTACGACATTTTTCCCCCAGAATACGTATGACTCTGGTACTGAGAGGAACATAAGCTTTCTTGCCCCCGGAATCAGGATTTTTAATTAGGCCAGAATAAAAATAATAAAAAAAAAATATAGGGGAGGAAATATGAGGGTCTTAGGTGTAAGCAGCAGATCTGGTCTTCATATAATTCATTATTTTTTTTAGGCACCAAATGAATACATTGATATTTCAATGGTTGTCATTATTTGCAACGTGATCACCGTGAAATCCGAATCATATTTAATTACCTGCTTTTTTCAGGAATTTTCTCTATTTTCGTATGCGAACGCCACACATAAATCCTCCTTTGATGATTGTGTAATCCAATTTGAGGTAATGATAGGCATAAATGCGCAAGTAATAACCTTAAAGTGAGTGTAAATCAGATGTGGTGAACCACCGTGCTACCCAGTGTGTGTTTGTAGCACTACGGAGGAGTTACCCCCTCCGCCACACACCTATTATTACAGAAAACAGGAAGCTGTACATACATAAAAAACGGGAATGTAAACAAGAAAATTCTGATCACATTGAGTCCAGGTTGAGGGACTGATTACCTCAAATTCCTGATTTTCGACCATTCTTCTCTGCATTAGACTGAGGAAGCCACTGGTTAACGAAAAGTTTTCGCAATAAAGATACCCAGGTGCTGCACAAGAGTCTAATTTAAGAATAGCCAACTTATGGAACATGCACCAAAAGTGACGCACTGCACCCCCCACTGATTAAAATATTGAAAGGAAACTAGAGGAAATCGTTCTGTCAAAGCAAACAATTACAAGACGCACCGAAGAACTTTCCCCTGATGTATCTGAGCAACTGAGAGACCTAGCCCATGCTAGTAGTACTTTCTTTTCTTATTCGATGTAGCCCAGTTAAGCATTTTTATAAAAGGAATTGATGATAATTTTAACATCTTTGAAGAACTTATCAGTCTTGAGTCACTTCAGGGAGAAACAAGAGGATCAGACATATCTGACAAAGTCATGCCTAGAAAATGTGTAACTAGTTTCTTGTAAACTGATGAGTGTTTGTACTGACGGAGCACCGTCAGTGATGGTGGCTGCAACTGCAACTTTACTTGCAGTCTTCCAGGTCCTCTACTAAAATATCACTGCATTATACACCAAATTTGTAGCATGTTATGCTACCGGTTGTGAAATGCGTTGCATAAAATTAGAGCAAGAGGATTAAACATAAGAGAATTCAGAGAATATTGTAAATTGTTAGATTTAGAATATGGTGGTCCCGTCCTTCACTGTGAGGTGCACTGTGAGGTGCACTGTGAGGTGCACTGTGAGGTACACTGTGAGGTGCACTGTGAGGTGCACTGTGAGGTGCACTGGCTTTCCAGAGGACAAGTTCTCAGTAAATTTTGGAAATTGAAAAATAGTGTTCAAAATTTTGTAGAAGAGAAGAATGAACTGCCTGAGGAGAGTACTTTTATGTAATAATAAATGTCTATTTGAATTAGCATCTTCAGTCATCTCAATGATCTAAATAAAAAACAAACTGTTTCCTAGCTTAGTAAATGATGTCAGTATAGTCAGGATCAAGTTAAAACTGTTTACCTCTCAGAAAACGAGAATTTGAGTCAATTTCCACATTTAAAACAACAGAACTAAAGACAATGACAGTTTTACAGAATATATTAAAGAAAATCAGATTATTGCTAGAGTCATTTGAAAGATGTTTTAGTGATTTTGATAAAGAAGAAGACTGTATACTCGCTTTTATAAACTCATTTCCACTTAGTGAATCAAAAACCCTGAAGATGCCTCGTAACATACATATGGAGCCTATCAATTCGAAAATAAATTCATTATTGAAAATTTAATTTGATGAGCTTTTCCCCCCAGTCCTAAATGCTTCTGACATAATTAATTTTTGGCTATCATTACCCTGTGAACACTTTCCAGTACTAAGAAAATTTTCCCGAATTATATCTGTCGTTTTGGAACAACGTACAGATGCGAACACGCATTTTCCTCCGTGAAATTGATTGAAAAAAGACGTCGCGAGTGGTTCAAATTTGAAGAATTCTCTGCTGTTCTCAGTAACTAATTTAACCCCAAACAAAGCAGACTCAAAGATCTCAATAATTTTTATTTTGTCTCGGTGTTAAATCATTTTATGTACAAACTGCTAATTATGTCCATATTAACATATTTTTAAAGAACTGAATGTCGGTACAAATGTCGTCTGGCGCATCTAAACTAGAGCGTGGAAAAAATGCCGCATGGAATGTATAAGGACGGCCACACCTGGTCTAAAAAATGATTCACCAAAAGCCCACATTTTGGAATCTCGAGATGAGGCTTCGCTTCCTGCTGGATCTTTGTCAAGCCAAAACTGAACTTCCAGCCACGATATTATGACCCTTTTTTTTTCTTATAAGTCTCTGAAGAAGAGGAATAATAATGAAGTTGTAACTGTGAGGGATCTTGATCCAGAGAATTGGAGCTGCTCTCACTTTCCTTGGATATAATCTGATCACATCCAGTTCCCTGGGCTCTACACCGTAACTCGTTTTTGAGAAGTGAACAGTTTTCTTGTTTCTTGTATCCTAAACGTGAAAAAATCTGTACGCTGAGAGAGAGAGAGAGAGAGAGAGAGAGAGACAGACAGACAGACAGACAGACAGAGAAAGGGAAGTTTAAGAAGAATGGAAGAAGAAAGGTGATAAAGAGAGACTGACGCTCGTAATGACAAAAAGCAATAATTAGATAATAATAATAATAATAATAATAATAATAATAATAATAATAATAATAATAATAATAATAATAATAATAATAATAATAATAATAACAATAACAATAGTAATAATGTGAATAACGACCTTCGAATAGTAGGCACTAATAAAAATTGACTTACTTTTATTAAAGCTTCGATATATTACATTTTCCTAACAGTAAAAACTAATAATATTACTGAATGTTTAAAATTGGTAAGTGTTGCAATGTAAGGTATCAAATATGAGGCCGCGGTAGTGTTGGTGCCTGTGTACGTGTTGATGGTGGGAGACAGAGACAGAGAGAGCGAGACAGAGAGAGAGAGAGAGAGAGAGAGAGAGAGAAGCGCTAGCTTATACAGTAGTAGATATACATGTACACACACACACACACACACACACACACACACACACACAGCGATGTGAGTACACACACATACACACACACAGCAAGGTGAGTACACACACACATACACAGCAAGATGAGTACACACACAGCAAGGTAAGTACACACAAACACACACACAGCAAGGTGAGTACAAACACTCACACACACACACACACACAGCAAGGTAAGTACACACACACGCACACAGCAAGGTGAGTACACACACATACACACACACAGCAAGGTGAGTACACACACACATACACAGCAAGATGAGTACACACACAGCAAGGTAAGTACACACAAACACACACACAGCAAGGTGAGTACAAACACTCACACACACACACAGCAAGGTAAGTACACACACACACACACAGCAAGGTGAGTACACACACACGCACACAGCAAGATGAGTACACACACACACACACACACACACACACACACACACACACACACACACACACACACACACACAGAGCAAGGTGAGTACACACTACACACACAAGCGAGGCCAAACGTTAAGTACGCTTTACAATTAAGTGGGAGGGAGAGAAAGGATGGAGGAAGAGGACAGAAAAATGGAGCAAAAGGGAGAGAGTAACAAATGACGAAGAGGAGGAAGAAGTGAAACAGAAAGAAGAGGAGAGGAGAATACTGTTGGTGAAGTAAGTGAACATAAGTGAGCACACACAACAAGAACAAGGAATAACAAAGAAAGAAGAATTAAAGATGGATAAAGAAACTACTTAAAAGAGAAAGAATAAAAAAAAAGAGAGAAACACCGAAGAGAAATATTAAAGAGAAAGAGAATGGATAAATATAAAAGATAAGTATAAAAGAGAAACCAGAGAAAGGTAATAAAGATGAGGGAGGACACAGAAGAGAAGTATAATAAGCATACACCACGTTGACAGATGGCAAATCAGAGAGTGTGCAACGTGCTCAACCAGCAGGTAGGCAAGTCTGCCAATGCTTACCCTTAATGAACCACATTGCTTCAGGTTTGGTGGACTTGCTTGTGAATGGTTAATGTAACAAGGTACTGATTTAAGGAAGGGTACCTTATTGATCGTTAAACCCTTAGCACCCGGTTAACTGGTTGGGAGGCAGCCTATATGGGAGTGTGACATACGCCGAATAAATTGTAACATACTCTTTGCATGCCACGAATAACATTAAAAGACACAAAGGGAAAGAAAAAGAGGACAAGACAGAGACAAAGAAGAAAGAGACAAGAGAAAGATAAAAAAAAAGAGAGAGATAAACGGAGAAACAGAAGAAACAAAAATTTTATCGTGAAAATAATACTTATAACCCCCCTATCTTACCCCTCCTCTTTTACCCCCTCTCTTACCCCCTCTACTCTCCACTCTCCTTCCCCTTCCTCCTCTTACCCCAATCCTCCTAGTACCCCCTCTTCCTACTCCAATTCCATCCTCCCCCCCGTACAACAACACCCACCTCTCCCCTTCCTCTCTCTCTCTCTCTCTCTCTCCTAAAATGCGCAACAGTGAATGAAAACAAGAAAAAACGAGCCTCGCTTAGACGGCAACAACAAAATATCAAGCGGAAAAAAACAAAACAAACGAAAAACAAAACAAGCGAAACTAAACAAAACAAAACAGACAAAACAAGCAAAAAACAAAGCAAACAAACCAAAACAAACAAAAACAAACAAACAAAAAGCATAAAACAAAACAAACAAAAAACAAAAACAAACAAAACAAAGAAAAAACAAACACAAAGCAAAAACAAAACAAAAGCAAAACAAACAAAACAAAAAAACAAAAAAATAAAATATAATAAAAAAGACTTTTAAATAAGGCGATTATATATCTCATAAAAGTAACTGGACCGGTCCACTTGAGACCAGTGGACCAGTGGACCAGTGGACCAGTGGACCAGTGAGACCAGTGGACCAGTGGACCAGTGGACCAGTGAGACCAGTGGACCAGTGGACCAGTGGACCAGTGAGACCACTGTTGGACCAGTGAGATCACTGTTGGACCAGTGAGATCACTGTTGGACCAGTGAGACCACTGTTGGACCAGTGAGACCACTGTTGGACCAGTGAGACCACTGTTGGACCAGTGAGATCACTGTTGGACCAGTGAGACCACTGTTGGACCAGTGAGACCACTGTTGGACCAGTGAGACCACTGTTGGACCAGTGAGACCACTGTTGGACCAGTGAGACCACTGCTGAACCAGTGAGACCACTGTTGGACTAGTGAGACCACTGTTGGACCAGTGAGACCACTGCTGACCAGTGAGACCACTGTTGGACCAGTGAGACCACTCCTGGACCAGTGAGACCACTGTTGGACCAGTGAGACCACTGCTGAACCAGTGAGACCACTGCTGAACCAGTGAGACCACTGTTGGACCAGTGAGACCGCTGTTGGACCAGTGAGACCACTACCGGACTAGTGAGACCGCTGCTGGACCAATGAGACCACTGCTGGACCAGTGAGACCACTGCTGGACTAGTGAGACCACTGCTGACCAGTGAGACCACTGATGGACCAGTGAGACCACTATTGGACCAGTGAGACCACTGCTGAACCAGTGAGACCACTGTTGGACCAGTGAGACCACTGTTGGACCAGTGAGACCACTGTTCAACCAGTGAGACCACTGTTGGACCAGTGAGACCACTGTTGGACCAGTGAGACCACTGTTGGACCAGTGAGACCACTGTTGAACCAGTGAGACCACTGTTGGACCAGTGAGACCACTGTTGGACCAGTGAGACCACTGTTGGACCAGTGAGACCACTGTTGGACCAGTGAGACCACTGTTGGACCAGTGAGACCACTGTTGGACCAGTGAGACCACTGTTGGACCAGTGAGACCACTGCTGGACCAGTGAGACCACTGCTGGACCAATGAGACCACTGCTCTAGGAGTGAGGGAGTGAGGAAAGGGTGGGAGGGTATGAAGAGATGGAGGGAAGGAAGAGAGAGAAAAAAGTGATGGAGGGAAGAAGAGAGAGGAAGGAAGGATTGGAGAGGGGAAGGCAGGGAAGAAAGGGATGGAGTGAAGGAAGGAAGGAAGGTAGAGAGGGAAGGAAGAGAGGGAGAGAGAGAGGGAAAGAAAAAAGAGGGGGAGGGTAGGAAGGGAGAAAAGAAAGAGAATGAGAAAGGGAGGGAGGGAAGAGAAGGAGGGAAGAGAGGGAGGGAGGAAGAAAGAGATGGAGAGGGAAGAGAGAGGGAGGAAAGAGAGGGAGGGAGGGAAGAGAGGGAGGGATGGGAGAGAGGGAGGGAGGGAGAGGAAGAGAGATGGAGAGGGAAGAGAGGGAGGGATGGAAGAGAGAGGGAGGGAAGAGAGGGAGGAAAGAGAGGGAGGGAGGGAAGAGAGGGAGGGGAGAGGGAGAGAGGGAGGGAGGGAAGAGAGGGAGGGAAGATGGAGGGGAGGGAGGGAAAGAACAAAGGGAGGGAAGAGAGGGAGGGAAGAGAGGGAGGGAGGGAAGTGAGGGAGGGAGAGAGGTGAGGGAGGGAAGGATAGGGAGGGAAGGAGGGAAGAGAGGGAGGGAGAGAGGGAGGGAGGAAGGGAGGGAGGGAGGGAAGATAGGGAGGGAAGGAGGGAAGTGAGGGAGGGAGGGAGGGAAGGCATCCTACACACCACATTAACTCTTAGTAAACAGTGAATAAGACAGTCTTGAAGCAGACCAGAGTTTTGTGTTTGTCTAACAAGGTTGTTTATGAGGTGAGGGTGAGGGGTGAGGGTGAGGGGTGAGGGTGAGGGTTGAGGGTGAGGGTTGAGGGAGAGGGTTGAGGGTGAGGGTATGGGGTGTGAGGCGAATGTGAGGATTAAGGGTGAGGGTGAGGGTGAGGGTGAAGGGTGAGGGTGAGGGGTGAGGGTGAGGGGGGGTGAGGGTGAGGGTGAGGGTGAGGGTGAGGGGTGAGGGTGAGGGTGAGGGTGAGGGTGAGGGTGAGGGGTGAGGGTGAGGGTGAGGGTGAGGGGTGAGGGTGAGGGTGAGGGTGAGGGGTGAGGGTGAGGGTATGGGGTGTGAGGCGAATGTGAGGATTAGGGGTGAGGGTGAGGGTGAGGGTGAGGGATGGGGATGAGAGAGTGAGGGTGAGGTGTGAGGGTGGGGTGAAGGGTGAGGGTGAGGGTGAGGGGTGAGGGTGAGGGTGAGGGTGAGGGTGAGGGTTAGGGGTGAGGGTGAGGGGTGGAAGGGGTGAGGGGTGGGGTGAGGTGAGGTGAGTGGGGAGAGTGAGGTGAGGGTGAGGGTGAGGCTGAGGTGAGGTAGGGGTGAGGTGAGGGTGAGGAGTGAGGGATGAGGGTGAGGATGAGGGTGAGGTGAGGTGAGGGTGAGGGGTGAGGGTGAGGGAGGTGAGGGTGTGAGGTGAGGGAGGTGAGGGTAGGTAGGGTGAGGAGTGAGGGAGTGAGGTGAGGTAGGGTGAGGGTAGGATGGGGTGAGGGTGAGGGGTGAGGTGAGGGTGAGGGGTGAGGTGAGGGTGAGGGTGAGGGGTGAGGTGAGGGTGAGGGTGAGGTGAGTGAGGTGAGGTGAGGTGAGGGTTGAGGGTGAGGGGTAGGGGTGTGAGGGAGTGTGAGGTGAGGGGTGGGGTGAGGGTGGGTGAGGGTGGGGTGAGGGTGAGGGTGACGGATAGGGAGGGTGAGGTGTGAGGTAGGTATGGGTTGAGGGAGTGAGGTTAGGGGTGAGAGTGGGATGAGTGAGGGTAAGGTGAGGGAGGAATGGTGAGGGTGAGGGTGAGGAGTGAGGGTGAGGATTAGTGAGGGGTGAGGGTGAGAGTGAGGGGTGAGGGTGAGGGTGAAGTGCAGGTGGGGTAGAGGTGTATGGAGTAAGAGGTTGAGGGTATAATGAGGGTAAGGGTGAGGATGAGGGTGAGGGTATAAGAGAGGTATTGGGGTATAATGAGGGGTGGGAGATAAGAGGGTGGAGTATAATGAGGGTGAGGAGTATAATGAGGGTGATGGAGTTGGAGTGGGAAATGAGGGTGGGGGAGTATAATGAGGTGTAGGGGTTGAGGAGTTGGGAGAATGAGGTGTTTGGGAGTGAAATGAGGTGTGAGGAGTATAATGAGGAGTGAGGGAGATAATGAGGTGGGTATGGGTTGGGACAGATGTGAGGATTAAGTGAGGGTGAGGGTAGTGAGGTGGGAGTGAGGGTGAGGGGATATGAGGTGAGGGTGAGGTGAGGAGTGATGAGGTGAGGTGAGGTGAGGGAGAGTGAGGTGAGGTGAGGTAGGGGTGAGGTGAGTGGGTGAGGTGAGTGAGGGAGTGGGTGTAAGCTTCCGTGAGCCTCGTTTCACTCGTGTTGATCTTGTCTGTCTCCAGGTGAGGTTGTTCTTGGTCCTGAGACTCTCTCATTCTATTCTGTGTTATGCTTGATCTCCTCAGTTTAATGCTTTCTAATTTTTAGTAGGTGTAGGTGAGGTGAGGGTAAGGATGAGGATGAGGTGAGAGTGAGGGGAGTGAGGTGAAGGTGAAGGAGGTGAGGGTGAGGGTGAGGGGTGAGGGTGAGGGGTGAGGTGAGGGTGAGGGTGAGGGTGAGGGGTGAGGTGAGGGTGAGGGTGAGGTGAGGGTGAGGTGAGGTGAGGGTGAGAGTTGAGGGTGAGGTATGGGGTGTGAGGCAATGGAGGATTAGGGGTGGGGTGAGGGTGAGGGTGAGGATGAGGATGAGGATGGGTGACGTGAGGAGAGGTGGGGGTGAGGTATGGGTGTGAGGCGAGGGTGAGGATTAGGGGTGAGGTGAGGATGAGGTGGGTAAGGGTGAGGAGTAATGGGTGAGGTGAGGTGGGGTGATGGGGAGGGGTGAGGGTGAGGGGGAGGGGGAGGGGTGAGGGGTGAGGGTGAGGGTGAGGGTGAGGGTGAGGGGTGAGGGTGAGGGTGAGGGGTTAGGGTGAGGGTGAGGGTGAGGGGTGAGGGTGAGGGGTGAGGGGTGAGGGGTGAGGGTGAGGGTGAGGGTTGAGGGTGAGGGTAAGGGTGATGGTGAGGGGTGAGGGTGAGGGTGAGGGTGAGGGTTGAGGGTGAGGGTAAGGGTGTGGGTGTGGGGTAAGGGTGAGGGTATGGGGTGTGAGGCGAGGGTGAGGATTAGGGGTGAGGGTGAGGGGTGAGGGTGAGGGGTGCGGGTGAGGGTGAGGGTGTGGGGTGAGGGTGAGGGGGCGGGGGAGGGGTGTGGGTGAGGGTGAGGGTGTGGGTTGAGGGTGAGGGTATGGGGTGTGAGGCGAATGTGAGGATTAGGGGTGAGGGTGAGGGTGAGGGTGAGGGTGAGGGGTGAGGGTGAGGGTGAGGGTGAGGGGTGAGGGTGAGGGTGAGGGTGAGGGTGAGGGTGAGGGGTGAGGGTGAGGGTGAGGGGTGAGGGTGAGGGTGAGGGTGAGGGGTGAGGGTGAGGGTGAGGGGTGAGGGTGAGGGGCGAGGGTGAGGGTATGGGGTGTGAGGCGAGGGTGAGGATTAGGGGTGAGGGTGAGGGTGAGGGTGAGGGATGAGGGTGAGGGTGAGGGGTAATGAGTGAGGGTGAGGGTGAGGGGTGAGGGTGAGGGTGAGGGGTGAGGGTGAGGGTGAGGGGTGAGGGTGAGGGTGAGGGTGAGGGGTGAGGGTTAGGGTGAGGGGTGAGGGTGAGGGTTGAGGGTGAGGGTGAGGGGTGAGGGTGAGGGTGAGGGTGAGGGTGTGGGTGAGGGGTGAGGGTGAGGGTGAGGGTGAGGGGTGAGGGTTAGGGTGAGGGGTGAGGGTGAGGGTTGAGGGTGAGGGTATGGGGTGTTAGGCGAGGGTTAGGATGAGGGGTGAGGGGTGTGAGGAGAGGGTGAGGGTGAGGGTGAGGGGTGTGAGGAGAGGGTGAGGATGAGGGGTGAGGGTTGTGAGGCGAGAATGAGGGTGTGGGGTGAAGGTGTGGGGGTGAGGGATGTGAGGAGAGAATGAGGGTGTGGGGTGAGGGTGTGGGGTAAGGGTGTGGGGTGAGGGTGTGGGGTGAGGGTGTGGGTGAGGGTGTGGGGTGAGGGTGTGGGTGAGGGTGTGGGGTGAGGGTGTGGGTGAGGTGTGGTGAGGTGTGAGTGAGGTGTGGGGTGAGTGTAGGGTGAGGGTGTGGGGTGAGGGTGTGAGTGTGGGGTGAGGGTGTGGGGTGAGGGTGTGAGTGTGGGGTGAGGGTGTGGGGTGAGGGTGTGAGTGTGGGGTGAGGGTGTGGGGTGAGGGTGTGAGTGTGGGGTGAGGGTGTGGGGTGAGGGTGTGGGGTGAGGGTGTGGGGTGAGGGTGTGGGGTGAGGGTGTGGGGTGAGGGTGTGGGGTGAGGGTGTGGGGTGAGGGTGTGAGTGTGGGGTGAGGGTGTGGGTGAGGGTGTAGGGTGAGGGTGTGGGGTGAGGGTGTGGGGTGAGGGTGTGGGGTGAGGGTGTAGGGTGAGGGTGTGGGGTGTGGGGTGAGGGTGTGGGGTGAGGGTGTGGGTGAGGGTGTGGGGTGAGGGTGTGGGGTGAGGGTGTGGGGTGAGGGTGTGGGGTGAGGGTGTGGGGTGAGGGTGTAGGGTGAGGGTGTGGGGTGAGGGTGTGGGGTGAGGGTGTAGGGTGAGGGGTGAATCAACATCGCATATACTGTCCCTCACCTGTGTTTCCTCCCTCCGTATTGCCTTCCTTCTACCATCCTTCCCCCTTATCTTCCTTCTTCCTAGAACAAGGTTGGCTCTATCATGATGGAGACATATAATGAAGAGGCAGTAAACTGTGGGAGGAATGTAATGAGGGAATATAATGAAGGATGAGTATAATGAGGGACGAGAATATTAAGTCGGGAGTATAATGAAAGAGGAGAACAATGAGAGAAGAGTAAGAGGTAAGGGTATAATGACAGTGTGGGGAGTATAATGAGGGTGTATGGAGTATAATGAGAGAGTGGGGATTATAATGAGGGTGTGGGGAGTATAATGAGGGTGTAGGGGAGTATAATGAGGGTGTTTGGGAGTATAATGAGGGTGTTTGGGAGTATAATGAGGGTATGGGAGTATAATGAGGGTGTAGGGGAGTATAATGAGGATGTTTGGGAGTATAATGAGGATGTTTGGGAGTATAATGAGGATGTTTGGGAGTATAATGAGGGTGTAGGGAGTATAATGAGGATGTTTGGGAGTATAATGAGGGTGTTTGGGAGTATAATGAGGGTGTGGGAATATAATGAGGGTGTAGGGGAGTATAATGAGGATGTTTGGGAGTATAATGAGGATGTTTGGGAGTATAATGAGGGTATGGGTAGTATAATGAGGGTATGGGAAGCATAATGAGGGTATAGGGAGTATAATGAGGGTATGGGGAATATAATGAGTGCTGGGGAGTATAATGAGGATGTGGGTCGTGTCATTAATCGTTGCTTCTCATGACGCCTCGTTAATCCTTTTCTCTTCTGATTCCATCTTTTGTCCTCCTTGTCTTCCAGTGGGTTTTGTTCTTTGGTCCTCTCCGACCTCTTCTTCTCATCCTCTTCTCATTTTCTTGTGTTTATCACCTTGCCGTCTCTCGTCTGCCTTCGTTTTCAATGTCTTTCCTAATTTTTTGTCTTATGGCTGATTTCTTCTCCTCCCAATTCTTCCTTTTCTCAGTTTCTTCTTTTTCTTCCTTCTTGTGTGTGGAAATAAAAGAGATTGAGAGAACAGGAGACAGAGGGAACAAGTGATGAGATCCCTCCCTTCTCCCTCCCATATGTTTTCTCCCTTCTTTTCTCCCTTCAACCACTATTATATCCTACCTTCTCTATCTCCCTGTCTCTCTCTCCCTCCCTCCCTCCCTCCCCTCTCCATCACTCCCATGAATTGGCAACCATTTCTTTTGGACAACGAGATGGAGCAAGATTTCCTTCCTTCACTTGTCGAGATGAAGAATTATGATGGTGAAGGCGGTGATGGCTGAGATAACTCCATCAATCAGCGAGAGGGAGGAGTGATGGAGGCAATTGTGTGCCTCGCGCTGAAAATGATGGCTGGGAGGGAGGGATGATGGAAGGGAGGTGGTGGGGGATGGATGGATGGATGGATGGAGGGAGGGAGGGAGGAAGGAAGTGATGGAGGGAGGGATGGGGGGCGGGAAGAACAACCCATACACCATCACACAATAATTCTTCTCTCCCCTACATCTTCTCCCCCTCCCCTATATCTTCTCCCCTTCCCCTATATCTTCTCCCCCTCCCCTACATCTTCTCCCTCTCCCCTACAACTTCTCCCCCTCCTCTTCCCTTCCCCATCCCTCCTTTTCTTCTCTCCTCCCCCCTTCTGCCACTCCCCTACCCCTTCCCTTCAATCCCCTACCTCTCCCGTCCCGTATCTTACCCCTCCCTTCCCCTCCCCAACTAAGACAACGTTCAAAAACGAAAATCCCAATTAAAACTATGCGACTGTCACCCTTACACACCTTCGTCTCTCTAAGATATTCTTTCAAGTCTTGAGGCTACTGATGGGCTCTTGATCCCAGGAACTAGAACTGCCATTCCTTTCCTTGGATCAAACCTGCTTACCTCCCATTCCCCAGGGTCTGTAATGCCCCTACAGATTTAGCACTTTCCCACAGTAACAGTAATAATATTATTATTATTGTTAATAATAATAATAATAATAGGAATAATAATAATAATAATAAAAATAATAATAATAATAATAATAATAATAATAATAATAATAATAATAATAATAATAATAATAATAATAATAATAATAATAATAATAATAATAATAATAATAATAATAATAGCAATAATAATAATAATAATTTTACTGACTACCTCCTCCCCTTTTCTTGCCATTTTCTCTTCCTATACCCTCCTCTCCCCCCGCACCTTCACCCACTCCCCCTGGGTGAACAATGCATCAGTGTGTCAGTAACAGTGTTGAACACAGTAACGCACCCTGGGAACCTCTCCTCTGATCTAACTTTCTCGGGATCTTATTGTGAGTGTATGTATTGTGTTTGTGATTGTGTTTGTGTCTGCCTGTTTGTTTGTGTGTTTTCTGTGTTTGTTTAGGCCTTTGTGATTGTTTGGGTTTGTGTGTTTGTGTTGTGCCTGTTTGGGATTGTCTGCTTGCATTGTGTGTTTGTTTTTGGTGTGTGTGTATGTGTGTGTGTGTGTGTGTGTGTGTGTGTGTGTGTGTGTGTGTGTGTTTGTGATTGTGTGGGACTCATAGTTTACGCATATGTGTGGGTTTGTTTGTACCTTTCTTTATCCCGCATATTTACCTCTATACTGATATGTATCTCTCTTTATCTCCCGGTGAAATGGGACCTGAGGTCTAACAGCTGTCACTAACAGCAAGCCGATGATCGCCCCGAAGCCTATGCTCTCCCTAGGCCCAAGACTCACCGAACTCCAAATTCAAGAAGAATTTCAAGAAACTCTCACGACGCTCCTTAAATATACCCTGGAGAACAAACTTAGACACTGGAGTCATCTCACAGGTCGTTAAAAACCACTGGTATTGCCCCACTCTTCTAAGGGGTCAGTAAACCAATGACAACAAAAATGTTGGCCAATCACTCCAACATTCAACATTTTCAAGATCTCTGAAGAGGTTTCAAGCAGCAAGATTGTAGCTCTTGCACAACTCAGGTCAACATGACTTCATAACAGCTCGCTCCTGCCTTTCGCAAATGCTAGACTATTATGACATGTAGTATACAGTGATGCAATATACACTGATACAGTATACACTGATGTAGTATACACTGATGTAGTATACACTGATGTAGTATACACTGACGTTGCAAAAGCCTTCGACAAGTGTAACCATGTGGTAACTGGACACAAAATGCCTGCAAGAGGAATAACTGGGAAGGTGGGTATATAAATCTTTAAGTTACTTCCTAATGAATAGAAGACAAAGAGTAATAACAAAGTGAATTCAAAGGCTGATGAGGTGAAAACTTGTGTACC
The DNA here is from genome assembly GCF_038502225.1 of Cherax quadricarinatus. NCBI lineage: Eukaryota > Metazoa > Arthropoda > Malacostraca > Decapoda > Parastacidae > Cherax > Cherax quadricarinatus. The sequence goes on from NC_091315.1 coordinate 36,593,602, forward strand.
CCAAGGCACGGTGCTCTCCCCACTTCTCTTCCACATTTTCACATCTATCATGGATAGATAGTACAAGAATCTGTAAGAGAGTGGTATCCGCAGAAGACACAGCGAACCTCCAAGCCGATATAAACCAAGTCTTTCAGTGAGCCACTGACAATAATATGGTGTTCAGTGAGGACAAATTTCAGTTACTACGTCAAGGAAGAGGATATATAAACAAGATCGGAATACAAGACAAACTCGAATCACTCAGTAGTGTGTTAGTCTAATGTGAGAGACCTGGGAGTGACAATATCAACAGATCTCACATTGAAGGATCATAATAATGTTATTACTGCAACTGCAAGAAAAAATATAGATCACCTGTTCTCTCTAGACTAGAATAATGTTGTGTACTAGTGACCTCTTCAAGGTAGACGAAATTGTGGAACCAGAATTTGTACAGAGAACCTTCACAATTTGTATAAACTATGTCAAGCAATTAAATTACTAGGAATGCTTGAAGTCCCTAGAACTGTACCCCTTAGAACGTAGATTCAAAGAGGTTCTGGTAGGACTGATTCCAAATCAAAA
>NC_091315.1:36599168-36626668 GCF_038502225.1 Cherax quadricarinatus
TGTGAATTTCGGTGAACACAGTCATTCCTAAATCGTCAGATCTGTCTGCTTACTGGTGTTCTGAAATACGTGTTTAGAGGTCTCTTCTTATGTTATGTTCTTATGAAACTTCTTCATTGCTATCCACATAAGAACATAAGAATGGAGGAACACTGCAGAAGGTCTACTCATGTACTTATCCAATCTCTTTTAAAATCTACACAAGTTTTTAGACTATCACTCTACTCGGAATATTGTCACATGCAGCTTTGTCCACCTGACCCAACATTCTCATCCTATATATACTCACGTATCTCTCACCCAGGTAGATCTATTTGTGACTTGATAAAGCCCACTGCGTGGGCGAAACGTCGTCAGTAAAGGATCACATTATACCGCATATGTGTTTATATTTCCATTATAGGTTTATATTTTCAGGGCAGTTATACCGCAAGTCTGATAAAAAGAAGTAAGACTCATTATTTACATAAATTAGATTTAGATTTTGCCACCGAAGTTGCTAGTTTATTGTGCACCTCATATCCATCCTGTGGATGGTAGTTGCTAGTTTATTGTGCACCTCATATTCATCTTGTGGATGGTAGTTGCTAGTTTGAACATTAAAATGGTATAAAATACCGACAGGTTGTTAGGTAAGACACATATGCAACAGTTAGATATCTTTATTTCGAAACGTTTCGCCTACACAGTAGTTGCTAGTTTATTGTGCACCTCATATCCATCTTGTGGATGGTAGTTGCTAGTTTATTGTGCACCTCATATCCATCTTATGGACAGTACGCAATAGCACAAGCGAATTAAGATTTGATTAATACGTCTGATATCTTATTTTCATTAATAAGATATCTTAACACATCACATAGGTTATTTACTGTCTATCTCTATATTCCTCAATAAGTGGACGATTAGGCACATAGTGTTTAAGATAGTGACCATAGGACTGGCCACATATTTTGCATTTGGTTTGGTCATCTGTTTGTCTGCCAAACTGCCAGAAGTAGAAGATTGAGACACTTATGCAGCATATGGGAATCTTTATTCAGGAAACGTTTCGCCACACAGTGGCTTCATCAGTCCAATACAAAGAGGAAGGCGTAAGGAGAGGAGGAGAATGAGGTAATCAGTCCCTCAACCTGGAGTCGATGTGTTCAGTCCATCAAGATTGATGGACTGAACACATCGACTCCAGGTTGAGGGACTGATTACCTCATTCTCCTCCTCTCCTTACGCCTTCCTCTTTGTATTGGACTGATGAAGCCACTGTGTGGCGAAACGTTTCCTGAATAAAGATTCCCATATGCTGCATAAGTGTCTCAATCTTCAACTTGTCGGTTTTTCAAACCATTCATCACAACTGCCAGAAGTACTTGTAACCAAGCCTAAGCCTGGCTGCTGTAACATCAGTCAGTCTGTTTACATCGCAAGTTGCTCCATACACGTACTTATCCACGTTCATGCTATCATAGTGGGTTATAGATCTACTCAGGCTTCTAACTGCATTCCAGTAACAATATTTTTTTATTATTTACTTCTCTCTTAATATTATTCCTGATGTTAGATACAGATATACCAAAGTTATATTTTTACATTCTCCTTCTGGGTACTTTTCTTGGCTAACATGTAAACTGTATCATGAAGGATTACTCTAATGTGTGATGGAATCCTTAACAATTGTATATTAATTCCCCTTTCCCGGAATTTTGAGCATCTACATTCGGCTTCTCCAATGAGAATGTTGCTAGAGTCATTATGTTATTGAAGAGCCTTCAGTAATGACAGAATCAGTAATAATTATAGAGTTAAGCTCAGTGTCATAAGTTAATATTAGAGATATTAGGATGGCAAACAATTCAGTCTGCAGTGTAGAAGTCCAGTTGTGATTTCTGATGCCTAACTCAACGAAGTTCCTGTCGTTCTTAACTAGGGAGGTGACAACACAAGCACATATTCACTCAAAGTTTATAAAATTCTCGCACTCGTCTTCCCAACACACCAACTTCCCAATATTTCGTAGCTTTGCACCTCCTGTACGCTTTTCCGTCCATTCGACCGCCTGCCTGTCTGTTCACCCTTCTGCCTATCACCTTCTACGCAAGAACTACCCAGTTTCCTCAGCAAATCTAGCCACACAGCCGCCACCTTCTACAAGAGACCTACCTACTTTCTTCCCACGCTGTAGAGAAAACAAGAATCCATACAAAAAAAGGTCTTCAGGTAGATCACAAGGAGAGGTGGACACAATGTAGCCTTTCCTCGCTGTACTCAATACGTCGCTTGTTGTTGGTTTTGCTCCAAAAGGGGATTTTTCGGAGAGAATTGCCTGGAAGGAGGAAGGGAAGCTTTCTTTGTGGTGCGGTGAAAGAGAGAGAGAGAGAGAGAGAGAGAGACAGAGAGAGAGAGAGAGAGAGAGAGAGAGAGAGAGAGAGAGAGAGAGAGAGAGAGAGAGAGAGAGAGAGAGAGAAAGAGAGAGAGAGAGAGAGAGAGAGAGAGAGAGGTAGAGAGGGGGGATAACATTGGCGTGTGTGAGTATACTGAGGAAGGCAGTTCGAAGGGTTTGTCACAGAGGCGTGTTGAAAGACTCGTTAATAGTGTAGGGTCGACGCCTCACACACACACACACACACACACACACACACACACACACACACACACACATATATATATATACACACACACACACACACATACACACAAAATATTGCGAGGAATAGATAAGGTGGACAGAGACAGGATGTTCGAAAGATGGGACACAGAAACAAGGGGTCACAATTGGAAATTGAAGACTCAGATGAGTCAAAGGGATGTTAGGAAGTATTTCTTCAGTCACAGAGTTGTCAGGAAGCGGAATAGCCTGGAAAGTGAGGTAGTGAAGGCAGAAACCATAATTAGTTTTAAGACGAGGTATGATAAAGCTCATGGAGCAGGAAAAGTGATCGAATTGCGGCCAGTGAAGAGGCGGGGCCAGGAGCTGAGTCTCGACTCCTGCAACCACAAATAGGTGAGTACAAATAGGTGAGTCACACACACGTACTGGTGAAGTCACTCTGCATGTGTCACCTTCTCTACCTGCCACTGGCGACATCTTAAATCACAAGTAAACATTTCAGATGATGTTAAGCGAAGTTCCCATGATCTCTTGATCTTACTTTATATCTTCCTCCTTCTCTCTCTATCTCTGTCTTTTCCACCCTTTCCCTTTCCTTTCTGTCTCCCTCTTCCTCCCATCTTCCCTTCCTTCTTCTCTTCTTACTCTCCTCCCTCGTTCCCTATTGATGATGCTTAACTGGGGAAAGATGCAGCATCCAAAGAAGACTGACACTGGTCAGAGACAAGGAAGACCAGTCTCAGTATTGACAAGTGTACAGCAATACACTCCGAATATACTTTAAACATCTATATATACACATAAAATGTTTGGCATCGAACTAACCGAAGCAAGAGAAGAAAAAGACCTTGGAGTAAACATAGCCCAAAACAATGCCTATTTATCTGCAAATATACTAAACACAATGCTAGGCTTTAGAGCCGGTAACGTCGAACACAAAACACCGGATACCATAATGTCTGTAACGAACTGTTAGTCCAGTGCAGTTTTGATCTCCCAGTTGTGGAACAGACGAAGAAATGCTGGAGAGGGTACAGAGAAGAGCTGCCAAGCTGGTACCATCTCTGGAGAGGATACAGAGAAGAGCTACCAGGCTGGTATCATCACTGGAGAGGGTACAGAGAAGAGCTACCAGGCTGATACCATCACTGGAGAGGGTACAGAGAAGAGCTACCAAGCTGGTACCATCACTGGAGAGGGTACAGAGAAGAGCTACCAGGCTGGTACCATCACTGGAGAGGGTACAGAGAAGAGCTACCAAGCTGGTACCATCTCTGGAGAGGATACAGAGAAGAGCTACCAGGCTGGTATCATCACTGGAGAAGGTACAGAGAAGAGCTACCAGGCTGATACCATCACTGGAGAGGGTACAGAGAAGAGCTACCAAGCTGGTACCATCACTGGAGAGGGTACAGAGAAGAGCTACCAAGCTGGTACCATCACTGGAGAAGGTACAGAGAAGAGCTACCAAGCTGGTACCATCACTCAGAAATAAACAATACGCAGAAAGACTTTCAAAGCACTCAACCTATCATTTCTCTCTCTCTAAGGAAACAAAGATTACGAGATCCCATTCAAACCTTCATAGTATTAAATAGTGTTGCCTCAGACACGATGAAATACTTGAATCACCGAGTGAATCTCAATGTGAGACAATGGAACGAAATCTCTGTGTAGAAGATACAGTACGAGCGTAAAATCTTTTGCTTTTGGAAAGCAGAATTATAACAGTATGGAACAAACTATCAGCTGGAACTGTGAACGCCAAGACAATACAATCTTTTAAAATAACCAGCTGGACAAGCACATTGCAAGTACAGGAGTCAACTGGATACTAGGCAGAGGCAGCCGAGATTAACGGATTCCTGATATTTGTTCAGCAGCTACAACAGGACGATCAGTTGACAACGAGACAAACAAGATAATGACAGTAGTGGTAGAAGTAGATGACTGAGTCAGTCATAACAGTAGTGGGCAATGGAGTTACATGGGTAGTTACGAAAGAAATAGCAGTAGCCAGGTACAGGCAGCTGTAGTTCCAGGCCTTCCACCTATTACCAAATCTTCGTAAATTTCATTCCATTTACTTTTCAGTGTTTTCCCACTGTTTTCATGCCGGCCGGAGGGAGAGTGTAAGTGAGGAAAGAGCCTTGTGCTTTTCTATCCCTGCCTCAAGTCCACCTCAACAGAGAGCAGCACTGTTGCGGACTCTAAAGTCCTCTGCTATCTGTCTTTCCTATATACTCATTCCTTCCTCCATCCTTCCCACCCTCCTTCCTTCCTTCCCTTCCTTTCCCCTTCCTTCTCCTCCATCACAGAACACGTACAACGGTTACCACATTTGCATATAATAACATTAGCGAGTTATCTAAAGTTAACAATGAAGGTCTTTTAGCTATCTCTATAAATCACTTTGATATTGGTGCCCCTGGACGCCCAGGTAGTTACTGGAGTAGCCCAGGAGCTATATACCCTGCCCTCAGGAGGACGGTTGAACATATTTAATTCAACGGTAGGGGGTAGTAACAATTCCTTGGATCAAGAGTCCTTCACGAGTATCATGAGTCCTTTACAAGTATCAAGAGACCTTCAAGAGTATCAAGAGTCCTTCACAAGTATCAAGAGACATTCAAGAGTATCAAGAGTCCTTCACAAGTATCAAGAGACCTTCAAGAGTATCAAGAGTCCTTCACAAGTATCAAGAGTCCTTCACGAGTATCAAGAGTCTCTCATGATTATCAAGAGTTCTTCACGAGTATCAAGAGTCTCTCATGATTATCAAGAGTCCTTCACGAGCATCAAGAGTCCTTCACGAGTATCAAGAGTCCCTCATTATTATCAAGAATCCTTCACGAGTATCAAGAGTCCTTCACGAGTACCAAGAGTAATTCACGAGTACCAAGAGTCCTTCACGAGTACCAAGAGTCCTTCACGAGTATCAAGAGTCCTTCAAGAGTATCAAGAGTCCTTCACGAGTATCAAGAGTCCTTCACGAGTATCAAGAGTCCTTCAAGAGTATCAAGAGTCCTTCACGAGTATCAAGAGTCCTTCACGAGTATCAAGAGTCCCTCATTATTATCAAGAATCCTTCACGAGTATCAAGAGTCCTTCACGAGTATCAAGAGTCCTTCACGAGTATCAAGAGTCCTTCACGAGTATCAAGAGTCCTTCACGAGTATCAAGAGTCCTTCACGAGTATCAAGAGTCCTTCACGAGTATCAAGAGTCCTTCACGAGTATCAAGAGTCCTTCACAAGTATCAAGAGTCCTTTACAAGTATCAAGAGTCCTTTACAAGTATCAAGATTCCTTCACAAGTATCAAGAGTCCTTCACAAGTATCAAGAGTCCTTCACGAGTATCAAGAGTCCTTCACGAGTATCAAGAGTCCTTCACAAGTATCAAGAGTCCTTCACGAGTATCAAGAGTCCTTCACAAGTATCAAGAGTCCTTCACGAGTATCAAGAGTCCTTCACAAGTATCAAGAGTCCTTCACGAGTATCAAGAGTCCTTCACAAGTATCAAGAGTCCTTCACAAGTATCAAGAGTCCTTCACAAGTATCAAGAGTCCTTCACGAGTATCAAGAGTCCTTCACAAGTATCAAGAGTCCTTCACAAGTATCAAGAGTCCTTCACAAGTATCAAGAGTCCTTCACGAGTATCAAGAGTCCTTCACAAGTATCAAGAGTCCTTCACAAGTATCAAGAGTCCTTCACAAGTATCAAGAGTCCTTCACAAGTATCAAGAGTCCTTCATGTTTATCAAGATAAAGAGCTGAGAGTAATTAAGAGTTAATTAATTCTATTTTATGGAAACAAACTTCAGACATGACTCTCTCTCTCTCTCTCTCTCTCTCTCTCTCTCTCTCTCTCTCTCTCTCTCTCTCTCTCTCTCTCTCTCTCTCTCTCTCTCTCTCTCTCTCTCTCTCTCTCTCTCTCTCTCTCTCTCTCTCTTCACAGGGTTTGACAAGGTTAGGTTAAGGATTCCTAACTTTATTAACAAGCTAAGAGCTGTTACCTACATCAGCTCATTTGAAAGCATTTTTATTGTTATGAGACATACAAGTAGGAAACAGGATGAAGTTGGAGCCATCTGTGGGCCAACATTTTCATTTGATCAACTGACTTTATCTCGTTGACATCATTATGCTGTACGAATGTGTTCCATACTCGAGTCATCCTGGGTATATATGATCTCAGATGAAGTGATGTTCTGGAGAAGGGTACAGACAGAGTGAAGTTGCTGCTGGCTGCCCGTCTTGTGGTATAGAAGCTTGCTTCACGCTGTTCTCGAAGTGGATCCAAGTGTGGTACTTTGACAATATTGGCCTTGTACATAACAGTAAGGCCACCCACATCCCTCCTATGTTGAAGGCTCTGCTGAAATAACAGATCTATCCAGGATGGGTCCAGGCGAGAGATGAGACGTCTTGCTCTGTTCTCTACTCTGTCAAGCAGTCGCAGATGAGAGAGGGGGGCAGGCAAACCAAGAAAGTGGAGCATACTCAAGGTGTGAGCGTACTTGTGCCTCGTACAGAATCTTGCAACTCCTACTGTCTCTCTTTCTCTTTCCCTCTTTCTCACCCTCTCTCTCCCTACCTTCCCCTACACCTGTAATGTCTCATTATTAACAAAATTTACGACCATGGGAGAGAGAAGGGATATAGGAAAGGGTAGATGGAAGAAGAGAGGGAGGGAGGGAGGGAAGGAGGGAGGGAAGGAGTGAGGGAAGGGAGAAGGCATAAACACTGGAATTGAATGACACATATATTATACATTTAGTGTATGTAGATTTTGGGCAGTGGGAAGGTTGGTGGGTAGGGAGGGTAGGGAGGGTAGGGAGAGTAGGGAGGGTAGGGAGGGTAGGGAGGGAAGGGAGGGTAGGGAGGGTAGGGAGAAAAGGGAGGGTAGGGAGGGTGGAAAGTATTGCTGTACAAAAGGAGGAAGAGAAGCATTGAGTAAGAAACGGAGAAAGGTATGGAAGGAGAGAGAGAGAGAGAGAGAGAGAGAGAGAGAGAGAGAGAGAGAGAGAGAGAGAGAGAGAGAGAGAGAGAGAGAGAGAAGGAAAGATTGTGGGAGAAAATGAAGGAGGGAGAAAAGTAAAGAGGGAGGGAGGATGAGAGGAAGGGATGAAGGGAGAAATGAAGGGAGGGAAGAAGGGGAAGGAAGGAGGAAGGGAGGGAGAGAAGTAAGGAGGGCGGGAAGGAGGAAGGGAGAGAGGGAAGGAGGGCGGGAAGGAGGAAGGGATGAAAGGAGGGAGAGAAAGAGTAAGGGAAGGTGGGAGTGAGGAAGGGAGGGAGGGAGGGAGGGTAGGAGGGAGGGAATGAGGGAGGGAGGGAGGGTAGGAGGAAGGGTAGGAGGGAGGGCCTCATTATGCATAAGGTTGTCGTAAACTGTATGCAAATTACCTCACATGAACACATACCAAAACTGCCCTTCCCAGGCCTATAGGCTGATAACAGCCACGTGTATACGGCACACACGCACACACACGCACACACACACACACACACACACACACACACACACACACACACACACACACACACACACACACACACACACACACACACACACACACGCACACACACACACACACGCACACACACACAGGTTTATTCCCAAGGGCAACAGTAACAACGGGAAGACCAGAACGAGCCCCTGGTTTACCCGACGGTGTAAGGAGACAAAAACAAAGTGCAATAGAGAATGGAAAAAGTACAGAAGGCAGAGAACACGCGAAAATAGGGAGATCAGTCGCAGAGCCAGGAACGAGTACGCACAGGTAAGGAGGGAGGCCCAGCGACAGTATGAAAATGACATAGCATCGAAAATCAAGACTGGCCCGAAACTGTTGTATAGCCACATCAGGAGGAAGACAACAGTCAAAGACCAGGTGATCAGATTAAGGACAGAAGGGGGAGAACTCACAAGAAATGATCAGGAGGTATGTGAGGAGCTGAACAGGAGATTTAAGGAAGTTTTTACAGTAGAGACAGGAAGGGCTGTGGGAAGACAGCACAGAAGGGAACATCAAGAGGGAATATACCAACAAGCGTTGGATGACATACGAACAACTGAGGAGGAGGTGAAGAAGCTCTTCAGTGACCTTGACACCTCAAAGGCGATGGGACCGGACAACATCTCCCCATGGGTCCTTAGAGAAGGAGCAGAGATGCTGTGCGTGCCTCTAACCACAATCTTCAACACATCCCTTGAAACTGGGCAACTACCTGGGAAATGGAAGACAGCTAATGTAGTCCCCATATTTAAGAAAGAAAACAGAAACGAGGCACTAAACTACAGACCTGTGTCTCTGACATGTATTGTGTGCAAAGTCATGAAGAAGATTATCAGGAGGAGAGTGGTCGAACACCTGGAACGGAACAAGATTATAAATGAAAACCAGCAGGGGTTCATGGAAGGCAAATCTTGCATCACAAACCTCCTGGAGTTTTACGACAAGGTAACAGAAGTAAGACACGAGAGAGAGGGGTGGGTTGATTGCGTTTTCCTAGACTGCAGGAACGCCTTTGACACAGTTCCCCACAAGAGATTAGTGCAGAAGCTGGAGGATCAGGCGCACGTAAAAGGGAGGGCACTGCAATGGAGAAGGGAATACCTGACAGGGAGGCAGCAACGAGTCATGGTACGTGAAGAGGTATCACAGTGGGCGCCTGTTACGAGCGGGGTCCCACAGGGGTCAGTTCTAGGACCAGCGCTATTTTTGATATATGTGAACGACATGATGGAAGGAATAGACTCTGAAGTGTCCCTGTTCGCAGATGACGTGAAGTTGATGAGAAGAATTAAATCGGACGAGGATGAGGCAGGACTGCAAAGAGACCTGGACAGGCTGGACATGTGGTTCAGTAACTGGCTTCTCGAATTCAATCCAGCCAAATGCAAAGTCATGAAGATTGGGGAGGGGCAAAGAAGACCGCAGACAGAGTATAGGCTAGGTGGACAAAGACTACAGACCTCACTCAGGGAGAAAGACCTTGGGGTGACCATAACACCGAGCACATCACCGGAGGCACACATCAACCAAATAACTGCTGCAGCATACGGGCGCCTGGCAAACCTGAGAATAGCGTTCCGATACCTTAATAAGGAATCGTTCAAGACACTGTACACTGTGTATGTTAGGCCCATACTGGAGTATGCAGCACCAGTCTGGAACCCACACCTGGTCAAGCACGTCAAGAAGTTAGAGAAAGTACAAAGGTTTGCAACAAGGCTAGTCCCAGAGCTCAAGGGAATGTCGTACGAGGAAAGGTTAAGGGAAATCGGACTGACGACACTGGAGGACAGAAGGGTCAGGGGAGACATGATAACGACATACAAGATACTGCGGAGAATAGACAAGGTGGACAGAGATACGATGTTCCAGAGAGGGGACACAGGGACAAGGAGTCACAACTGGAAGCTGAAGACTCAGACGAGTCACAGGGACGTTAGGAAGTATTTCTTCAGTCATAGAGTTGTCACCAAGTGGAAAAGCCTAGCAAGTGAAGTAGTGGAGGCAGGAACCATACATAGTTTTAAGAAGAGGTATGACAAAGCTCAGGAAGCATAGAGAGAGAGGACCCAGTAGCGATCAGTGAAGAGGCGGGGCCAGGAGCTGAGTCTCGACCCCTGCAACCACAATTAGGTGAGTACAATTAGGTGAGTACACACACACACACACACGCACACACACACACACACACACACACACACACACACACACACACACACACACACACACACACACACACACACACACACACACAGACTCACACTCACACACACACACACACACACACACACACACACACACACACACACACGCACACACACAGACACACTGACATACACACACACAGACACACATACACACACACACACACGCGCACACACACACACACACACACACACACACACACACACACACACACACACACACACACACGCACGCACACACACACACACACACGCACACACACACACACATACACACACACACACACGCACACTAACACACACACACACACCCACACACACACACACACACACACACACACACACACAGACACACACACACGCACACTAACACACACACACACACACACACACACACACACACACACACACACACACACACACACACACACACACACACACACACACACACACACACACACACACACACACAGAGTAGTCAGTAAGTGGAATAGTTTGGGAAGCGATGTAGTGGAGGCAGGATCCATACATAGCTTTAAGCAGAGGTATGATAAAGCTCACGGCTCAGGGAGAGTGACCTAGTAGCGATCAGTGAAGAGGCGGGGCCAGGAGCTCGGACTCGACCCCCGCAACCTCAACTAGGTGAGTACACACACACACGCACACACACACACACACGCACATACACACACAAAGACACACACACACACACATACGCACACACACACACACACACACAGAAGTTGAAGGTTTGGTACACAAATGCAGATGGATTAACAAATAAACATGAGGAATGGCAAGAAAGAATCAATGAGAAGTCCCCAGACATCATAGCAGTTACAGTGACAAAACTCACGGGAACAATAACAGATGCAATCTTCCCACCAGGATACCAGATCATGAGGAAAGATAGAAGGGGCAGAGGGGGAGGTGTGGTTGCTCTGCTAGTAAAAAACAGATGGAAATTCGAGAAAATGGAAGGCATAGATGAGATGGGAGAAAGAGACTACATAGTAGGCACACTTCAGTCTGGGGAACACAAGGTGGTCATTGCAGTGATGTATAATCCACCACAGAACTGCAGGAGGCCAAGGGAGGAATATGAAGAGAGCAACAGAGCAATGGTGGAGACACTTGCTGAGGTGGCAAGAAGAGCTCACTCCAGCAGAGCAAAGTTGCTGGTTATGGGGGATTTCAACCACAGGGAGATTGACTGGGAAAACCTGGAGCCACATGGGGGTCCCGAAACATGGAGAGCTGGAAAACCTCATGCACCAACATGTTAAGGACAATACCAGAGTGAGAGGGGAGGATGAACCAGCAAGATTGGACCATGTGTTCACCCTGGGCAGTTCAGACATTGAGGACATCAAGTATGAGAGTCCCCTAGGAGCTAGCGACCACGTGGTTCTGTGCTTTGAATACATAGTAGAGCTGGAAGTGGAGAGAGTAACAGGAGTTGAATGGGAAAAGCCTGACTATAAAAGAGGGGACTACATTGGGTTGAGGAACTTCCTGCAGGAGGTCCCATGGGACAGAGAACTGGCAGGAAAGCCAGTAAATGAAATGATGGAATGTGTAACAAAAAAATGCAAGGAGGCAGTGGAAAGGTTTATTCCCAAGGGCAACAGAAACAACGGGAAGACCAGAACGAGCCCCTGGTTTACCCGACTGTGTAAGGAGGCAAAAACAAAGTGCAATAGAGAATGGAAAAAGTACAGAAGGCAGAGAACACGCGAAAATAGGGAGATCAGTCGCAGAGCCAGGAACGAGTACGCACAGGCAAGGAAGGAGGCCCAGCGACAGTATGAAAATGACATAGCATCGAAAATCAAGACTGACCCGAAACTGTTGTATAGCCACATCAGGAGGAATACAGCCAAAGACCAGGTGATCAGATTAAGGACAGAAGGGGGAGAACTCACAAGAAATGACCAGGAGGTATGTGAGGAGCTAAACAGGAGATTTAAGGAAGTTTTTACAGTAGAGACAGGAAGGGCTGTGGGAAGTCAGTACAGAACGGAACATCAAGAGAGAATATACCACCAAGTGTTGGATGACATACGAACAACCGAGGAGGAGGTGAAGAAGTTGCTAAGTGACCTTGATACCTCAAAGGCGATGGGACCGGACAACATCTCCCCATGGGTCCTTAGAGAAGGAGCAGAGATGCTGTGCGTACCTCTAACCACAATCTTCAACGCATCCCTTGAAACTGGGCAACTACCTGAGAAATGGAAGAGAGCAAATGTAGTCCCTATATTTAAGAAAGGAAACAGAAACGAGGTACTAAACTACAGACCTGTGTCTCTGACATGTATTGTGTGCAAAGTCATGGATAAGATTATGAGGAGGAGAGTGGTCGAACACCTGGAACGGAACAAGATTATAAATGAAAACCAGCAGGGGTTCATGGAAGGCAAATCTTGTATCACAAACCTCCTGGAGTTTTATGACAAGGTAACAGAAGTAAGACACGAGAGAGGGGTGGGTTGATTGCGTTTTCCTAGACTGCAGGAAGGCCTTTGACACAGTTCCCCACAAGAGATTAGTGCAGAAGCTGGAGGATCAGGCGCATGTAACAGGGAGGGCACTGCAGTGGATCAGGGAATACCTGACAGGGAGGCAACAACGAGTCATGGTACGTGAAGAGGTATCACAGTGGGCGCCTGTGACGAGCGGGGTCCCACAGGGGTCAGTTCTAGGGCCAGTGCTATTTTTGATATATGCGAACGACATGATGGAAGGAATAGACTCTGAAGTGTCCCTATTCGCAGATGATGTGAAGTTGATGAGAAGAATTAAATCGGATGAGGATGAGGCAGGACTGCAAAGAGACCTGGACAGGCTGGTCCAGAAACTGGCTTCTCGAATTCAATCCAGCCAAATGCAAAGTCATGAAGATTGGGGAGGGGCAAAGAAGACCGCAGACAGAGTATAGGCTAGGTGGACAAAGACTACAGACCTCACTCAGGGAGAAAGACCTCGGGGTGACCATAACACCGAGCACATCACCGGAGGCACGCATCAACCAAATAACTGCTGCAGCATACGGGCGCCTGGCAAACCTGAGAATAGCGTTCCGATACCTAAATAAGGACTCGTTCAAGATACTGTACACTGTGTATGTTAGGCCCATACTGGAGTATGCAGCACCAGTCTGGAACCCACACTTGGTCAAGCACGTCAAGAAGTTAGAGAAAGTACAAAGGTTTGCAACAAGGCTAGGCCCAGAGCTCAAGGGAATGTCGTACGAGGAAAGGTTGAGGGAAATCGGACTGACGACACTGGAGGACAGGAGGGTTAGGGGAGACATGATAACGACATACAAAATACTGCGTGGAGTAGATAAGGTGGACAGAGACAGGATGTTCCAGATAGGAGACAGAAACAACGGGTCACAATTGGAAGTTGAAGACTCAGATGAGTCAAAGGGATGTTAGGAAGTATTTCTTCAGTCATGGATTTGTTAGGAAATGGAATAATCTAGCAAGTGATGTAGTGGAGGCAGGAACGATACGTAGTTTTAAGACGAGGTTTGATGAAGCTCATGGAGCAGGGAGAGAGAGGACCTAGTAGCGATCAGTGAATAGGCGGGACCAGGAGCTGAGTCTCGACCCCTGCAACCACAATTAGGTGAGTACACACACAGTCTGTATGCTATCCGACCTATCTCTCTCTCTCTCTCTCTCTCTCTCTCTCTCTCTCTCTCTCTCTCTCTCTCTCTCTCTTGCTTTAAGAGACTGTTAATGAACATTTACTTGCATCACACAGTACCTAGGTACTGGGAGGTAATGAGGTTCAATCCAAGGAAACGGAAGAGCTGCTTCGCTTCCTTGACCCACGAGCCCTCCTGCAGCATCAAGGTGCACACCCCTCCCTTGACAGGTCAGACACAGACAACCTTGACACCACTTGGAGTCAACAAGGTGGGCGGGGCTTAACAACAGCTGGGTAATTTCAGCCAATCATGTGGGCGGAGCATAGCAATGACTCGGCAGTTTCAGCCAATCATGTGGGCGGAGCATAGCAATGACTAAACTGTTTCGACCAATCAGCTGGGCGAGGGGCACGCAGTAGAAGTAGGTCAGACACGTCAGGTGGGTCAGAGACTCAGCCAGATCCGTTTCCCACCTTACTGACCTGTCCTCTTTCCACTAGTGAGGGGCCCCGCCCCTCTGTGACCTCCTCTTCAACTGCTGCACCTCACCACTTTTTCCACCACTGATCCCTGTATAAAAGTCGAAAATTCTCACGTCTCTTGTTTTAGTGATTACAAAAGAGCCTTTTGGGCGAAACGTTGTGGATGGTTGTCACATCTCCCTCAGTGCTTTTATACACCAATGTGATGATGCTTACCCAATGGCTCGTGGTTTCCCTGCCTACTGCCTGCTTCCTGTTTTCTGCTCCCTACTATATGCTACGTGTTGCCTGCTGTCTGCTGCCTGTTTACTGTTGTCTGCTGCCTGTTTACTGTTGTCTGCTGCCTGTTGCCTTCTGCCTGCTTCCATCATTATCATCATTATTTACATTATCATCAGAATTATTAAGCAATAAAAAGAAACGTAATCAAAGGATCATAAAGGAGACAATGAAACTTGTTTAAGACAAACAGATGAGAAATACAAAGAAAACAAGAAGGAGGCGATAGTCATGAAAAAATATGAACCAAAAATATTCTATAATATAACAAAAATGGTCCAAGTCAGACCGAAACGTCGTCGTAAGCTCCTCTCTTCTATGTGCGGGTTGTGTGTGTATTATATATTGACCAGAACGAACGGTCAGCAGAGGCGAAGACCCGAATGAAGTATAAACAGAAGCATGGAACCAAAGAGATGATGAAGGAAAAAAGGTAATGAAGGCACGAGATGACGAAGGGGGACAAGAAGAGGAAGAATAAGAAGTAAAAGAAGAAGAATAGGAGAAGGCGGAGGTGGGTGAAGGTTTGGCTATTGTAGCTTGCTTGACAATGGCGGAGCTGGGGTATTGTCCACCCTTATTGTCCCAAGCTATTTAATATGCAAGCCTTGTTGTGCCACCCTCCCACCTCGCCAGCGTGCCCTCCGAGTCCTGAGTAGTGGCTGAGGACTCAGCTTGCCCCGGGAGACCCGCTGAGGACCCCTGAAGGAGACCTGCACGGGAGTCCTGCCCTCACCTTCGTCAAGTCCCGTGCTAGGCTACGTCCTCTTGTTTACATGTCGACAACATGTGTCTGATTTCCTCGGTGCTGGCGAGGATCCGAAGGTTTGGGGGTATAATCCTACACTGGTATTAGTTCCTGAAAGCTTCGTTTATGGCGGACTTGTTGCGGTACAAGCACCGTGCACTGAATATAAACAAGGGAGACTTGTATACGTGTGGGGTAGGTATTTGGCAGTGAAAGAGATGGGAGGAATTAACGGGATGAAGTCATGGCCAGACGCAGGACTCGGAAAAGAGACGTTCATCAGGACACCTGGGCCTGGTCCACCCAGACCTGAAAACGTGTCTTAGATTTTAGGCTTCCGTATAGCTGTGGAGGGCCAGAAAACCTGCCAGGGAGGGCAGAGGGGAGACGGAGGGAAGGTGAAGGAACTGTGGGGGTTACGTGATGGTAGAGAGGACAGAGGAGAGATGTAAAAGAGGGAAGCTGAAAAGCACTCGAGGAATCCTTGAGCTAGAACTAATAGAGAACTCAAGAATGATAATGGAGAATGAAGTTAAAGGATGATGATTATGAACGATTCACTTTGGTTTCTGGAACAAGAGTTACATCAGGAAGGTTTCTGGAACAAGACTTATACGAGGAATGATTCTAGAACAAGACTTATACCAGGAATGATTCTGGAACAAGACTTACACCAGGAAGGTTCTGGAACAAGACTTACACCAGGAAGGTCTCTGGAACGAGACTTACAACAGGAAGGTCTCTGGAATAAGACTTACACCAGGAAATTCTTTGGAACAAGACTTAACCAAGAAGATCTCTGGAACAAGACTTACACCACGAAGATCTCTGGAACACCAATCACGTCAATAAAGTTTCCGAGAAATCTTAATTTTTTATGGTAATAAATCACAGGTTCGGCTCCATAGCAAGGCTTCTAAATTCACGCCCAATAAAAAAAAAAGTCGGATAAACCCGTAAGGGTTATACAGCGCTACTGAATTTTAAGAAGAGCTCTTCTGCTGTGAAAGCAGCAGGTAAGCTGCCAGGTTGATTTCCAGCTAGACTTCAGGTAAGATTAGTGACAGCAGATTCGGAATGAATCCACTCAAACATGAGCTGTAAATATACCAGACTCGGTAGTCGTCTTAAGAGAGAGAGAGAGAAAGAGAGAGAGAGAGAGAGAGAGAGAAGAAATGCTTCAGCAAGTCTCCAAGCACAGTCAAAATAAAAAAATAAAAAAAAACAGCTAGTTTCACCTAGATAACGCCTGCCAAGCACGGAAGTAAACATTCACAAGCAGAAGGCAAGCAAGGAGAAAATCCACCATTTTACCAGCTGAGGTAAACACGAACTTCTTTCACCACTTATCAAAAATTTCAATTATATATATAGAAAAATAGTATTTTTTGGTTGCTTATTGATGTTATTTCTTTTATTTTTTTTAATATTTCCTGTATAGCAATGTTCCGGTTAACATTAAACCGGTTTACTGAAAGTTTTACAAATTAAGTATATAAATAATAGTGGATAGTTCTGAAAATATATTGGATAAAAGAATATATACATACACACACACACACGCACACACACACACACTCACACACACACACACACACACACACACACACACACACACACACACACACACACACACACACACACATATATATATATATATATATATATATATATATATATATATATATATATATATATATATATATGAAGGAGGGGTGTTAATGTTGCAGTTTAAAAACTGTAGTGTAAAGCACCCTTCTGGCAAGACAGTGATGGAGTGAATGATGGTGAAAGTTTTTCTTTTTCGGGCCACCCTGCCTTGGTGGGAATCGGCCGGTGTGATAATAAATAATAAAAAAATATATATATATATATATATATTGTATATATATATATGGTTCGGACATGTAGAGAGAATGGAGCGAAACAGAATGACTTCAAGAGTGTATCAGTCTGTAGTGGAAGGAAGGCGGGGTAGGGGTCGGCCTAGGAAAGGTTGGAGGGAGGGGGTAAAGGAGGTTTTGTGTGCGAGGGGCTTGGACTTCCAGCAGGTATGCGTGAGCGTGTTTGATAGGAGTGAATGGAGACAAATGGTTTTTAATACTTGACGTGCTGTTGGAGTGTGAGCAAAGTAACATTTATGAAGGGATTCAGGGAAACCGGCAGGCCGGACTTGAGTCCTGGAGATGGGAAGTACAGTACCTGCACTCTGAAGGAGGGGTGTTAATGTTGCAGTTTAAAAACTGTAGTGTAAAGCACCCTTCTGGCAAGACAGTGATGGAGTGAATGATGGTGAAAGTTTTTCTTTTTCGGGCCACCCTGCCTTGGTGGGAATCGGCCAGTGTGATAAAAAAAAATATTGTGTAATGGAAGACGTCTTAAAAAACGTGAGTAAAGAAAGGAAAACTGAGGGAAGCAGAGGATGGGTGTATGAAGGGAAAGAAGGGATGAAGGGGAAGAGGATAGAAGTGAAAGTGGTAGGGAGAAAGTCAAAGACGTAGGGAAGGAAACAGTGAGGAAGAAGGGAAGAGGGAATGCAAAAAAAAAAAAATATAAAGTTACGAGTCAAGAAAGGAAAGAGGGATTTGGAGAAGCGGAGATGGAGGAAATTAAACAAGGAATAAGACAGGAACAGCGAATAGAGAGTCAGGGAGTAAAGAGAAAATAATGGAGTCTGAGTTAGAAGTAAGGAAGAGGAATGAAGGGAGGTAAGGATAGGAGAGGATATGAAATAATGGTTGTGACAGAAGAGGTAAGAGTAGTTTTGTATACGTGACGGTCGTGTGTGTGTATGTGTGTGTGTGTGTGTGTGTGTGTGTGTGTACTCACCTAGTTGTACTCACCTAGTTGAGGTTGCGGGGGTCGAGTCCGAGCTGCTGGCCCCGCCTCTTCACTGATCGCCACTAGGTCACTCCCTGAACCGTGAGCTTTATCATACCTCTGCTTAAAGCTATGTATGGATCCTGCCTCCACTACATCATTTCCCAAACTATTCCACTTCCTGCCTACTCTGTGGCTGAAGAAATACTTACTAACATCCCTGTGATTTATCTGTGTCTTCGACTTCCAACTGTGTTCCTTTGTTGCTGTGTCCAGTCTCTGGAACATCCTGTCTTTGTCCACTTTGTCAATTCCTCAGTATTTTGTATGTCGTTATCATGTCCCCCCTATCTCTCCTGTTCTCCAGTGTCGTCAGGTTGATTTCCCTTAACCTCTCCTCATAGGACATACCTCTTAACTCTGGGACTAGTCTTGTTGCAAACCTTTGCACTTTCTCTAGTTTCTTTACATGGTTGGCTAGGTGTGGGTTCCAAACTGGTGCCGCATACTCCAATATAGGCCTAACGTACACGGTGTACAGGGTCCTGAACGATTCCTTATTAAGATGTCGGAATGCTGTTCTGAGGTTTGCTAGGCGCCCATATGCTGCAGCAGTTATTTGGTTGATGTGCGCTTCAGGAGATGTGCCTGGTGTTATACTCACCCCAAGATCTTTTTCCTTGAGTGAGGTTTGTAGTCTCTGGCCCCCTAGACTGTACTCCGTCTGCGGTCTTCTTTGCCCTTCCCCAATCTTCATGACTTTGCACTTGGTAGGATTGAACTCCAGGAGCCAATTGCTGGACCAGGTCTGCAGCCTGTCCAGATCCCTTTGTAGTTCTGCCTGGTCTTCGATCGAGTGAATTCTTCTCATCAACTTCACATCATCTGCAAACAGGGACACCTCCGAGTCTATTCCTTCTGTCATGTCGTTCACAAATACCAGAAACAGCTGTGTGTGTGTGTGTGTGTGTGTGTGTGTGTGTGTGTGTGTGTGTGTGTGTGTGTGTGTGTGTGTACTCACCTAGTTGTACTCACCTAGTTGAGGTTGCGGGGGTCGAGTCCGAGCTCCTGGCCCCGCCTCTTCACTGATCGCTACTAGGTCACTCTCCCTGAGCCGTGAGCTTTATCATACCTCTGCTTAAAGCTATGTATGGATCCTGCCTCCACTACATCGCTTCCCAAACTATTCCACTTACTGACTACTCTGTGGCTGAAGAAATACTTCCTAACATCCCTGTGATTCATCTGTGTCTTCAGCTTCCAACTGTGTCCCCTTGTTACTGTGTCCAATCTCTGGAACATCCTGTCTTTGTCCACCTTGTCAATTCCTCTCAGTATTTTGTATGTCGTTATCATGTCCCCCCTATCTCTCCTGTCCTCCAGTGTCGTCAGGTTGATTTCCCTTAACCTCTCCTCGTAGGACATACCTCTTAGCTCTGGGACTAGTCTTGTTGCAAACCTTTGCACTTTCTCTAGTTTCTTCACGTGCTTGGCTAGGTGTGGGTTCCAAACTGGTGCCGCATACTCCAATATGGGCCTAACGTATACGGTGTACAGGGTCCTGAACGATTCCTTATTAAGATGTCGGAATGCTGTTCTGAGGTTTGCTAGGCGCCCATATGCTGCAGCAGTTATTTGGTTGATGTGCGCTTCAGGAGATGTGCCTGGTGTTATACTCACCCCAAGATCTTTTTCCTTGAGTGAGGTTTGTAGTCTCTGGCCCCCTAGACTGTACTCCGTCTGCGGTCTTCTTTGCCCTTCCCCAATCTTCATGACTTTGCACTTGGTGGGATTGAACTCCAGGAGCCAATTGCTGGACCAGGTCTGCAGCCTGTCCAGATCCCTTTGTAGTTCTGCCTGGTCTTCGATCGAGTGAATTCTTCTCATCAACTTCACGTCATCTGCAAACAGGGACACCTCCGAGTCTATTCCTTCTGTCATGTCGTTCACAAATACCAGAAACAGCTGTGTGTGTGTGTGTGTGTGTGTGTGTGTGTGTGTGTGTGTGTGTGTGTGTGTGTATGTGTCTGTGTGTATGTGTCTGTGTGTATGTGTGTGTGTGTCTGTGTGTGTGTGTGCTTCAAAACCCCAATAAGTTAATTAACACTATTTTATCTGCTGCTGTGTTCATTACTGCCATGTAATAAATCAAGGGGGGGGGGGACTCAGCCCTATATCATTATATATCATCTTTTATATATTTATTTTAGCAATCCCTTCACTCTTTCCCTCTGCTAGTTTTTTTTCAGAATCCTCTTCCCTCTTACCCCCCTCCCTCCTCTTTCCCATTTAACCGGATACTTTTAAATCCCTTGGGCAAAAGAACCCCAGGGAATACCTCATAAATTCCAAATTAACATCCGTGTCCAGTTCCACCTCCCGTCCAGGCTGGATCTTCTCTTCCATCAAAATGATAACAATATTTGAGGTATGTCATCTTCCCGAAGAGGAAGCACCATTAATTTAATATCAATGGGTCAGAAAACCGACAAGTTGACTACTCAGACACTTGTGCAAGTTTCATTCATCTGAGTAGCAAAAGTATCAGCGGGAACACAAGAAGTAGCAGCAGCAGCAGCAGCAGCAGCAACAAAAGCAGAAACAGGAATAATAACAGCAGCAAGAATTATAGTACACACTGAACGGAGTGGGGATCAAACCCACGGCAAGAAAGCCCTAAACCTAGCAGGCCAGTAGCAGCAGTAGCTGCAGTAACAGCGGCAGCAACAACAGCAGCAGCAGGAGCTGCTGTAGTAGCAAGAGCTGACTCGCCTCCAATTTTGCAACGCTAACAACAGCCTCAACTTTCACTTGCTAGTAGAGCAGCAACAGCAGCAAGAAGAATGAGAGTATAAGGTTCAATTTGAGCTTCTTGAAGAGCATGGAGCACGAGTCACAGAAGCCTCAGCAACAGCAGGAGGCTGCAGAAGGAGTAGCATGCAGAAGTGCTACGTCCGGTATCTTATCAGGTGTGGCCAGGTACCCCTTCCCCTCCGGGGGCCTCCCCAGAGCCATAATGCCATGTTGACAGCCATTCACGGTTCCGGTGACAAATATTACACATAAATTTTCATCCGCCTCTTTACAAACACTATGGCTCCCAGACAATGTCACGCGGGGCGTCGGAGACCCTCTGGGAGTGTTGCGGCCCCGTTCTTGCGCTCAAGAAGCGCTCTTAACTCCCTAGCCGCAGGGTCGGTCTTCCAGGAAGTCCTGGATAACGGGGATAGGTTCCTTCTGGCTAGTAAATCAAGTTTAATAATAATGATTACAGTGTCAGCGCAGTTCAAGCCTTTGGTGTCCTCGTCCCAGGGGCCGTTGTTCCGCGGCTCACCAGAGGCAGGAGGTGGTGGTCGGGGCCCTTGTGGCCATCCCTAGCCTTCTTGCAGGTGCGGCCACTCAGGCCACCCCTGGGTAATCTTGGCCATGCCTGGCCCATTTTAATGCACCCTGGCCATGCTTTGTCCATTCTACTCATGCCTGGCTCATTCTGGCGGCTATGAAGAGCCTAAGCTGGCCAAGTGCCATCTCTTCCTCCTCTTCCTGACTTTCCTCGTGTTCATCTTGATCCTATTGCCGTTCTTCTTCCTCTTCCTCCTCCTCCCTTCCGCATTGTCTTCTTGATCCTGTCTTTCTTATTCCTATTCCTTTCCCTTGTTTTTCTCAGGACTTACTTCACCATCCGACCCTTCAATGGCCCTCACCCCCCTCTCTCTCTCTCTCTCTCTTTGGATTTGTATTGACTGTCTTTTTTGTAACTTTGGGCTCTGTTTATGTGTCTGTCTGTCTGTCTGTCTGTCTGTCTGTCTGTCTGTCTGTCTGTCTGTCTGTCTGTCTGTCTCAGTCTAGAAGTCCAACATTACCACACAATCATAAACATTATCAAACATTCTGAGAATTTATACATATCCTTTCCTAATCGTTCTCTCCCTTTCCTCCTTTCATCTCGTATCACATCTTACCTTCTGTGTTACGTTCTCCCTCCCAGTCACTCTTGATTCTTTCCCCTACCTCCTTCTCCTCTCCTCCTTCCCTCACAGATAAGACACAAATCTCAAACACTTTTGGTGGTTGATGATTTAACACTTGTCTCGCTACTCTCACCTGCCATAATACTCACACTTTAAATACACCTGCCGTTATTACTGACACCTGTGTTAATACTCGCACCTGCCATTCCCCCAAGAGCTCTGTCAGTCATGACAGAAACATGAGTCATGTCATAAAAGGTAGACAATTCCTCCAAGATCGTAAGTACCACATATGCGCATATGTCAACTTGACAGACGCGACCGTCATACCTGCACAAATCTGGAAAAATTCCTCACAGATAAATACATGTCAAGGGACTAGAATGAGGGGACACACATGTGAGGAACCAGAACGAGGGGACACACACATACGGGACCAGAACGAGGGGACACACACATACGGGACCAGAACGAGGGGACACACATGTAAAGGACCAGAACGAGGGGACGCACATGTAAGTGACCAGAACGAGGGGACACACATGTAAGGAACCAGAACGAGGGGACACACATGTAAGGAACCAGAACGAGGGGACACACATGTAAAGGACCAGAACGAGGGGGACACACATGTGAGGAACCAGAACGAGGGGACACACATGTAAGGAACCAGAACGAGGGGACACACATGTAAGGAACCAGAACGAGGGGGACACACATGTAAAGGACCAGAACGAGGGGGACACACATGTAAGGAACCAGAACGAGGGGACACATATGTAAGGAACCAGACCGAGGAGATACATATTTGAGGGGCCAGAACGAGGGGACACACATGTGAGTAACCAGAACGAGGGGACACACATGTAAGGAACCAGAACGAGGGGACACATATTTCAGGGACCAGAACGAGGGGACACACATGTAAGGAACCAGAACGAGGGGACACATATTTCAGGGACCAGAACGAGGGGAAACACATGTAAGGAACCAGAACGAGGGGACACACATGTAAGGAACCAGAACGAGGGGACACACATGTGAGGAACCAGAACGAGGGGACACATATGTAAGGAACCAGAACGAGGGGACACATATGTAAGGAACCAGAACGAGGGGACACACATGTGAGTAACCAGAACGAGGGGACACATATGTAAGGAACCAGAACGAGGGGACACACATGTAAGTAACCAGAACGAGGGGACGCACATGTAAGTAACCAGAACGAGGGGACACACATGTAAGGAACCAGAACGAGGGGACACACATGTAAGGAACCAGAACGAGGGGACACACATGTAAGTAACCAGAACGAGGGGACACACATGTAAGGAACCAGAACGAGGGGACACACATGTAAGGAACCAGAACGAGGGGACACACATGTAAGTAACCAGAACGAGGGGACACACATGTAAGGAACCATAACGAGGGGACACACATGTAAGTAACCAGAACGAGGGGACACACATGTCAGTAACCAGAACGAGGGGACACACATATAAGTAACCAGAACGAGGGGACACACATGTAAGGAACCAGAACGAGGGGACACACATGTAAGGAACCAGAACGAGGGGACACACATGTAAGGAACCAGAACGAGGGGACACACATGTAAGTAACCAGAATGAGGGGACACACATGTAAGGAACCATAACGAGGGGACACACATGTAAGTAACCAGAACGAGGGGACACACATGTCAGTAACCAGAACGAGGGGACACACATGTAAGTAACCAGAACGAGGGGACACACATGTAAGGAACCAGAACGAGGGGACACACATGTAAGGAACCAGAACGAGGGGACAAACATGTCAGTAACCAGAACGAGGGGACACACATGTAAGTAACCAGAACGAGGGGACACACATGTAAGGAACCAGAACAAGGGGACACACATGTAAGGAACCAGAACGAGGGGACACATATGTAAGGAACCAGAACGAGGGGACATACATGTAAGGAACCAGAACGAGGGGACACACATGTAAGGAACCAGAACGAGGGGACACACATGTAAGTAACCAGAACGAGGGGACACACATGTAAGGAATCAGAACGAGGGGACACACATGTAAGGAACCAGAACGAGGGGACACACATGTAAGGAACCAGAACGAGGGGACACACATGTAAGGAACCAGAACGAGGGGACACACATGTAAGTAACCAGAAGGAGGGGACACACATGTAAGTAACCAGAAGGAGGGGACACACATGTAAGGAACCAGAACGAGGGGACACACATGTAAGGAACCAGAACGAGGGGACGCACATGTAAGGAACCAGAACGAGGGGACACACATGTAAGGAACCAGAACGAGGGGACACACATGTAAGTAACCAGAACGAGGGGACACACATGTAAGTAACCAGAACGAGGGGACACACATGTAAGTAACCAGAACGAGGGGACACACATGTAAGTTACCAGAACGAGGGGACACACATGTAAGTAACCAGAACGAGGGGACACACATGTAAGGAACCAGAACGAGGGGACACACATGTAAGTAACCAGAACGAGGGGACACACATGTAAGTTACCAGAACGAGGGGACACACATGTAAGTAACCAGAACGAGGGGACACACATGATAGTAACCAGAACGAGGGGACACATATGTAAGGAACCAGAACGAGGGGACACACATGTAAGGAACCAGAACGAGGGGACACACATGTCAGTAACCAGAACGAGGGGACACACATGTAAGGAACCAGAACGAGGGGACACACATGTAAGTAACCAGAACGAGGGGACACACATGTAAGTTACCAGAACGAGGGGACACACATGTAAGTAACCAGAACGAGGGGACACACATGTAAGTTACCAGAACGAGGGGACACACATGTAAGTAACCAGAACGAGGGGACACACATGTAAGGAACCAGAACGAGGGGACACACATGTAAGTAACCAGAACGAGGGGACACACATGTAAGGAACCAGAACGAGGGGACACACATATAAGTAACCAGAACGAGGGGACACACATGTAAGGAACCAGAACGAGGGGACACACATGTAAGTAACCAGAACGAGGGGACACACATGTAAGGAACCAGAACGAAGGGACACACATGTAAGGAACCAGAACGAGGGGACACACATGTAAGGAACCAGAACGAGGGGACACACATGTCAGTAACCAGAACGAGGGGACACACATGTAAGTAACCAGAACGAGGGGACACACATGTAAGGAACCAGAACGAGGGGACACACATATAAGGAACCAGAACGAGGGGACACATATGTAAGGAACCAGAACGAGGGGACACACATGTAAGGAACCAGAACGAGGGGACACACATGTAAGGAACCAGAACGAGGGGACACACATGTAAGTAACCAGAACGAGGGGACACACATGTAAGGAACCAGAACGAGGGGACACACATGTAAGTAACCAGAACGAGGGGACACACATGTAAGGAACCAGAACGAGGGGACACACATGTAAGTAACCAGAACGAGGGGACACACATGTAAGTAACCAGAACGAGGGGACACACATGTAAGGAACCAGAACGAGGGGACACACATGTAAGGAACCAGAACGAGGGGACACACATGTAAGGAACCAGAACGAGGGGACACACATGTAAGGAACCAGAACGAGGGGACACACATGTAAGGAATCAGAACGAGGGGACACACATGTAAGGAACCAGAACGAGGGGACACACATGTAAGTAACCAGAACGAGGGGACACACATGTAAGGAACCAGAACGAGGGGACACACATGTAAGGAACCAGAACGAGGGGACACACATGTAAGTAACCAGAAGGAGGGGACACACATGTAAGTAACCAGAACGAGGGGACACACATGTAAGGAACCAGAACGAGGGGACACACATGTAAGGAACCAGAACGAGGGGACACACATGTAAGGAACCAGAACGAAGGGACACACATGTAAGGAACCAGAACGAGGGGACACACATGTAAGGAACCAGAACGAGGGGACACACATGTAAGTAACCAGAATGAGGGGACACACATGTAAGTAACCAGAACGAGGGGACACACATGTAAGGAACCAGAACGAGGGGACACACATGTAAGGAACCAGAACGAGGGGACACACATGTAAGGAACCAGAACGAGGGGACACACTTTACAGAACTTGTACAGCGAAATGTGAGACACAGATTAATTGTTATTATTATTATTATTATTATTATTATTATTATTATTATTATTATTATTATTATTATTATTATTATTATTATTATTATTATTATTGTCGTTGTTGTTGTGTGTGTTATTACTATCATTATTATTATTATTTATATTGAAAGCTAAATGAAATCAAGTCTGATCCGAGGAAGGGGAGGCCACGAGCAATGCTTCTCGTGTCGCATCTATGTTATAATTTAACTGTAAATTTCTCCCAGGATGCCATCCATAATAGTAGTGAATCCTTACGTACGTGTGTCCATATGTTCGTGTGTACGTGGGTACTGGTGGTAATGGTGGTGGTGGTGGTGGAGGTGATGATGGTTGCAGTTTTGGTGATGGTGGTAGTGGTGATGGTGGTGTTAATAGTAGTGGTGGTGGTAGTGGTGATAGTGGTGGTGGTGATGGTGGTGATGATGGTAGCAGTTTTGGTGATGGTAGTGGTAATGGTGGTGGTGATGGATGTATTAATAATGGTGGTGGTGGTAGTAGTGGTGGTAACGGTGGTGATGGTGGGGGAGATGATAGTGGTAGTAGTGGTGGTGATGGTAATAGTAGTGGTGGTGGTGGTGGTTGTAATTGTGGTGGGGATAGTAGTGGTGTTGGTGGTAATAATAATTGCTGTAGGGGTAGTAGTTGTGGTGGTGGTGGTAGTAGTGGTGGTGGGGGCAGTATTTGTGGTGATGGTGGTAGTAGTAGTGGTGGTGGAGGTGGTAGTAGTAGTGGTGGTAGTGTTAGTAGTAGTGGTGGCGGTAGTAGTAGCAGTAATGGTGGTGGTACTTATTCAGGCAGGTGTCACACAACCAGGTATCCAGTAGGAGCTCTGGTGATCTTGCAGACAGGTGAGCACAGATTAAATCTCACAAGACTCTGTCAACGAGACAGGTTCCTCCTCCTCCTTGTCTCTTGAGTATCTCTGGCTGCCTCAGTTCGGTCCACTTTCCACTTAATCCAATATTTATACCTCTTCATTAACACATTCAAGTTGAGCAACTCTACCACAAACACA
>NC_091315.1:36631668-36646668 GCF_038502225.1 Cherax quadricarinatus
ACATTTCAACACCTTGTATGAGCACCATCCTACATGACGTAAATGCAACAGAAGGAAACACAACCAGCTTACCTCCCCACTCTCTTACTGTCATATACAACACAGTAGCAACACAACCAACTTACCTCCCCACTCTCTTACTGTCATATACAACACAGTAGCAACACAACCAGCTTACCTCCCCACTCTCTTACTGTCATATACAACACAGTAGCAACACAACCAGCTTACCTCCCCACTCTCTTACTGTCATATACAACACAGTAGCAACACAACCAGCTTACCTCCCCACTCTCTTACTGTCATATACAACACAGTAGCAACACAACCAACTTACCTCCCCACTCTCTTACTGTCATATACAACACAGTAGCAACACAACCAACTTACCTCCCCACTCTCTTACTGTCATATACAACACAGCAACACAACCATCTTACCTCCCCACTCTCTTACTGTCATATACAACACAGTAGCAACACAACCAGCTTACCTCCCCACTCTCTTACTGTCATATACAACACAGTAGCAACACAACCAACTTACCTCCCCACTCTCTTACTGTCATATACAACACAGTAGCAACACAACCAACTTACCTCCCCACTCTCTTACTGTCATATACAACACAGTAGCAACACAACCAACTTACCTCCCCACTCTCTTACTGTCATATACAACACAGTAGCAACACAACCAACTTACCTCCCCACTCTCTTACTGTCATATACAACACAGTAGCAACACAACCAACTTACCTCCCCACTCTCTTACTGTCATATACAACACAGTAGCAACACAACCAACTTACCTCCCCACTCTCTTACTGTCATATACAACACAGTAGCAACACAACTAACTTACCTCCCCACTCTCTTACTGTCATATACAACACAGTAGCAACACAACTAACTTACCTCCCCACTCTCTTACTGTCATATACAACACAGTAGCAACACAACCAGCTTACCTCCCCACTCTTACTGTCATATACAACACAGTAGCAACACAACCAACTTACCTCCCCACTCTCTTACTGTCATATACAACACAGTAGCAACACAACCAACTTACCTCCCCACTCTCTTACTGTCATATACAACACAGTAGCAACACAACTAACTTACCTCCCCACTCTCTTACTGTCATATACAACACAGTAGCAACACAACCAGCTTACCTCCTCACTCTCTTACTGTCATATACAACACAGTAGCAACACAACCAACTTACCTCCCCACTCTCTTACTGTCATATACAACACAGTAGCAACACAACCAACTTACCTCCCCACTCTCTTACTGTCATATACAACACAGTAGCAACACAACTAACTTACCTCCCCACTCTCTTACTGTCATATACAACACAGTAGCAACACAACCAGCTTACCTCCTCACTCTCTTACTGTCATATACAACACAGTAGCAACACAACCAGCTTACCTCCCCACTCTTACTGTCATATACAACACAGTAGCAACACAACCAACTTACCTCCCCACTCTTACTGTCACATACAACACAGCAGCAACACAACCAACTTACCTCCCCACTCTCTTACTGTCATATACAACACAGTAGCAACACAACCAACTTACCTCCCCACTCTTACTGTCACATACAACACAGCAGCAACACAACCAGCTTACCTCCCCACTCTCTTACTGTCATATACAACATAGTAACAACACAACCAGCTTACCTCCCCACTCTCTTACTGTCATATACAACACAGTAGCAACACAACCAGCTTACCTCCTCACTCTCTTACTGTCATATACAACATAGTAACAACACAACCAGCTTACCTCCTCACTCTCTTACTGTCATATACAACATAGTAACAACACAACCAGCTTACCTCCTCACTCTCTTACTGTCATATACAACATAGTAACAACACAACCAGCTTACCTCCCCACTCTCTTACTGTCATATACAACATAGTAACAACACAACCAGCTTACCTCCCCACTCTCTTACTGTCATATACAACATAGTAACAACACAACCAGCTTACCTCCCCACTCTCTTACTGTCATATACAACATAGTAACAACACAACCAGCTTACCTCCCCACTCTCTTACTGTCATATACAACACAGTAGCAACACAACCAGCTTACCTCCTCACTCTCTTACTGTCATATACAACATAGTAACAACACAACCAGCTTACCTCCCCACTCTCTTACTGTCATATACAACATAGTAACAACACAACCAGCTTACCTCCCCACTCTCTTACTGTCATATACAACACAGTAGCAACACAACCAGCTTACCTCCCCACTCTCTTACTGTCATATACAACATAGTAACAACACAACCAGCTTACCTCCCCACTCTCTTACTGTCATATACAACACAGTAGCAACACAACCAGCTTACCTCCCCACTCTCTTACTGTCATATACAACATAGTAACAACACAACCAGCTTACCTCCCCACTCTCTTACTGTCATATACAACACAGTAGCAACACAACCAGCTTACCTCCCCACTCTCTTACTGTCATATACAACATAGTAACAACACAACCAGCTTACCTCCCCACTCTCTTACTGTCATATACAACATAGTAACAACACAACCAGCTTACCTCCCCACTCTCTTACTGTCATATACAACACAGTAGCAACACAACCAGCTTACCTCCCCACTCTCTTACTGTCATATACAACACAGTAGCAACACAACCAGCTTACCTCCCCACTCTCTTACTGTCATATACAACACAGTAGCAACACAACCAGCTTACCTCCCCACTCTCTTACTGTCATATACAACACAGTAGCAACACAACCAGCTTACCTCCCCACTCTCTTACTGTCATATACAACACAGTAGCAACACAACCAGCTTACCTCCCCACTCTCTTACTGTCATATACAACACAGTAGCAACACAACCAGCTTACCTCCCCACTCTCTTACTGTCATATACAACACAGTAGCAACACAACCAGCTTACCTCCCCACTCTCTTACTGTCATATACAACACAGTAGCAACACAATCAGCTTACCTCCCCACTCTCTTACTGTCATATACAACACAGTAGCAACACAACCAGCTTACCTCCCCACTCTCTTACTGTCATATACAACACAGTAGCAACACAATCAGCTTACCTCCCCACTCTCTTACTGTCATATACAACACAGTAGCAACACAACCAGCTTACCTCCCCACTCTCTTACTGTCATATACAACACAGTAGCAACACAATCAGCTTACCTCCCCACTCTCTTACTGTCATATACAACACAGTAGCAACACAACCAACTTACCTCCCCACTCTCTTACTGTCATATACAACACAGTAGCAACACAACCAACTTACCTCCCCACTCTCTTACTGTCATATACAACACAGTAGCAACACAATCAGCTTACCTCCCCACTCTCTTACTGTCATATACAACACAGTAGCAACACAACCAACTTACCTCCCCACTCTCTTACTGTCATATACAACACAGTAGCAACACAACCAGCTTACCTCCCCACTCTCTTACTGTCATATACAACACAGTAGCAACACAACCAACTTACCTCCCCACTCTCTTACTGTCATATACAACACAGTAGCAACACAACCAACTTACCTCCCCACTCTCTTACTGTCATATACAACACAGTAGCAACACAACCAACTTACCTCCCCACTCTCTTACTGTCATATACAACACAGTAACAACACAACCAGCTTACCTCCCCACTCTCTTACTGTCATATACAACACAGTAACAACACAACCAGCTTACCTCCCCACTCTCTTACTGTCATATACAACACAGTAGCAACACAACCAACTTACCTCCCCACTCTCTTACTGTCACATACAACACAGTAGCAACACAACCAACTTACCTCCCCACTCTCTTACTGTCATATACAACATAGTAACAACACAACCAGCTTACCTCCCCACTCTCTTACTGTCACATACAACACAGTAGCAACACAACCAGCTTACCTCCCCACTCTCTTACTGTCATATACAACATAGTAACAACACAACCAGCTTACCTCCCCACTCTCTTACTGTCACATACAACACAGTAGCAACACAACCAGCTTACCTCCCCACTCTCTTACTGTCATATACAACATAGTAACAACACAACCAGCTTACCTCCCCACTCTCTTACTGTCACATACAACACAGTAGCAACACAACCAGCTTACCTCCTCACTCTCTTACTGTCATATACAACATAGTAACAACACAACCAGCTTACCTCCCCACTCTCTTACTGTCATATACAACACAGTAGCAACACAACCAGCTTACCTCCCCACTCTCTTACTGTCACATACAACACAGTAGCAACACAACCAGCTTACCTCCTCACTCTCTTACTGTCATATACAACATAGTAACAACACAACCAGCTTACCTCCCCACTCTCTTACTGTCACATACAACACAGTAGCAACACAACCAGCTTACCTCCCCACTCTCTTACTGTCACATACAACACAGTAGCAACACAACCAGCTTACCTCCTCACTCTCTTACTGTCATATACAACACAGTAGCAACACAACCAGCTTACCTCCCCACTCTCTTACTGTCACATACAACACAGTAGCAACACAACCAGCTTACCTCCTCACTCTCTTACTGTCATATACAACATAGTAACAACACAACCAGCTTACCTCCCCACTCTCTTACTGTCATATACAACACAGTAGCAACACAACCAGCTTACCTCCTCACTCTCTTACTGTCATATACAACACAGTAGCAACACAACCAGCTTACCTCCCCACTCTCTTACTGTCACATACAACACAGTAGCAACACAACCAGCTTACCTCCTCACTCTCTTACTGTCATATACAACATAGTAACAACACAACCAGCTTACCTCCCCACTCTCTTACTGTCACATACAACACAGTAGCAACACAACCAGCTTACCTCCCCACTCTCTTACTGTCACATACAACACAGTAGCAACACAACCAGCTTACCTCCCCACTCTCTTACTGTCATATACAACACAGTAGCAACACAACCAGCTTACCTCCTCACTCTCTTACTGTCATATACAACATAGTAACAACACAACCAGCTTACCTCCTCACTCTCTTACTGTCATATACAACATAGTAACAACACAACCAGCTTACCTCCCACCTACAGCTTCCTCCCCTCTCTTGCTGTCATATACAACATGATGTAAACACAACCACTTACCTCCTCCACTCTCTTCTGTCATATACAACACAGTGCAACACAATAACACCTCCCATCTCTTACTGTCATATACAAGCACATGCAACAAACCCTCCCCTCTTACTGTCTATAACACAGTGCAACAAACCAGCTTACCTCCACTCTTGCTGTCATATACAACACAGTAACACAACCAATCCTCCCTCTCTTACTGTCATATACAACTACAGTAGCAACACAACCAACTTACCTCCCACTCTCTTGACTGTCATATACAACACAGTAACACAGATACTGCCTCCTCTCTTACTGTCATATACAACACATGTGCTTAACAACCACTTACCTCCCACTCTTGCTGTCATATACAACAGTACACACAACTACCTCCCATCTTACTTGTGTATCATAACAACACAACATACCTCCCCCTCTTACTGTCATATACAACACAGTAGCACACATACAACTTACCTCCACTCTCTTCTGTCATATACAACACTGTAGCAACACCAACACTACCTCCTCTCTTACTGTCATATACAACACAGTACAACTGTCAGCTTACACGTCACTCTCTACTGTCATATACAACACAGTACTACCAACACCTCCCCCTCTTGCTGTCATATACAACACAGTAGCAACACAACAAACTCCTCCACTCTTGCTGTCCTATCAACACAAGTCAACACAACAGCTTACCCTCACTCTCTTACTGTCATATACAACACAGTAACAACCATAGCACCTCCCACTCTTTGCTGTCATATCACACAGTGCAACACAATCAACCTCCCACTCTCTTCTGTCATATATACAACTAGTGCAACTACAACTACACTCCCACTCTCTTACTGTCATATACAACACAGTAACAACACAACCAGCTTACCTCCCCACTCTCTGCTGTCAATCAACATGATGCAACCAACAACTACCTCCTCACTCTTACTGTCATATACAACACAGTATACACACAACCAACACCTCCCACTCTTCTGTCATACACACAGTACAACACAACCAACTACCTCCCACTCTCTGCTGTCTATACAACTACAGGTAGCAACACAACCAATCCTCCCACTCTCTTACTTCAATACACACATACAACACAACCCAACTTACCTACCACTCTCTTGCTGTCATATACAACAAGTAGCAACACAATACACCTCCCCCTCTTGCTGTCATATACAACATGGTAACACTACCAAACACCTCCACTCCTTGTCATACCCATGCCTCAACACCTCCCCCTCCTGTCATATACACACAGTAAGCAACACATACCACGCTTACCTTTTCCCCACTCTTACTGTCATACTACACAGTAGCATCTGACAGCTTCCTCCCCACTCTTGCTGTCATATACAACACAGTAGCAACACAATAGTGCTCCATCTCTTGTACATGTCTATCTCATCAACCTCCTCCACTCTCCACTCCTCTTTACCCTCCACCTACCCCATACACTCCTCCTCCTCCTACTGTCCATCACACCTGCTCATACACAACTCACCTCCCCTCTCTGTCATTCACACGTCAATATCAAACCAGTTACCTCCTCTTACTGTCACATAACACAGTGAACCGAAACCTCCACTCTGCTGTAATAGTACAACAAGAACAACTGACAGCTTACCTCCCCATCTTCTGTCAATACAACCAGTGAACTCACCAGACTTACCTCCCCACTCTCTTACTGTCATTTAAACAAGTACAAGCATCAGCTTACCTCCCAATCTGTGTATGTCCTAGAACACAGTAGTAACTGTAGCTTACCTCCCCACTCTCTGTACTGTCTTCACAGGTAGCAACAAATGCTTACTCCTCTCTCTCTTCTGTCTTATGCACTGGTTGTGTTGACACAAAACAATAGACCACTCTTTCTGTAATGCAACCCTGGTAGCACAGAACATCCTCCTCATCTTGCTGTCATATATACAACACAGTAACACTTGAGCTTACCACTCAATCTTCTGTCTATACAACCTAGTAGCAACACACTGCAACACCTCCTCACTCTCTTACTGTCTATACAATAGCATGCAACAGCAACTATCACTTTTCTGTCAACTTACACAGGTGAACTACCAGCACCTCTCCCTCTCTTACTTCATCACCAGTATGCAACACAACACTACACCCACTCTTATCAAATTTATCAACATTTTCAGTAGCACACTAACCCTACCTCCCTCTCTTCTGTCACTACACACGTAGCAACACATTACTTACCTCCACCATTTCCTCATTCCTCCAC
Source organism: Cherax quadricarinatus (assembly GCF_038502225.1). Taxonomy (NCBI): domain Eukaryota; kingdom Metazoa; phylum Arthropoda; class Malacostraca; order Decapoda; family Parastacidae; genus Cherax; species Cherax quadricarinatus. The sequence continues at coordinate 36,639,133 of NC_091315.1, forward strand.
CTCCCTCCTCCACCTCACCTCTCCACCTCCACCTCCACTCATCCTCTCCACCTCCCCTCGCTCTTCCCCACCACTGCTCAATTATCAAGACCAAGGTTGAGATGGGAGTAGTAGGAGTAGGAGTAGGAGGAGGGAGGAGGAGGAAGGAGGAGGAGGAGAGGAGAGAGGAGGAGGAGGAGAGGGAGGAAGTTATACCCAGACACCAAACTCCTTCAACTCCCGAACTTCTCTTTCCCACAACTTCTCAGTTGTCATGACTGGATTGTGGAGGGGAGGAGGAGGTGCAGGTGACAGATTACTGTGTTGTTCCTAAGACACGACAAGGTAAGGATAATCCGTAGTGTATGTGCGTGTGTGTGTGTGTGTGTGTGTGTGTGTGTGTGTGTGTGTGTGTGTGTGTGTGTGTGTGTGTGTGTGTGTGTGTGTGTGTGTGATCACTAAAAACAATAGACCAAGCTCTATAGATACAACGCTCCTGGGAGGAGAGCAGAACATGCTCCCAGACTTGTGAAAGAAAGCATTATAGTTGGACAACATGGGAGAACGTGGAGATACATGAGAGTACAAATTTCTAAGTACAAGCCAACCTGTTGCCATTCTACACTGTTCATAACTTTATCGTTTATCATTCTACCTAGTACTTAATTAGCATTGCAATCATTGTATAATTATATTTACTATTGTTAACATAGATAAAATCTTATCAACCGAATGGATGAAGGTAACTAGATTCTCCCGGGAAAAGGAGTAGATAAGGATTCTCTACATGAGCTATTCTCGTCCTGGAGAGAAGATCAGCCATCAACGAATTGAAATAAACCGCCAGTAACAAAAATAAAATGCTTATTTTGCAGAGCAAGCTTTTGTTGATAAGGCTCAAACCAGAGCCAAAAGTTGTCTCAATAAAACCTTGCTATGTAACGGGATGTGTATTGGTTTTTCCTCATTCTTTCACATTCGCCACGAGCCTTGGTCATGGCCGGCCACTACGTCTAAGGTCATGATGTAGTCAGCGTGTACAGGATCCTGGACCTGGAGGGTATATAAACACAATGGGATCGTCCGGGCCCGAACGATAGTAAGAGGATCTAGTCGTAGTTGGCGGATTAAACCCCCCTTTTTGGATGCTGAGTTTACGATGCGTAAATAACATTGCCCGGGCCATTTGCCAGGGAGGGACTCGAGCAATTTAAGTCACTTATTTCTTCGGTTAATTATTGCTATACACGCACACCGATGGCGAAGAATAAACTGCAATTTTACCTATTCAGATGTGTTTTACCTGTATATTTTGCAGCCGGTGCTGGAAGACGTTGCTCATCTCCCGAGAGGCGTTGTAAAACTGACTCAAATCTCTTTTAGTAAATGTTGAGGCAGGAGCCATGATGTGTTGGAGAGATAGTGGTAGTGTCAGGGCGAAGACATTGTAGTCTTATGCTCTCCCTCTCCCTCTACACCACTGCTACAACCATCATCACCAACATTGTCACCAGGAACGGGGTAAACACGCTTCACTGAACTAGGACATAAGCGCTAAAAGACAGAGAGCAGAGGTAAGCGACGAAGTATCAGGCTGGGAGAGAGTATATAATGGGAGTGCCCAAAGGAACGGGGGAAGGCCCTTGCTTTCCTAAATATACGTAAATAACCTGCCAGAGGAGATCAAATACTATTTACCGGTGATTGCTAATTACACAGTTTGAAGGATGGATACGACAGGATCCAGTAGCCCAGGAACCGGTACTGCCGACCAGCTGAAGGAGAAGAAGCAGGATCATGGATAGAGACTCGACCTCCTGACAACACACACAAACACACACACACACACACACACACACACACACACACACACACACACACACACACACACAAAGGGATCTGGACAGGCTGCAGACCTGGTCCAGCAATTGGCTCCTGGAGTTGAATCCCACCAAATGTAAAGTCATGAAGATTTGGGAAGGACAAAGAAGACCGCAGACGGAGTACAGTCTTGGGGGCCAGAGACTACAAACCTCACTCAATGAAAAAGATCTTGGGGTGAGTATAACACAAGGCACATCTCCTGAAGCGCACATCAACCAAATAACTGCTGCAGCATATGGGCGCCTAGCAAACCTCAGAACAGCATTCCGACATCTTAATAAGGAATCATTCAGGACCCTGTACACCGTGTACGTTAGGCCCATATTGGAGTATGCGGCACCAGTTTGGAACCCACACCTAGCCAAGCACATAAGAAAACTAGAGAAAGTGCAAAGGTTTGCAACAAGACTAGTCCCAGACCTAATGGGCATGTCCTACGAGGAGAGGTTAAGGGAAATCGACCTGACGACACTGGAGGACAGGAGAGATAGGGGGGATATGATAACGACATATAAAATTCTGAGAAGAATCGTCAAGGTGGACAGATAGGTTGTTCCAGAGATGGGACACAGCAACAAGGGGTCACAGTTGGAAGTTGAAGAATCAGATGAATCACAGGGATGTCAGGAAGTATTTCTTCAGTCACAGAGTTGTCAAGAAGCGGAATAGTCTGGAAAGTGATGTAATTGAGGCAGGATCCATACATAGCTTTAAGAAGAGGTATGATAAAGCTCATAGAGCAGGACGAGTGACCTAGAAGCGGCCAGTGAAGAGGCGGGGCCAGGAGCTGTGACTCGACCCCTTCAATCACAACTAGGTGAGTACACACACACACACACACAGAGGACAGGAGGGTCAGGGGAGACATGATAACGACATATAAAATACTGCGTGGAATAGACAAGGTGGACAGAGGCAGGATGTTCCAGAGATGAGACACTGAAACAAGGGGTCACAATTGGATGTTGAAGACTCAGATGAGTCAAAGGGATGTTAGGAAGTATTTCTTCAGCGACAGAGTTGTTAGGAAGTGGAATAGTCTGGTAAGCGATGTAGTGGAGGCAGGAACCATACATAGTTTTAAGACGAGGTTTGATAAAGCTCATGGATCAGGGAGAGAGAGGACCTAGTAGCTGTCAGTGAAGAGGCAGGGCCAGGAGGTGAGTCTCAACCCCTGCAACCACAATTAGGTGAGTACAATTAGGTGAGTACACACACACACACACACACACACACACACACACTAACACACACATGCACTAAACATGCCACACACTCCCACTACGGGATTATCCTTGCCTTGTCGTGTCCTCTGTACAACACAACGACCTCCTCCCCCTCCCTCTCCAACCCTGTCTTGACAATTGAACAGTGGTTGGAGAAGAGGGAGGGGAGGGGGGAGAGTTGGAGAAGTGTGAGTGTAGGAGCATCGCCTACGACTTCTCCCCCTCCTCCTCCCCCTCCTCCTCCCCCCTCCTCCTCCTCCTCCTGCCACATCTCAAACCCAATCTTGACAATTGATCTGTTGTGGAAGGGGAAGGGATGGGAAGGGGGCAGGGTTGGGGGGCTGCAGTGACACCTCACTCAACCCCCCTCCCTTTCTCAGCCCCCTCACTGCATCGCATTATCCTCACTTGTTAATATTGACCTCGTATACAAGTCAGGGAAATAATATTGAACATGTGTGTGTGATCAGTGTTTACTACTGACCACAGTCTGGAAAACCACAAGTACTACTACACAGTTTTACCTGGAAGACGACACAGACGTCAACTATCCTCTGTCCTCCCTATCACTTCTCTATCCATGCCTATAATGTTTTTCCTACCCCTTCTGTCTCTCTGTCTGTCTGTCTGTCTGTCTGTCTCTCTCTCTCTCTGTCTGTCTGTCTGTCTCTCTCTCTCTCTCTCTCTCTCTCTCTCTCTCTCTCTCTCTCTCTCTCTCTTTCTCTTCCTTCCTTCCCTTCATTCTTCACTCATTGTCTTGTACACATGGATTAGGCTGGGGCGCGTCTGTTTACTTTTCCTGTTTGGGATATTATTCCCGAGGAGAGAGAGAGAGAGAGAGAGAGAGAGAGAGAGAGAGAGAGAGAGAGAGAGAGAGAGAGAGAGAGAGAGAGAGGGAGAGAGAGACAGAGACAATACTCACCTATTTGTGGTTTCAGGGGTTGTGTCTTAGCTTTTATTCCCGCGTTTTCGCTGTGGGTGTTTGTATGTGTGTGTGTGTGTGTGTGTGTGTGTGTGTGTGTGTGTGTGTGTGTGTGTGTGTGTGTGTGTGTAGGTCAGTTTAATCCTAAAAAACAATAACAGAAGCAGGAAGTCTTGGATTTCAGTGATTTCTTCCACGATTATTATTGAGAAGGGTTGAGAGATAAATAGGAAGAGAGAGAGAGAGAGAGAGAGAGAGAGAGAGAGAGAGAGAGAGAGAGAGAGAGAGTAATAGCAATTTTTCTTCTCACATCATAAAAATCTTTGAAAGAGTGCTAAGAAGCAGGATTGCAAATCACCTGGATTCCCAAAATCTGCACAATCCAGGGCAACATGGGTTCAGGGCAGGTCGCTCCTGCCTCTCACAACTACTGGATCACTATGACATGGCCTTGGATGCACTGGAAGAAAATCAGAATGCAGATGTAATATACACAGACTTTGCAAAAGCATTTGACAAATGCGATCATGGCGTAATAGCCCATAAAATACGTGCTAAAGGAATAACTGGGAAAGTGGGGAGATGGATCTTCAACTTCCTAACAAATCAAACACAAAGAGTAGTGGTCAACAGAGTTAAATCGGAGGCTGCCATAGTGAAGAGCTCTGTTCCACAAGGCACAGTACTCGCCCCCATCTTATTCCTTATCCTCATATCAAACATAAACAGAGATATACACCACAGCACCGTATCATCCTTTGCGGATGATACTAGGATCTGCATGAGGCTGTCATCTGCTGAGGACGCGGTTAACCTCCAAGAAGATATAAACAAAGTTTTCCAGTGGGCAACGGTAAACAATATGATGTTCAATGAGGACAAATTCCAACTATTCCGTTATGGAAAACTGGAGGAGATAATAACTAGAACAGAGTATACTACAGACTCTGGCCATACAATAGAGCGGAAAAATAATGTAAGGGACCTGGGAGTAGTAATGTCTGAGGATCTCGCTTTCAAGGATCACAACAGTGCCACCATCGCACGTGCAAAGAAAATGATAGGATGGATAATGAGAACTTTCAAAACGAGAGATGCCAAGCCAATGATGATCCTTTTCAAATCACTTGTTCTCTCTAGGCTGGAATACTGCTGTACATTAACATCTCCATTCAAAGCAGGTGAAATCGCAGATCTAGAGAGTGTACAGAGATCCTTTACTGCACGTATAAGTTCTGTCAAGCACCTTAACTACTGGGAACGCTTGGAAGCACTTGACTTATACTCGGTGGAACGCAGGAGGGAGAGATATATCATAATCTACACTTGGAAAATCCTGGAAGGAATAGTCCCAAATCTGCACACAGAAATCACTCCCTACGAAAGTAAAAGACTGGGCAGGCGATGCAAAATGCCCCCAATTAAAAATAGGGGCGCCATTGGTACACTAAGGGAAAACACCATAAGTGTCCGGGGCCCAAGACTGTTCAACAGCCTCCCATCAAGCATTAGGGGAATTGCCAATAAACCCCTGGCTGCCTTCAAGAGAGAGCTGGACAGATACCTAAAGTCAGTGCCGGATCAGCCGGGCTGTGGCTCGTACGTTGGACTGCGTGCGGCCAGCAGTAACAGTCTAGCTGATCAGGCCCTGATCCATCGGGAGGCCTGGTCATGGACCGGGCCGCGGGGGCGTTGATCCCCGGAATAACCTCCAGGTAACCAAGTAACGAGACTTCGTCTCAGTTGATGTTTTACCCACCTGGTACTACACACCTTCGATCACCACCAGTTCTCTTGTCATTACCCTCTCGGGTATATCGACGACTGTCGTATAATCTGGGGAGAAGCTGTGGGCAGGGCATTCAAGATGGGCGTCTGACGGAAAGTATTGCTCAGTGTTAATATTGCTTCGGGTGTTTTGTGTTGGAAATTTCTTGCTGTGAAGTCACTGGTCGTGTTGACTTCAGCCGCTCGCAGCCGTACATTGTTCAGTTTATATTTTATGCCGTTCATTACAATTTTGTCGTCTTTCGTTTCATTTATCTGAGTGAGTAGGCTAACTAATTGTTGCTAATATCCTGGCCTCTCACTGAACACTGCCACGGAAGCCTCACATCTCTCTGAGTTAGTGTACGGTCAGTCCCTCAGCCTCCTGACCACGTCAAAAATCTCCGAGTAAGTGTACGGTCATCCCCTCCTCAGCCTCCTGACCACGTCAAGACTCTCCGAGTAAGTGTACGGTCATCCCCTCCTCAGCCTCCTGACCACGTCAAGACTCTCCGAGTAAGTGTACGGTCAGCCCCTCCTCAGCCTCCTGACCACGTCAAGACTCTCCTAGTAAGTGTACGCAGTCCCTCCTCAGCCTCCTGACCACGTCAAAACTCTCCGAGTGAGTGTACGGTCAGCCCCTCCTCAGCCTCCTGACCACGTCAAAACTCTCCGAGTGAGTGTACGGTCAGCCCCTCCTCAGCCTCCTGACCACGTCAAGACTCTCCGAGTAAGTGTACGGTCATCCCCTCCTCAGCCTCCTGACCACGTCAAGACTCTCCGAGTTAGTGTACGGTCATCCCCTCCTCAGCCTCCTGACCACGTCAAGACTCTCCGAGTTAGTGTACGGTCAGCCCCTCCTCAGCCTCCTGACCACGTCAAGACTCTCCGAGTTAGTGTACGGTCAGCCCCTCCTCAGCCTCCTGACCACGTCAAGACTCTCCGAGTAAGTGTACGGTCAGCCCCTCCTCAACCTCCTGACCACGTCAAAACTCTCCAAGTAAGTGTACGGTCAGCCCCTCCTCAGCCTCCTGACCACGTCAAGACTCTCCGAGTAAGTGTACGGTCAGCCCCTCCTCAGCCTCCTGACCACGTCAAGACTCTCCGAGTAAGTGTACGGTCAGCCCCTCCTCAGCCTCCTGACCACGTCCGAGTAAGTGTACGGTCAGCCCCTCCTCAACCTCCGTCAAAACTCTCCAAGTAAGTGTAAGCCCCTCCTCAGCCTCCTGACCACGTCAAGACTCTCCTAGTAAGTGTACGGTCAGCCCCTCCTCAGCCTCCTGACCACGTCAAGACTCTCCGAGTAAGTGTACGGTCATCCCCTCCTCAGCCTCCTGACCACGTCAAGACTCTCCGAGTAAGTGTACGGTCCCCTCCTCAGCCTCCTGACCACGTCAAGACTCTCCGAGTAAGTGTACGGTCAGCCCCTCCTCAGCCTCCTGACCACGTCAAGACTCTCCGAGTTAGTGTACGGTCAGCCCCTCCTCAGCCTCCTGACCACGTCAAGACTCTCCGAGTTAGTGTACGGTCAGCCCCTCCTCAGCCTCCTGACCACGTCAAGACTCTCCGAGTAAGTGTACGGTCAGCCCCTCCTCAGCCTCCTGACCACGTCAAGACTCTCCTAGTAAGTGTACGGTCAGCCCCTCCTCAGCCTCCTGACCACGTCAAAACTCTCCGAGTTAGTTTACGGTCAGCCCCTCCTCAGCCTCCTGACCACGTCAAGACTCTCCGAGTAAGTGTACAGTCAGCCCCTCCTCA
>NC_091315.1:36654168-36669168 GCF_038502225.1 Cherax quadricarinatus
AGGCACAGTACTCGCACCTTTCATGTTCCTTATTCTCATATCAGACATAGACAGAGATGTAAACCACAGCGCTGTATCATCTTTTGCAGACGATACTAGGATCTGCATGAGAGTGTCATCCATTGAGGACACTGTTAACCTCCAAGAAGATATAAACCAAGTTTTCCAATGGGCAACAGAGAACAATATGATGTTCAATGAAGACAAATTCCAACTACTCCGTTATGGAAAACTGGAGGAAATAATAGCTAGAACTGAGTATACTACAAACTCCAATCACACAATAGAGAGGAAAAGTAATGTGAGAGACCTGGGAGTGGTAATGTCAGAGGATCTCACCTTCAAGGATCACAACAATGTCACTATCACATCTGCAAGGAAACTGATAGGATGGATAATGAGAACATTCAAGACAAGAGATTCTAAGCCAATGATGATCCTTTTTAAATCACTTATTCTTTCTAGGCTGGAATACTGCAGTACATTAACATCCCCATTCAAGGCAGGTGAAATTGCAGAGCTAGAGAATGTACAGAGAACGTATAAGTACAGAGAACGTATAAGTTCCATCAAACACCTTAACTACTGGGAGCGCCTGGAAGCACTTGACTTGTACTCACTAGAGCGCAGGCGAGAGAGATATATCATAATCTACACCTGGAAGATTCTGGAGGGAGTGGTCCCTAATATGCATACAGCAATCACTCCATACGAAAGCAAAAGACTTGGCAGGCGATGCAACATACCCCCAGTGAAAAGTACACTGGTACACTAAGTGAAAACACAATAAGTGTCCGGGGCCCAAAACTGTTCAACAGCCTCCCACCAGCAATAAGGGGCATTACGGGAAGACCTTTGGTTGTCTTCAAGAGGGAGCTGGACAGATACCTAAAGACGGTGCCGGATCAGCCGGGCTGTGGTTCGTACGTTGGATTACGTGCGGCCAGCAGTAACAGCCTCGTTGATTAGGCCCTGATCCACCGGGAGGCCTGGTCGTGGACCGGGCCGCGGGAACGTTGATCCCCGGAATGCCCTCCAGGTAGACTCCAGGTAGGAGATCCTCAGACATTACCACTCCCAGGTCCTTCACACTACTTTTCCGCTTAATTGTGTGATTAGAGTTTGTAGTATGCTCAGTTCTATGTATTATCTCCTTCAGTTTTCCATAACGGAGTAGTTGGAATTTGTCTTCGTTGAACACCGTATTGTTTTCCGTTGCCCATTGGAAAACTTGGTTTATATCTTCTTGGAGGTTAACAGTGTCCTCAATGGATGACACTCTCATGCAAATCCTAGTATCGTCTGCAAAAGATGATACAGTGCTGTGGTTTACATCTCTGTCTATGTCTGATATGAGAATAAGGAACAGGATAGGTGCGAGTACTGTGCCTTGTGGGACAGAGCTTTTCACTGTGGCGGCCTCCGACTTAACTCTTTTCACCACTATTCTTTGTGTTCGAACGGTTAGAGAGCTGAAGATCCATCTGCCCACTTTGCCATCTATCCCTTTAAAGAGCATTTTGTGTGCTATTGCGCCATAGTCGTATTTGTCAAAGGCTTTTGCAAAATCTTGAACACTGATGCGTATATTCACTCTTGAATGTATGTTTGGTGTTGATATCCACTACTTTCACATCTAGTTTTATTCCACAATTCTGCTACCCTGAGGCTGAAAAAGTACTTCCTAACTTTCCTTTTGACTCATCTATATTTTTAGTTTCCATCTTTGTCCCCTTGTACCTGGTTCTCGTCTGATGAATTCGTCTGAGTACTTTTTGTGTGGTGATCATGTCTCCCCCTTGGTCTCCTCTCTTCCAGAGTCGTCAGGTTCACTTCCTTAACCGTTTCCTTCTTATATACCCGTCTTAGCAAATCCTTGCCCTTCTTCAAGCTTTTAGGTAGTGTTGAATCGGGTGGAGACTTGCAATATACAGCTGGTGCTGTATATTGCAAGATGAGCCTGGCACATGTTGAATACAGAGTCTTAAAAGATTCTCTGTTGCGATTCCTGTAGGTTATTCTGTTATTTGTTAGCTTCGCAGACTGCTGAAGTTGTACGGTTCATGTGTGACCTGGTCGATACCCATTGTTTTTCACTTTCCAGTCTGTATTCTATTTCCGGTCTCTCCGCATGTTTGGGTTAAACTCTAGCAGTCACTTAGTTGATCACCTCTTTCCCCGTTCATATTCTTCTCGCTGGTTGGATGTTATCTACAAACAGAACCTCAAAAGATTCGATCTCATCTGGCAGATCATTCACATATATCAACATTGAGTCTTGGGAATACCACTTCTTTAATTTAATCCAACTTGACACTTCATCCGTTACTACCACTCTTTTTATTCTATTGATCCACTTTCCCCCCTTTCTATTCAAGTGTATGTATGAGTCTTTGATGGGGAACTGTGTCAAAGGCCTTCTGGCAGTCCAGGAAAATGCCCATTCTTATTTTCTTGATTTATCTAAGTATCTGTTCCAAAAAAATTCAGCAGGTTGGTCAGACAGGCTTTACCATCTCTGAAATCACGATTATATTCAAAGTAAAAGGACACAAGTGCAACTAATGTGACATTTATTGTGGCAACGTTTCGCTCTCCAGGAGCTTTATCAAGCTCCTGGAGAGCGAAACGTTGCCACAATAAATGTCACATTAGTTGCACTTGTGTCCTTTTACTTTACATATTGTCGGTAATTCTACCAACTTTATTACGATTATATTCACTGATGAAGCTCTTCCTCTCTTGGTGATTCCGTATCCTCCTCCTGAAAATCTTCTCCAAGCTCAGTGACACTGGTTTGCAGCTTGGTGCCTTCTCTCTGTGCCCCCTTCTCAAATATTTGGGATTACATTATACAGCTTCTAGCTATTCGCTAGTTGTCTAACCTCAACAACTTGTTTAAGGTCTTCGCTATAGGCTCAGCTAGTGGTGTCGCTCCTTCCTTTAGTACACTGCAGATATGTTGTCAGGTTCACGAAGTCGTAATGACAAGACTGGAAACAAACCACGGTACGGGTGGAGTTGAGCTCGCGGTGAGTCGATAAACTCCAGGCCAGTGCGTAAACCACTAGGCCACCTGGCTGCACTGAGAGTCATCCAACTAGGTATATTTATACACCACAGGGAGGTTAGCATGGGTCCCACAGTGACCCATGTTGGTTGAATCTTATTTGTAGCCAGCTGGTTCAGTGGCTTAAGCGCTGGCCTGGAGTTTTACGACACACTTGCCACGAGTTCAAGCCCCACCCGTACCGTGGTTTGTTAGGTTTCATTGCTGTCGGTGCATCAACTTCCCTCAATTCTTTTACTTCTTTTTTTATTCAGTGTTGTGAATATTTTTTCTAGTGTGGACTTAAGTGTCGTTGTTCCTGTGTCTCCTGACATCATTTCTTCCATTCTTTTTGAATATCTACCCAAGCTTTCTGTTCAGTTCTTCACGTACCTGTCTGTCGTCTGTCTGTCGTCTGTCTGTCGTCTGTCTGTCGTCTGTCTGTCATCTGTCTGTCGTCTGTCTGTCGTCTGTCTGTCGTCTGACTGTCGTCTGTCTGTCGTCTGTTGTCGTCCGTCGGTCGTCTGTCTGTCACCCCTCACCCTTCACTCCTCACCCCTCACCCTTCACTCATCACCCCTCACCCCTCACTCTTCATCCATCACCCCTCACCGTTCGCCTCTCCCCCCCTCACCCTTCACCCTTCACCCCTCACCCATCTCTCCTCACCCCTCACCCTTCACCCTTCACCCCTCACTCCTCACCGTTCACCCCTCACCCTCACCCCTCACCCCTCCTCACGAGGAACCGAGACCAGATTTCCCTGGTTCTCCTCCCGGTCTTATTGTCTTCCACTAAGAGCTTAGGCGATAATACTGGGAAAGAAAATATCATAATCGTCTTCCGTGACAAAGGTAGGCTTCTTCTTTTTCCCAGGACAGACGACGGTGGATACGAACCAGGGAGTCTCCTTTTGTCAGATTTTTGGCTCTTATAGACTGGTGTCATAAGGGTGATTTACTTTATAAGAAAAGGATTGGCTTTCTCGTTACTGCCTAACGAGAGGATGGAGGAAGGGGGAGGTAGAGATGAGAGGAGATGAGGAAATATGGAGGGAAGGAAAGAGTTAAGGAGAGAGAGAGAGAGAGAGAGAGAGAGAGAGAGAGAGAGAGAGAGAACAAGGATGGGTTCTCAAGCAGAGAACATTTTACATCACCATCCTTCACTATCCTCCCACGAACTGGGATACCATAGATAGGGTTAGGATGTCTCAGATAGGCATGGAATACCTTAGATAGGACTCGTACATCATAGATCGGACTGTTATATCATAGATCGGACTGTTAAGTCATAGATCGGACTGCTATATCATAGATCGGACTGTTATATCATAGATCGGACTGTTATATCATAGATCGGACTGTTATATCATAGATCGGACTGTTACGTCATAAATCGGACTGTTAAGTCATAGATCGGACTGTTACGTCATAGATCGGACTGTTAAGTCATAGATCGGACTGTTATGTCATAGATCGGACTGTTATGTCATAGATCGGACTGTTATGTCATAGATCGGACTGTTATATCATAGATCGGACTGTTATGCCATAGATCGGACTGTTATATCATAGATCGGACTGTTATATCATAGATCGGACTGTTATGTCACAGATCGGACTGTTATATCATAGATCGGACTGTTATGCCATAGATCGGACTGTTATGTCATAGATCGGACTGTTATATCATAGATCGGACTGTTATGTCACAGATCGGACTGTTATATCATAGATCGGACTGCTATATCATAGATCGGACTGTTATGTCATAGATCGGACTGTTATATCATAGATCGGACTGTTATATCATAGATCGGACTGTTATGTCATAGATCGGACTGTTATATCATAGATCGGACTGTTATATCAAAGATCGGACTGTTATATCATAGATCGGACTGTTATATCAAAGATCGGACTGTTATATCAAAGATCGGACTGTTATATCAAAGATCGGACTGTTATATCATAGATCGGACTGTTATATCAAAGATCGGACTGTTATATCAAAGATCGGACTGTTATATCAAAGATCGGACTGTTATATCATAGATAGATCGGACTGTTATGCTATGTTATATCAAAGATCGGACTGTTATATCATAGATCGGACTGTTATATCAAAGATCGGACTGTTATATCATAGATCGGACTGTTATATCAAAGATCGGACTGTTATATCATAGATAGGACTGCTATGTCATAGATAGAACTGTTATATCATAGATCGGACTGGAATATCATAGATCGGACTGAAATATCATAGATCGGACTGGAATACCTAAAGACTGGAATCTGAAATTAGCTTAGAGAAAACAACAGCTCTTCACCTGATATAAATAATATACTGTTGTCAATATTTTAAAAATAAGGACACAGGTTGCAGAATTAATTTTTACTGAGACAACGTTTCGCCCTGTGCGGAGCTTGATGAAGCTCGTACGTTGGGCGAAAAGTTGCCCCAGTACTAGAAGTTTCTACGACTGTATACTACGGCTCTAGGCCCATGCTAGGCCTACCGGCCTAGCATGCTAGGCCTGCTGCAGTACTCCTTTCTTATACTCTTGCTAGACGTGTGTTTGACAGCTGGTCAACAATTGTAGTGAAGACCCGGACTGCGGTCATTTAAGTCATTTCTCTCCTGGTGAGGGAGTTTTGATCCGAGGAACTGGCCTCTCGTTCCCTCCCAGGAAGAAGGGAGGACACTGCCTTCAACCTGTGTGTTGACAGAGAAATCTTGACTAGAAACTCTCTCTCTCTCTCTCTCTCACTCTCTCTCCCTCTCTCTCTCTCTCTATATATATATATATATATATATATATATATATATATATATATATATATATATATATATATATATATATATATATATATATATATGTCGTGACGAATAGGCAGAACTTGCGATCTTGGCTTAAATAGCAACGCTCATCTTGCCATATAGGACAAGCGAAAATTTCTGTATGCAATAATTTCGCCAAAATCATTCTGAACCTAACGAAAAAAATATATTTCACTGTGTTTATTTAGTATTAAATTATTGTAAACAAATCTAAAATATATTTAGTTGGGTTAGGCTAAAATAAATTTTTCTTGTTATAATAAGGTTAGGTAAGTTTTCTAAGATTCTTTTGGAGCAAAATTAAATTTTTTTACATTAACACTAATGAAAAAAATAGCCCCCGGAAAACCAAAGATGGAACTGTTACTTAAGAAAAAAAAAAGTCTTTTCACCTGATAAAATTATCTGTGGGTTTTTTTAAAAAAAAAGGGAAAAAAAAAAAAAATAAAAAAATAAAAAAAAAAAAAAAAAAAAAAAAAAAAAAAAAAAAAAAAAAAAAAAAAAAAAAAAAAAAAAAAAAAAAAATTTTTTTTTTTTTTTTTTTTTTTTTTTTTTTTATTTTTTTTTATTTTTTTAGGTTTTTTTTTTTTTTTTTTTATATTTTTTTTTTTTTTTTTTTTTTTTTTTTTTTTTTTAATTATTATCAACTGAAATATTCCTGTACCAAGGCGGGTGGCCCGAAAAGAAAACTTTCACCATATTAATTCCATATCTGTTTTGGCCCGAAAGGGGGTTTTTTACACTACAGTTTTTAAACTCAACTTAACATTTCCCTTCAGAGTTTTAGGACTGTACTCCCCTCTCCAGGCTCAAGGTCCGGCCTGCGTCCCCTGAACTCCTCTTTCTTTTCTGACTTTGTACACTCCAAAGCCGGTCAGTCATTAAAACCCTTTCTCTCCTTAATTTATCCAAACAGTCCGCTCCCGGGAAAGGTCCCAACCTTTGGGACAAAAATCCCTTTAAACTCCTCCACTCCTCTCTCTCTCTCCCTCTCTTCTCTCTCATAAATATAATTTAATATTTTTTTCTTCCATTCTTTAATTAAATATTAATAATTTCCTCAGCCCCGACTGCATTTTGGTTAATGCACCTCCTCCAATCCAAACTAAGAAATTTTTTTGCAATTTTAATTCACCAACATTCTCCTCGAAAATCTATTTTCCCCCAGCTTTGCTTTAAATTATAAACAATCTAAAATATATTTTGAGGTTGGTAAAATAAATTTCCCCCCCTTTTAAGGAAAAGTTTTTCTAAGATTTTTTGGGCAATTATTTTATCTTTAAACGTATAAGAGAAAATTTTAGAAAGAACTTAATTTTAAATGAGTTCTTGCTAATTGACCAGTTTTACATATTCGGCACGACATATATATATATATATATATATATATATATATATATATATATATATATATATATATATATATATATATATATATATATATATACTCTCTTCATATGGTAAGATCGACGAAGCGAGGAATATATCAAATCTTAACCTCAACGTGTCAAAAAATATCTGACCCTAATCTGGCAACACTGGCGTGACTCTGAAATATATTTTACGCCTCGTTTGGCAAGACTGAAATATTTTTTTCTGCCGTGAGCGATAAATCTGTTTCATATCTTTATTCATTCATATATGTCGTGTCTAATAGGTAAAACTTGCGATTTTGGCTTAAATAGTAACGATCTTCTTGCCGAATAAGGCAAGCAAAAATTTGTGTATGCAATAATTTCGCAAAAATCATTCTGAACCTAACGAAAAAAATATATATTTCATTGTGTTTGTTCATTATTAAATTATTGTAAATTTATCTAAAATATATTTAGTTGGATTAGGCTAAATTAAATGCGCTTGTTATAATAAGGTTAGGTAAGTTTTCTAAGGTGCTTTTGGTGCAAAATTATTAATTTTTACATTAACATAAAAAAATATATCTTTGAACGTATGAGAGAAATTTTTTATAAAGGACGTAATTTTAAATGACCTCTTACTAACTGACCAATTTTACCTATTCGGCACGACACACGCAAACACACACACACACACACACACACACACACACACACACACACACACACACACACACACACACACACACACACACACACACACACAAACACACACACACAAACACACACACACAAATTATATATATATATATATATATATATATATATATATATATATATATATATATATATATATATATATATATATATATATATATATATATATATATATAATTTTATTTTTCGTAGACTTTCTGCTTAAGAAACGACTTCGTTCCTCTCAGTACACGTTCATTTTACGGTGTGTGAGAGTGTGTGACAAGAGTGATATGTGTGTGTGTGTGTGTGTGTGTGTGTGTGTGTGTGTGTGTGTGTGTGTGTGTGTGTGTGTGTGTGTGTGTGTGTGTGTGTGTGTGTGTGTGTGTGTGTGTGTGTGTGTTTATGTGTGTGTGTGTGTGTTGTGTATGTGCGTATGTGTCTTTGCGTTTGTAGTTACAAAGGAAGAACTCTGCTCGTTGAGTCACGACCTCTCTGTTTATTTAGTCATGCATGTTTCCTATTGAAGGAATACTTACAACCTCTCAGTGGAGGTAACACAACCTCTCAGCGGAGGTAACACTTACAACCTCTCAGTGGAGGTAACACTTAAAACCTCTCAGTGGAGGTAACACAACGTCTCAGTGGAGGTAACACTTACAACCTCTCAGGGCATGTAGCACTTACAACCTCTCAGTGGAGGTAACACAACTTCTCAATGGAGGTAACACTTACAACCTCTCAGTGGAGGTAACACTTACAACCTCTCAGTGGAGGTAACACTTAAAACCTCTCAGTGGAGGTAACACAACGTCTCAGTGGAGGTAACACTTACAACCTCTCAGGGCATGAACATTAAAATAGTATAAAATACTCTCAGGGCATGTAGCACTTACAACCTCTCAGTGGAGGTAACACAACCTCTCAGTGGAGGTAACACAACTTCTCAATGGAGGTAACACTTACAACCTCTCAGTGGAGGTAACACTTACAACCTCCTGCTATGATCCGCCTCCTCTACCACTCTCTGGAGACACAAGTCAATGTATTCTTCCAGTACTGCCTATTGCTGAATTACGCTATCTCTAGAGTGAGAGTTCAGTAGCAAATCACGTAGTCCGGGAACCATCACTGTGTCTCACGCTCATAACTCACATAGATAAAAACACTCGACACAATTCCCTATCATCATTTTAGAGTGATAGCAGAATAAATATTGAACATCAACACGGTAGAAGACACAGAAAAATCGCAAGATACAAGCAAAGTCTTCCAGTGGACAGTGGAGAACAACATGACGTTCAGTGATGACAAGTTCAACTATTTAAAAATGGAATGGATGAACGACTCAGGAAGGGCACAGTATAGAAAACGGAAAAGGGTCACCGAAGAGAAAAAGGAAGAGCATCTTTCAGATCCGGGTGCAGTATGTCGGCTGTTTTATCTTTTAATGAGCATACTAAGGAAAATGTCGAGACAATCAAGAAAATGTCAGGACAACAAGAAATTGTCCGGGTGGAAAACGAGGACTTTCAAAACAAGAGAACTAATACCAATTGTGACACTCTTCAAGTCACTTAGAGTGTGGTCCAGTATCGACTGCTCCATTCTGGGCAGGAGAGATATCAGAATTAGAAGAGATGCAGAGATAGTATATGGCTCCCATAGAACCAATATAGCATTTAAATTCTGGAAATGTCTCAAAATTCTAGAACTGTAGAGGAAGCGAGATCCTTGATCAACACTCATTTTCTGCCAATTATATTACACCGATTTTAAGGTAAGTTTGTGTGCTTGATTCGTTCTAGTTGTTTATAAATTTGGTATCCCACTGAAACACAAGAAAGATGTGAAAAATATATTGGTCAGGCGAGGCTAACTTACATATCACATTGAATTATTTTTAAATCTTGTAAAAGTCAAATCATGTAATACATACTAGCACTTTATTTTACATAATAACAGATTAATATAGTAAGATAATTCAGATACCACTAATTGCTGCCAATGAAAACGTTGTTTGTTGAGTAATTAGGAGATGCATATTAGTTACCATTGTGCAATAAGAAACATTTCAAGCTTCTGACGAAATTGTCTATAAACAGCCGCCAATCTCTTAGTCTACAATCAAGTCTCATTCGAAGAAGTCCATGGATGTTGTTACAGTATACAAGTTCTTCATTTTGGCTAAAGTAAGGAAGGAATTCAACCTCTCTTGTCCGATAAGCTATTATTTTAACTTCTTAGTTGTCCTAAACTCTTCCACTGACTTCTTCTTGTAGACTTCTTTCGTTTAGTCAGGATGCTGAAAGTTCAGATGCTTACTTTGACAGACTGAGGTCACGTATCAGATCACTGAGTTCTTCTTGGGAGAACTGTTGGAGTGTTGGAAATACTTACTTCATATTTACTTCCATTGCTATCACCTGTGTTACATCCTAAACCCTGAGTTTCTTCAACATCTGACAACGGGAAGGTCAGGTAGTGTTGTAAACACTGGTATAGTAACGTCTTCGTAGTAACGTCTTCGTAGTAACGTCTTCGCTGTGTGACGCACATCACTTTCCTGACTCCAAATCAGGATATTCCCACTCGGCTTTCTTGTATCATTTGAAACCTTTTCATTCACTATACAGAAATAACAGTCGTTGTGATGGTTATTTTGGCGTTCTCGAACTATAGTCACACCCAAGTTTAAACTTTCAAACTATACACAGGCGGGTTAGAACCCGCGATCAGTCTCAAAACTCCAGACCGTCGCGTCTGGAGTTTTCACTTCTGATCGCGGGTTCTAACCCCCCCATGGTATGGTTTGTTTGCAATCGTGTCATTACGATTTCGTGAGTCATGTTTAAACTGTTCCTTTGCCTATTTTCCACTGTCGTAAGCATTCTACACGGTTTTGTAAATCATATGGAGACCCACAAATCTTGATCTCCAAGCGCCACTTCAAGATAAGCAACACAAGCTCTTTTTTACAAAATCCGTGATTTTTTATTTGATTTTGCAAAGAGTATTCGCCAGAAATTAGCAAACTACGTTAAGATTGTTTAAGCAGACTCTTCGTAAAGAATTCATGTTTATCTGGAAAAAATACCAAAATGAAGATTAAATTATTGTCAGGTGGTCGTTGTTGATACATCTCCTTTCGTTAAATATTAAATGAGTTAAAAATAAACTTCTAATCTTTATTAAAGCTATCTCTATTTACAAATTATCACTACATATACACGTGTTATGGCTAAGTTCCCTGTTTACTGAAGTTAGGTATTTAATATTTCACAAACTATAGCTAATCTGAAAAACGTACTGACAATGTCGAATTCAGCAACCCCAAAATACCCTAAATACCTTCAAATATCTGTGACAACGAATATATTTTCTGTTGTTGAATATGTGGGAGATACTTAAGGGATTAATCCACAATATGCACGCTGCCATAACAACACAGTGGAGTGGGAGTTATGGGAGAAAGTGTAAAATAAAGCCAGTGAAAGCAGGAGTGCCGTGGGTGCGATACGAGAACATTGTATCAACATCCCAGCCTATTTTACGCTCTGCCAGAAGATAACAGAAACACTGCCAGTAGAAGTATAGGGATTTTCAAGAGGAAACGAGGCAAGTACCTCCTCCAAGTGCTTGGTCAACCAGGCTGTGATGGACGCGTGGGCCAGAGGTCCGCCAGTAGCAACAGCCTGGTTAACCAAGCAAATGCCAGACAAGCCTGGCCCAGGACGTGAGTGAGGTGTAGGAAAACCCTCATAACCTTTCGAAGGTATTAAGATGAAGGCTGGTCTCTCTGCCACTGCCACTGCCACTGCCACTGCCACTGCCACTGCCACTGCTACTGCCACTGCCACTGCCACTGCCACTGCCACTGCCACTGCCACTGCCACTGCCACTTCCGCTGCCGCCGCCACCACCAATCATTGAACGACTTAATGAATCATTAAACTAAATAAAGCAATACAAGATCAACGTCGTCCTTTCAGCTATAATACTCTATGTCCCTCCCCTCTCCCCTCCTCTCCCCTCCCTCTCCCCTCCCTCCCCCCCTCCCCCTCCCTCCCTCCTCCCCTCCCTCCTCCCTCCCTCCTCCTCCTCCCTCCTCTCTCTCTCTCTCTCTCTCTCTCTCTCTCTCTCTCTCTCTCTCTCTCTCTCTCTCTCTCTCTCTCTCTCTCTCTCTCTCTCTCCTCTCCTCTCCCTCCATCCCTCTCTCCTCTCCTCTCTCTCTCTCTCTCTCTCCTCTCCTCCATCCCTCCTCTCCCTCCTCCCTCTCCTTCCTATGTCTCTTCTCCCCCTCCCTTTGTCCCTCCTCCCTTTCTTCCTTCTTCCCTTTCTCATTCTTTCTCATTCCTTCATTCCTTCAGTATTTTCAAACAAGAGACAGTGGAATACGGATGAGAACTCAGCAACATAGAACCCAACACTGTAGCTCATCCCTCCCTCCCCTCCTGAATTTGAATTCCCTCCCCTCTCAATCCCCCCCTTTTTCTACTTCTGACTCCCTTCCCTTGTACTCTCCTCTTCCCTCTCTATTTTTCACCTCCCTCCTTCTCTCCCTTTCTCCTCACCCTCTTCCCCTCCTCCTCACCCTCTTCCCCTCCTCCCCACCCTCTTCCCCTCCTCCTCACCCTCTTCCCCTCATCCTCACCCTCTTCCCCTCCTCCTCACCCTCTTCCCCTCCTCCTCCTCACCCTCTTCCCCTCCTCCTCACCCTCTTCCCCTCCTCCTCACCCTCTTCCCCTCCTCCTCACCCTCCTCCCCTCCCTCTCCCCTCGCTCTCTCCCCTCACCACCAGTACCTTCAAAACTTAATCTACGTAATAATGTTCCTGGTTGACAATTCCACGAGATTAATTTGTTAAACAAAAGTAGAGCCCAGTTAAATATGTAAGTTTTTTTTACCCTCTCTGGTTTGTTTCTTTGTGAGGTCTAGTCAAAGAAAGATTTTTTGTATATAATTAAAGCAGTGTGTACTCTCTCGTTTCTCTTGCACAAACACAAGCTTGAAAGCTCTCTGTAATTGAGAATTTTGGTAACACTAAGAAATCCGAAAGAGAAACGTCAGGGAAAACGCAGAAAACTTGTTCTTATATTTACGTTTTTAAGACGTTATATATATATATATATATATATATATATATATATATATATATATATATATATATATATATATATATATATATATATATATATATATATATATATATATATATATATGACAAGCATATTACTCCTGTAGCAACTCAAATCGGGTTTTATGATGTTTGATTTATATACCCAGCAGTCAGGTCCTTGCAAGCACGGAACCTGACTTTCGATAGTTGGCCTGATGGTGGTAGTTCTCTGCTCTTCTTTGCGTTAACAGTGAATGACACTCTGTAAGATCTGAATTAGATAAAAATACGTTAATTTCTCGACGTTTACGTAGCACTTTCCTCACTTCACCACCAGTGGCAGTACTGTTGTGTGGCGGAGAGGACAATATGAAATAAAGCAGCGGCTTCAGGAATGAAATAATCTGAAATAGAGTTATTTTCAGGTCGTTATTTAACCCCTGAAATGACGTTTACTTCAGCCCTTAACTTTTATTTAAATTTTCCAGTCCCTGCCACCAGGTGGAAGGGCGCCAGTGTTTACACTTCAACTTCTTCAAGCCGCCTCCAGGTGCAGGAACGGCGCTAGTGTGGTGTTCACGGTGAACTTGTTGCAGGGCCGGACATTTATGTATATAAAGGAGAGAGCCCAGCCGGCAACTGGGGACAAAGGTGGGCCAGGGGTGGTGGGCTCACGGGGGGAAGGGGGAAGTTTTCTTGTCGTTCTGGTGGGCACAATAATCCTTTGTACAAACACGCCGGCCACAAACAGGTTCCCGGGCCAGGCTGGACGCTGGACCTCTGTTTATCCCTTGGCTAAAAATCCCGATACAGTCCCCGAAGGATTTATATCGTTGCTTCTCAAACCTGAATTTGATTAAAGAAATCTAGGGTGAGCGAAAAGAGTTAATTAACTGTGGGAGGGAAGGTGCGTTTACCTGATCTTTCATATGTTAAGTTCTAACTCTAACCGAACATTCACTTAAAACTGAGCATTGATGCATCAGTTACTGAATTCCATAGTTCATTCTAATTTGCCACTTGCATCCTGTCGACTTCCAGACGTACTTGGGTGGTCAGCTTTCATCTTAGTGCCTCATCCGTAAGACTACACTCACCAGTAGTCTCTTCTTGTCCACCTTGGCTATGTCTCGGTCACAGACTCTTCTTCATACGCATAATAATGCCTTTGTGCATAATGTATGTCTAGCTGGGGTAAGCTAGCTAGGGTAGGCCAGCGGATGCCTAACTATGACCGGGTCACCACCTATTTAAAACCCATGTCAGGAGACTCTGTGTTATTTCCTGACGATTGAACCACCTTCTTCTTTTCTAGTTCGTATCAAAATACAGTGGCTGGAACAATTCACAAATAATTTACAACTGGGAGAGGAACTTCATGACGACTTTGAGGTCTCTCCTCGACCATTGTCAAGAGAGGTTTCTCTGATGTTAAATATTTAGTTCAGCTATGCAGATATAAAGGCAAATATGAGACGGAGTTTAATAAAAATAAGGAGACAGAACTGGCAGACAGATGCACAATACCTTGACATTTCAACTTCATTTTTACATTAGTGATATTAGTGATTTACTCTGATTTCAAAATTATGAGGGAAATAACTCCTTAAGAATGGGAGGATGATGGCCATCCTGGTTTTGACTGATTATTCAAGTTGTTGGTGTTCATTTGTGCATTCTCTCATATCGGGGGCGTGAAGAATGAGCCCCTTCTTACGCTCAAAATGAGGAAGTAATGAGGCAGGACTGTATGAGAAAGAATGAGATAAGAGAGTGATACCTAAACTTTTGCCTTACCACTTAGATAGGTACTCACCAATTAAGTAATATTTAGTCTTACTAATGATATAATCAATACAAATTGAAGCTGCGGGTTGTGAACGACTCACCCCTCAAGGAAGGTTCCTTGATGTTGGTGAGGGGCTCTTGACTTAGGG
>NC_091315.1:36674168-36714168 GCF_038502225.1 Cherax quadricarinatus
ACACACACACACACACACACACACACACACACACACACACACACACACACACACAAGTGAAGTAGTGGAGGCAGGAACCATACATAGTTTTAAGAAGAGGTATGACAAAGCTCAGGAAGCAGAGAGAGAGAGGACCCAGTAGCGATCAGTGAAGAGGCGGGGCCAGGAGCTGAGTATCGACCCCTGCAACCACAATTAGGTGAGTACAATTAGGTGAGTACACACGCACACACACACACACACACACACACACACACACACACACACACACACACATACACACGCAAACACACATACACATACACATACACACACAAACACACATAGGCCAATACTGGAGTATGCAGCACTAGTTTGGAATCCACACCTAGCCAAGCATTAAGGAAACTAGAGAAAGTGCAAAGGTTTGCTGCAAGACTAGTCCCAGAGCTAAGAGGTATGTCCTACGAGGAGAGGTTAAGGGAAATCGACCTGACGACACTGAAGGACAGGAGAGATAGGGGGGATATGATAACGACTTATAAAATACTGAGAGGAATCGACAAGGTGGACAGAGACAGGATGTTCCAGAGATGGGACACATCAACAAGGGGACACAGTCAGAAGTTGAAGACTCATATGAATCACAGGGATGTTAGGAAGTATTTCTTCAGCCACAGAGTTGTCAGAAGTGGAATAGTTTGGGAAGTGATGTAGTGGAGGCAGGATCCATACATAGGTTTAAGAAGAGGTATAAGCTCAAGGAGCAGGAAGAGTGACCTAGTAGCGGCCAGTGAAGAGGCAGGGCTAGGAGCTGTGAATCGACCCCTGCAACCACGACTAGATGAGTACACACACACAAACACATACACACACACACACACACGCACAAATATATATATATATACACACACACACACAATGTTTCCAGAGAGCCTGATTTATGGTGATCTGCGCCTCGCATTGGTCAGCCATGCTCCACCGTCAGCCATTGTTGTGGTCTTGTTGTCCCTCCCAGGACTGCCAACCTCACCTTCAGTTCTGCCAACCTCACACTCAGGGCTGCCAATCATACCTTAAGTACTGCCAACCTTACACTCAGAGTTGCCAATCACACTTTAAGTACTGCCAACCTCAAACTCAGAGCTTCTAAACACACTTTAAGTGTTGCCAACCACACCTTAAGTGCGGCTAACCTCTCAGTCAGGGTTGCCAACAACACCTTACTTGTTGCCAACCTCGCACTCAATGCTGCCACCCCTCACAGTCAGAGCTGCCAACCACACCTTAAGCGCTCCCAACCTCACAATCAGTGCCGCCAACCTCACTCTCAGTGCTGCCACCCACACCATAAGTGCTGCCAACAACACACCCAAGGGCTGTAGCCTAACATCACAGTTCTACCAGCCTTACACAACATCTTTTCCAACCTAAAACTACAGGACAACCAATCCTTATAACCAGAGCTGCCAACATCTCACTCATGACTGCCAACGTAAGATGACAGGGCTGCAAACTTAACAATAATACTCTTGCCAATCTATCACTAAAAGGCTGCAAATTTAACACCACGGGAGAGATAACCAAGCAACACAGGGCTGTCAACTTAACACCACAAGGCTGCCAACCTAAAACCACAAGGCTGTTAACCTAATATCAGAGGCATGCCAAAATAACATTGCAGGGTTGCCAATCAAACATCACAGAGAGGATCCACCAGGAGGTTTTTCCGGGAATCAACGCCCCCGCGGCCCGCTCCATAACCAGGCCTCACGGTCGATCATGGCCTGATCAATCTGGCTGTTACTGTTGGCTGCATCTTATCCAACGTATTAACCACAGCCCGGCTGATCTGGTACCGACTTTAGGTATCTGTCCAGTTCCCTTTTGATGGCAGCCGCGGGTCTATTGGTAAATTCTCTTTATGTATGTTGGAAGACTGTTGAACAATCTTGAGCACCTGATACTTATTTTGTTTCCTAAGTGTACTCGTGGCATCCCTGCTTTTCGCTGGGGGGGGGAGGGGATGTTGCATCATCTGCTGAGTTTTTTGCCTTTGCAGGGAGTGATTTTTGTGTGCAGATTTGGGATCAGTCCCTCTAGGGAAAGAGGACTGGAGGGAGAAAGTGATGGAGGGAGGGAGTGATGGAGTGAATTAAGGATGGGGAAAGGGAACGAGGGAGAAAATATTTTGAGGAGCTATTAAATGTTGATGAAGAAAGGGATGCGGTGATTTCATGCAGTGGGCAGGGAGGTACAACATCTTATAGGAGTGAGGAAGAGCCAGAAGTGAGTGTGGGGGAAGTACATGAGGCAATGATTAGAGTGAAGAAGAGTGAAACAGCTGGGAATGGTGGAATCAGGACATAAACGTTATCTGCAGGTGAGGAAATAGTTCTGGAGTGGTTGGTGCATTTGTTAAATATTTGCAGGAAAGGTAGGTGGGTACCTAGGGATTAGCAAAGAGCATACTTTGTTACTTTGTACAAGGGGGGAAGGAGATAAAAGGGAGTACAAGAATTATAAGGGAACAAAACTGATGAGTATACCAGGTAGTGTATGGTAGAGTTTTTAAGGAAAGAATTATGGATAAGACAGTGTTGCATGACCCTTCTAGGTTTAGCGCTTCTGTTTTGATTATAATACTAATAATGGGTAAAACATTAAAGTAGGACAGTAGATAAAGAGGTTTTAGGAAGAGTAGAGGAGGTATAGAACAATGATCCATTAAGAACATAAGAACGAAGGAACACTGCAGCAGGCCTACTGGCCCATGCGAGGCAGGTCTAAGTCTCCTACCGGCTTAAGCCAATGCACCCAACCTAGTCAGGTCAGGTCACATTGACTTAAGGGAGGAACACGAGCAGTGACAGATGTTGCAGATGTGTGGAATGGATGGTTGGTTACTAAAAGCAGTAAAGAGATTTTATGTGAATAGTGAGGCTTAGGATGGGGTACGAAGGAGTAAATGGGATTATTTTTCCGGTAAAAGTAGGCCTTAGGCAGAGATGTGTAATGTCACTATGGTTGTTTAACGGCCTGTAGATGGGAGCATTAAAGAAATGAATGCTAGGGTGGTGGGGAGAGGTACGAGTTAGTTGTGAAGCATTCCTGCCACGGTACTGTGTGTTACTTGTGAATTGTTACAGTCACGGTACTGTGTGTTACTTGTGAATTGTTACAGTCACGGTACTGTGTGTTACTTGTGAATTGTTACAGTCACGGTACTGTGTGTTACTTGTGAATTGTTACAGTCACGGTACTGTGTGTTACTTGTGAATTGTTGCAGTCACGGTACTGTGTGTTACTTGTGAATTGTTACAGTCACGGTACTGTGTGTTACTTGTGAATTGTTGCAGTCACGGTACTGTGTGTTACTTGTGAATTGTTGCAGTCACGGTACTGTGTGTTACTTGTGAATTGTTGCAGTCATGGTATTGTGTGTTACTTGTGAATTGTTGCAGTCATGGTATTGTGTGTTACTTGTGAATTGTTGCAGTCATGGTATTGTGTGTTACTTGTGAATTGTTGCAGTCATGGTATTGTGTGTTACTTGTGAATTGTTGCAGTCATGGTATTGTGTGTTACTTGTGAATTGTTACAGTCACGGTACTGTGGGTTACTTGTGAATTATTACAGTCACGGTACTGTGTGTTACTTGTGAATTGTTGCAGTCACGGTACTGTGTGTTACTTGTGAATTGTTGCAGTCACGGTACTATGTGTTACTTGTGAATTGTTGCAGTCACGGTACTGTGTGTTACTTGTGAATTGTTACAGTCACGGTACTGTGTGTTACTTGTGAATTGTTGCAGTCACGGTACTGTGTGTTACTTGTGAATTGTTACAGTCACGGTACTGTGTGTTACTTGTGAATTGTTACAGTCACGGTACTGTGGGTTACTTGTGAATTGTTGCAGTCACGGTACTGTGGGTTACTTGTGAATTGTTACAGTCACGGTACTGTGTGTTACTTGTGAATTGTTACAGTCACGGTACTGTGTGTTACTTGTGAATTGTTGCAGTCACGGTACTGTGTGTTACTTGTGAATTGTTGCAGTCACGGTACTGTGTGTTACTTGTGAATTGTTGCAGTCACGGTACTGTGGGTTACTTGTGAATTGTTACAGTCACGGTACTGTGGGTTACTTGTGAATTGTTACAGTCACGGTACTGTGGGTTACTTGTGAATTGTTGCAGTCACGGTACTGTGGGTTACTTGTGAATTGTTGCAGTCACGGTACTGTGGGTTACTTGTGAATTGTTGCAGTCACGGTACTGTGGGTTACTTGTGAATTGTTACAGTCACGGTACTGTGTGTTACTTGTGAATTGTTACAGTCACGGTACTGTGGGTTACTTGTGAATTGTTGCAGTCACGGTACTGTGGGTTACTTGTGAATTGTTACAGTCACGGTACTGTGGGTTACTAGTGAATTGTTGCAGTCACGGTACTGTGGGTTACTTGTGAATTGTTACAGTCACGGTACTGTGGGCTACTTGTGAATTGTTGCAGTCACGGTATTGTGGGTTACTAGTGAATTGTTACAGTCACGGTACTGTGGGTTACTAGCCAATTGTTACAGTCACGGTACTGTGGGTTACTTGTGAATTGTTACAGTCACGGTACTGTGGGTTACTTGTGAATTGTTGCAGTCACGGTACTGTGGGTTACTTGTGAATTGTTACAGTCACGGTACTGTGGGTTGCTTGTGAATTGTTGCAGTCACGGTACTGCGGGTTACTAGCTAATTGTTACAGTCACGGTATTGTGGGTTACTAGCCAATTGCTACAGTCACGGTATTGTGGGTTACTAGCCAATTGTTACAGTCACGGTATTGTGGGTTACTAGCCAATTGTTACAGTCACGGTATTGTGGGTTACTAGCCAATTGTTGCAGTCACGGTATTGTGGGTTACTAGCCAATTGTTGCAGTCACGGTATTGTGGGTTACTAGCCAATTGCTACAGTCACGGTATTGTGGGTTACTAGCCAATTGTTGCAGTCACGGTATTGTGGGTTACTAGCCAATTGTTACAGTCACGGTATTGTGGGTTACTAGCCAATTGTTACAGTCACGGTATTGTGGGTTACTAGCTAATTGTTACAGTCACGGTATTGTGGGTTACTAGCCAATTGTTACAGTCACGGTATTGTGGGTTACTAGCCAATTGTTACAGTCACGGTATTGTGGGTTACTAGCCAATTGTTACAGTCACGGTATTGTGGGTTACTAGCCAATTGTTGCAGTCACGGTATTGTGGGTTACTAGCCAATTGTTGCAGTCACGGTATTGTGGGTTACTAGCCAATTGCTACAGTCACGGTATTGTGGGTTACTAGTCAACTGTTACAGTCACGGTATTGTGGGTTACTAGCCAATTGTTACAGTCACGGTATTGTGGGTTGCTAGTCAACTGTTACAGTCACGATATTGTGGGTTACTAGCCAATTGTTACAGTCACGGTACTGTGGGTTGCTAGTCAACTGTTACAGTCACGGTATTGTGGGTTACTAGTAAACTGTTACAGTCACGGTATTGTGGGTTACTAGTCAACTGTTACAGTCACGGTATTGTGGGTTACTAGTCAACTGTTACAGTCACGATATTGTGGGTTACTAGCCAGTTGTTACAGTCACGGTATTGTGACTTTTTCTTCTGCCTGTCATTTAGACCTGACTGTCATTTAGACCTGCCTGTCATTTAGACCTGACTGTCATTTAGATCTGACTGTCATTTAGACCTGACTGTCATTTAGACCTGACTGTCATTTAGACCTGACTGTCATTTAGACCTGACTCTCATTTAGACCTGCCTGTCATTTAGACCTGACTGTTATTTAGACCTGTCTGTCATTTAGACCTGACTGTCATTTAGACCTGTCTGTCATTTAGACCTGACTGTCATTTAGACCTGACTATCATTTAGACCTGACTGTCATTTAGACCTGACTGTCATTTAGACCTGACTGTCATTTAGACCAGACTGTCATTTAGACCTGACTGTCATTTAGCCCTGACTATCATTTAGACCTCACTGTCATTTAGACCTGACTATCATTTAGACCTGACTGTCATTTAGACCTGACTATCATTTAGACCTGACTGTCATTAAGACCTGACTGTCATTTAGACCTGACTGTCATTTAGACCTGGCTGTCATTTAGACCTGACTATCATTTAGACCTCACTGTCATTTAGACCTGACTATCATTTAGACCTGACTGTCATTTAGACCTGACTATCATTTAGACCTGACTGTCATTTAGACCAGACTGTCATTTAGACCTGACTGTCATTTAGACCTGACTGTCATTTAGACCTGACTGTCATTTAGACCTGACTGTCATTTAGACCTGACTGTCATTTAGACCTGACTGTCATTTAGACCAGACTGTCATTTAGACCTGACTGTCATTTAGACCAGACTGTCATTTAGACCTGACTGTCATTTAGACCAGACTGTCATTTAGACCAGACTGTCATTTAGACCAGACTGTCATTTAGACCAGACTGTCATTTAGACCTGACTGTCATTTAGACCTGACTGTCATTTAGACCAGACTGTCATTTAGACCTGACTGTCATTTAGACCTGACTGTCATTTAGACCAGACTGTCATTTAGACCAGACTGTCATTTAGACCAGACTGTCATTTAGACCTGACTGTCATTTAGACCTGACTGTCATTTAGACCTGACTGTCATTTAGACCTGACTGTCATTTAGACCTGACTGTCATTTAGACCTGACTGTCATTTAGACCAGACTGTCATTTAGACCAGACTGTCATTTAGACCAGACTGTCATTTAGACCAGACTGTCATTTAGACCAGACTGTCATTTAGACCAGACTGTCATTTAGACCAGACTGTCATTTAGACCAGACTGTCATTTAGAGCAGACTGTCATTTAGACCTGACTGTCATTTAGACCTGACTGTCATTTAGACCAGACTGTCATTTAGACCTGACTGTCATTTAGACCAGACTGTCATTTAGACCTGACTGTCATTTAGACCTGACTGGCAATACCACAAATATCGTCTTTATCAACGTTGCTGCTTCGAGAACGTGTTTGTCATTGTAGTTTCATTTATATACTGAATTAGTTACGAAAGTAGGAGGAAGTAGAGAGAGGAAGGAGGAGGAGGATAAAGAATGAGTGTGAGGGATGGGGAGGGAAGAGGAGTGAGAGAGGGGAATGGTGAGAGAAGATAGTGAGGGAGGAGGATGAGGGTGAGGGAGGAGGATGAGGGTGAGGGAGGAGGATGAGGGTGAGGGAGGAGGATGAGGGTGAGGGAGGAGTATGAGGGAGAGGATGGAGGGCAGTGAAGGCACTGTCAGTGCCAGCAGTAGTGTCTGAAAGGTCGTGACTGAGTGCCAAGGAGAAGACAAAGGCGCAGCTACGAAGAAAAGGAAGAGGAGGAGGAGGGAAGAGAGAGGAGGAGGAGGGAAGGGGGAGGAGAAGGGAAGAGGGAGGAGGAGGGAAAAAGGCAGGAAGAGATGAAGAGAATCAGAAACTTAATGAGCAGCAGTAGTAGATAATCCTCACTCCACTCGTCCCTCCACTCGTCCCTCCACTCGTCCCTCCTATCGTCTCTCCACTCGTCCCTCCACTCGTCCCTCCACTCGTCCCTCCACTCGTCCCTCCACTCATCTCTCCACTCGTCCCTCCACTCGTCCCTCCACTCATCTCTCCACTCATCTCTCCACTCGTCCCTCCACTCGTCCCTCCACTCGTCCTCCACTCGTCCCTCCACTCGTCCCTCCACTCGTCCCTCCACTCGTCCCTCCACTCGTCCCTCCACTCGTCCCTGCACTCGTCCCTCCACTCGTCCCTCCACTCGTCCCTCCACTCATCCCTCCACTCGTCCCTCCACTCGTCCCTCCACTCGTCCCTCCACTCGTTCCTCCACTCGTCCCTCCACTCGTTCCTCCACTCGTCCCTCCACTCGGCCCTCCACTCGTCCCTCCACTCGTCCCTCCACTCGTCCCTCCACTCGTCCCTCCACTCATCCCTCCACTCGTCCCTCCACTCGTCCCTCCACCTTCCCTCCAGTCGTCCCTCAACTCGTCCCTCCACTCGTCCCTCCACTCGTGCCTCCACTCGTACCTCCACTCGTCCCTCCACTCGTCCCTCCACTCGTCCCTCCACTCATCCCTCCACTCGTCCCTCCACTCGTCCCTCCACCTTCCCTCCAGTCGTCCCTCAACTCGTCCCTCCACTCGTCCCTCAACTCGTTCCTCCACTCGTCCCTCCACTCGTCCCTCAACTCGTCCCTCCACTCGTCCCTCCACTCGTCCCTCCACTCGTCCCTCCACTCGTCCCTCAACTCGTCCCTCCACTCGTCCCTCCACTCGTCCCTCCACTCGTCCCTCCACTCGTCCCTCCACTCGTCTCTCTACTCGTCCCTCCACTCGTCCCTCAACTCGTCCCTCAACGCGTCCCTCCACTCGTCCCTCCACTCGTCCCTCCACTCGTCCCTCCACTCGTCCCTCCACCTTCTCTCCACTCGTCCCTCAACTCGTCCCTCAACTCGTCTCTCCACTCGTCCCTCCACTCGTCCCTCCACTCGTCCCTCCACTCGTCCCTCCACTCGTCCCTCCACTCGTCCCTCCACTCGTCCCTCCACTCGTCCCTCCACTCGTCCCTCCACTCGTCCCTCCACTCGTCCCTCCACTCGTCCCTCCACTCGTCCCTCCACTCGTCCCTCAACTCGTCCCTCCACTCGTCCCTCCACTCGTCCCTCAACTCGTCCCTCCACTCGTCCCTCCACTCGTCCCTCAACTCGTCCCTCCACTCGTCCCTCCACTCGTCCCTCAACTCGTCCCTCCACTCGTCCCTCCACTCGTCCCTTCACCTTCCCTCCACTATCCATCAAGGTACCATCCAGGATAGTGTCAAAGCGTCCTCACCTCCGCAGCTGTTCACTGGGATGGTTCCTCTAGTATTTTCCATCACTGGCACCTAATCGCATTACCATAACCAGTGTGTGTGTGTGTGTGTGTGTGTGTGTGTGTGTGTGTGTGTGTGTGTGTGTGTGTGTGTGTGTGTGTGTGTGTGTGTGTTTGTGCGTGTGTGTGTGTGTGTGTGTGTGGGTGTTTGTGTGTGTGTGTGTGTGTGTGTGTGTGTGTGTGTGTGTGTGTGTGTGTGTGTGTGTATGTGTGTGTGTATGTGTGTGCGTGTTTGTGTGTGTGTGTGTGTTTGTGTGTGTATGTGTGTGTGTATGTGTGTGCGTGTTTGTGTGTGTGTGTGTGTATGTGTGTGTGTATGTGTGTGCGTGTTTGTGTGTGTGTTTGTGTGTGTGTATGTGTGTGTGTATGTGTGTGCGTGTTTGTGTGTGTGTGTGTGTGTGTGTGTGTGTGTGTGTGTGTGTGTGTGTGTGTGTGTGTGTGTGTGTGTGTGTGTGTGTGTGTGTGTTTGTGTGTGTGTGTGTGTGTGTGTGTGTGTGTGTGTGTACTCACCTATTTGTGGTTGCAGGGGTCGAGTCACAGCTCCTGGCCCCGCCTCTTCGCTGATTGCTACTAGGTCCTCTCTCTCCCTGCTCCATGAGCTTTATCATACCTCGCCTTAAAACTATGTATGGTTCCTGCCTCCACCACATCACTTTCAAGGCTATTCCATGGCCTGACTACTCTATGACTGAAGAAATACTTCCTAACATCCCTTTGATTCATCTGAGTCTTCAACTTCCAATTGTGACCTCTTGTGTCTGTGTCCCATCTCTGGAACATCCCGTCTTTGTCCACCTCGTCTATTCCGCGCAGTATTTTATATGTCGTTATCATGTCTCCCCTGACCCTCCTGGCCTCCAGTGTCGTCAGGCCGATTTCCCTCAACCTTTCTTCATAGGACAATCCCCGTAGCTCTGGGACTAGTCTTGTTGCAAACCTTTGCACTTTCTCTAATTTCTTGACGTGCTTGACTAGGTGTGGATTCCAAACTGGTGCTGCATACTCCAGTATGGACCTGACGTAAATGGTATACAGAGTCTTGAACGAATCCTTACTGAGGTATCGGAACGCTATCAGTAGGTTTGCCAGGCGCCCGTATGCTGCAGCAGTTATCTGATTGATGTGCGCCTCAGGAGATATGCTCGGTGTTATACTCACCCCCAGATCTTTTTCCTTTAGTGAGGTTTGCAGTCTTTGGCCATCTAAACTATATTGTGTCTGCGGTCTTCTTTGCCCTTCCCCAATCTTCATGACTTTGCATTTGGCAGGGTTAAATTCAAGGAGCCAGTTGCTGGACCAGGCTTGTAGCCTGTCCAGATCTCTTTGTAGTCCTGCCTGATCCTCGTCCGATTCGATTCTTCTCATTAACTTCACATCGTCTGCAAACAAGGACACTTCTGAGTCTATCCCTTCCGTTATGTCGTTCACGTATACCAAGAACAGCACAGGTCCTAGGACTGTGCGTGTTTGTGTGTGTGTGTATGTATGTATGTGTGTGTGAATGGAGCAACATCCGTGAGGACCAAACAGGTAATGGCGACTGGAAGATTTGATCCGAGGAAGTAGAATGTAAGTCCAGAAGCCAGTTATAAATCTCCTCTCCTGATTTTAACTTCTCGTTCTCTCTCTCTGTCTGTCTGTCTCTCTTTCTCTCTCTCTCTCTGGGATTTCTGTAATCAAAGGGCTCAGGTCTTCTTCGGACCACATTGAGAGGGGTGGGGATGCTCCCAGGAATCGACTACAGGTATATTACTAGTATATTACAAGTAGATTATAAATAGTCTACAAGTCGATTATAAGTAGACGTCTACAGGTAGACATGTCTCCAATTTGCTTATGAGTCAGCTGAAGGTCACCTTTGTAACGGCTTTCTTGTAGACCTGCAATGTGCAGCACACCTTCCCATTTTTCCTACCTGGTCTCTTTGACGTTGCTGACCCAGGGCTGTGTTCTCTGAGGTCTGTACTATCCTGGTGGTCTCTTTATTAATGCAAGAGCCAGAGTACATGATAGTACATGAAAGTACATCATGGTATATGATAGTACATGGTAGCGACAGATATCAGAGAACTTTTAAGCCTGAGAATAGATATATACTTTTAACCTGATAAGTACTATCGTGTATTATTTAAGTGAATGTATGAAGCGTAGGCAAGCAGAAGGCTCTCTCCCCACCCTCCATTCCTTCAGCTACTGTCGGTATGAAAAGAGTGAGAAATATACCATTACATAGTGAAATAAATGGGATAGAAACTGCAGTTGGAGGTAGATGAAAGTCTTGGGCTGCCACTGTCTCTACTAAATTAGTGCTGTTAAGTAACCTAACTACTCCTGTTAGTCCACTGGCAGAGCTGAGAGAGAGAGAGAGAGAGAGAGAGAGAGAGAGAGAGAGAGAGAGTAGTAGTAGTAGTAATAAAGAAGGACTGTAATCTATTATTGCAAATAGGTTCCTATCGGCCTTCACACACACACACACACACACACACACACACACACACACACACACACACACACACAATCCTATTTGTTCTGCATGCTCAGTTACTTACATCTATATTAGGCCTATCCCAGCCAGTCTTCACTGCTCCCACTAACCTCCATTGTCACCTCCTGCTGGTTTGTAGCATTTTTTAAACCTCTTTCTTTCTCTCTCTCTTTCTCTCTCTCTCTCTTTCTCTCTCTTTATCCCTTTTCCTTGGCTGGTTCAACAAAATAGAGACATCTGGTGGAGGGAGATTACGCAGCGATATATCTTCCACTTCCATGAGTTAAGATCCTGATTATAATATGTCTCTGATTATTATTATTATTATTATTATTATTATTATTATTATTATTATTATTATTATTATTATTATTATTATTATTATTATTATATTATTATTATTATTATTATTATTATTATTATTATTATTATTATTATTATTATTATTAAATTCTTGGACAAGCACTAAACCCTTAGAGTGCCATACAACACGAGGTAGGTGATCCAGTTTGATCCGAGGAAGGAGAAAGCAGCTCCAGTCCCTTGGATATGTTTTGTATGGAAGATTTTTAAGACGATTCTGAGGAAGACTTTTCTTAAATACACATTTTGTCACCCTGTGGAAAATGCCTTTATTCGTTACACAAAGGAAAGGGAAAGGGGAGGGGGTGGAAAGGGAGGGGGTGGAAGGGGAGGAGGAGTGGAAGGGGAGAGGGTGGAAAGAGGGGGTTGAAGGGGAGGGGGTTGAAGGGGAGGGGGTTGAAGGGGAGGGGGTTGAAGGGGAGGGGGTGGAAGGGAGGGGGTGGAAGGGGAGTGGGTGGAAAGGGAGGGGGTGGAAGGGGAGGGGAGTGGAAGGGGTTAGGGGGTGGAAGGGGAGGGGGTGGAAGGAAAAGAGGTGGGAGGAAAGGGGGTGGTATAAGGGGCTTGGTCCAGTAGCAAAGGTGGGTGGATAAGGGATGATGGAAGAAGAGAAGGAGCGATAAAGGGGAGTGGAAGGTTAAAGGGGTGATGGAAGGGGAAAGGGGTGATAAAAGGGAGGGAGGTTTCACACAGGAATGCGATTAAACACCTTCCAGGTGATCGCATCCCTCATTCACCCATTTTTTTCGTTCTCCAATTCTTTGTATGACGGTGGAGGAGGGAGGAGAAAGGAGCGATGAAGAAGGAAAGGATCAAGGAGCTGTAGAAAGGGGTGAGGGAAGATGTGGAGAAGGGGAGAAAAGAGGCAAAGGTGGCGGAGAGTTAAATCAGGGATAAAGAGGGAGAAAGAGAATATAAAAAGGAGTAATATACCCAGGAGATGAGGGAGGGATGTGTGTGTGTACGTGTGTTGCAACCCCTGAATGGGTCACAATGTATATAATGCATATTACCTTTTCATATAATTTTATATTGCTTATATTTGCGATAATAGCTAAATCGTAAATATATTGCTTTATATTATTATTTGACTTAGTTATATTGTTAGGTTGGATGTAACATTCATATATTATTAATATGTGCTCATAGTTCAAGTCTTGATTGTCTAACTTCTGTAATTATCGCTCGTGGCTCGTTACTCTGCCGGCTTCTCGGTGTTGCTGGGCAGCAACTGTCCACGGAGCTATCACGTGATGAGGGCGGGGTGTTCACACCTCGCCTGGAGTAGTCAGTCTGGGCTAGACTCTCTTGGTGGTTGGACGTATTCCTGACAAGACGTGCCTAACTCTTCCTTATTGGCCCTTGTTGGAAGATCGTCTCTGTCGCTTTCTTATGTTGGTTCGTAGAACTGTTCACAGAACATTTTTTAGACTTAGTGATTTTAGACGTTGTGATGAGGTTGTGTGTCGCATAGACAATCTGAGCAACTCGGGTCCTGAGCTATAGCTTCTGACCTAATCTGTGCACTGTCACAGTCGGGGATTTTCTTATGCTGAACTTAGATTCAGTAGTATGGGAGTTTTGTGACTTTTGTGGAGGTTCTGCAGATGGTCCCTACTTAGTGTCGTTACATTATCTCCTTGTTCCTGATTCTGTGTCGCAGTTGCTTGTTATATTGCTATTGGGCTTAGCGGTCGTTTATTGTTCAAGCAAGCTGTTCTGATTGCCAGTTGGTCAAGAAGTTAGTTGATGTGAGGACTTTGTCAGTCACTGGTTTAAGTCTAGTCGAGTCTTGAGACATAGCGAACTACTTAGAGCACTTACACACATACACACAAACTTATTTGTATATTGTATTATTAAATGTTAATGTACCAGACGGTACTTAAGATGTATAAATGTGATATTTGCCATCAGTACAATACTACTATACACGAGAGAAGTGATTATTGTTAATTTGTTTAAATTGATTAATTTAATTTAATTTGATAATATACTCCTACACATCTTGATTGTTAATAAATTTATTAAATTTTAATTTCTTTAGTTAGTAACCTACCAGTTGCAATCTTGAAGCACTAATAATTATTATTGAATTCTAATGGATAATTGGACAAGGATACTGACTAATTGTTACGAAAACCCAGTAACAGGCTGGATGCTAGAAGGGCAGTCCTTTCTAGTATTCACTGGAGATCTCTAAACTTTTAGAATCGCGTTTTTTGTAACAATGTGTGTATACGTGTGTGTGTGTGTGTGTCTGTGTGTGTCTGTGTGTCTGTGTGTGTGTGTATGTGTGTATGTGTGTGTTTAGAAGAAGTAATACGAAAAAATTAAAAAAATATAGAAGAAATAGCAAAATAAGGAAGAGGAAAGTAAACAGAGAGAAGATCAGCAGTGTGTCGAGAATAAGAAAATGTCTTGACCGTAGCTGCAGTGTCGACAGATTTGTAATTAAGGCGTATGGAGGAAGTGACTGCATTTAGACATTTGGGAATAAATTTGTCGACAGATGGGTTTATGAATGTCGAGATAATTCACACACTAGAGGACTTGCACATGAGTTAACAGGGTTGTCAAAGCTTGTTCCTCGGGTAGCATTGAAACTTAAGTTGGGCAAATATTTTTGTTAGTGGGTTTGGGGTTGAGAAGGACCTGCCTATTATGGGCCAGTTGGCCTTCTGCAGTGTTCCTTCTGTTGAAAATGGAAAATGGTATAAAATACTGACAAGTGCAGCAGTTGGGTATCTATATATATATGAAATATTTCGCCTACACAGTAGACTTCTTCAGTCACATACAGAGGCAGCAGGTGTAGTAGTGAAATAAAGATGATGTAATCAGTCCCTAAACCTTGGAGAAAAAGTATTTGAGGTAGTCAGTCCCTCATCCTGGAGAAGAGTCCAGTTCTTATGCTCTTAATGCAGCCAGTGCAGTGTGGACGAGGTTAGTCACTGGACGATTTATCCGAGCATTTCATTTAAACATTAAGTGAAGCAATCTCAATCCACACTTGGGTTCGTACCTGCAAACTCGGCATCAGAGTACACAGTACTCTATCCACACAGCCTGCAGTCTGGCGTTGTGGATGAAGTAGTGTGTACTCTGATGCCGAGTTTGCAGGTTCGAATCCTGCTGTGAACTTAGAGATAATGTTCGTAAACAATTTTGCCCGTTCGCGGACTATTAAGCACCATACATTATGATGATAAATTAGACACATGTACAACTCTTGGGTATCTTTATTGAGGAAATGTTTCGCCACATAGTGGCTTCATCAGTCCATCAGGCCTGTGTATGGACTGATGAAGCCACTGTGTGGCGAAACGTTTCCTTAATAAAGATACCCAAGAGTTGCACATGTGTCTAATTATCAACGTATCGGTTCTCTGAACCATTCATCTACGACCGTACATTATGTTGAGTGTAGGCACTCTGGTCAACACTGTGGACAACCTCCAACAACCAGCTCTCAGCCTCCCTCACACACCTCCAACAACCAGGTCTCCGCCTCCCTCACACACCTCCAACAACCAGGTCTCCGCCTCCCTCACACACCTCCAACAACCAGGTCTCCGCCTCCCTCACACACCTCCAACAACCAGGTCTTCGCCTCCCTCACACACCTCCAACAACCAGGTCTCCGCCTCCCTCACACACCTCCAACAACCAGGTCTCCGCCTCCCTCACACACCTCCAACAACCAGGTCTCCGCCTCCCTCACACACCTCCAACAACCAGGCCTCCCTCACACACCTCCAACAACCAGGTCTCGCCTCCCTCACACACCTCCAACAACCAGGTCTTCGCTTCCCTCACACACCTCCAACAACCAGGTCTGCCTCCCTCACACACCTCCAACAACCAGGTCTCTGCCTCCCTCACACACCTCCAACAACCAGGTCTCTGCCTCCCTCACACACCTCCAACAACCAGGTCTCTGCCTCCCTCACACACCTCCAACAACCAGGTCTCTGCCTCCCTCACACACCTCCAACAACCAGGTCTCTGCCTCCCTCACACACCTCCAACAACCAGGCCTTCGCCTCCCTCACACACCTCCAACAACCAGGTCTTCGCCTCCCTCACACACCTCCAACAACCAGGTCTTCGCCTCCCTCACACACCTCCAACAACCAGGTCTCTGCCTCCCTCACACACCTCCAACAACCAGGTCTTCGCCTCCCTCACACACCTCCAACAACCAGTTCTCCTCCTTCCTCACACACCTCCAACAACCAGGTCTTCGCCTCCCTCACACACCTCCAACAACCAGGTCTTCGCCTCCCTCACACACCAACAACCAGGTCTTCGTCTCCCTCACACACCTCCAACAACCAGGTCTCCGCCTCCCTCACACACCTCCAACAACCAGGTCTCCGCCTCCCTCACACACCCCCAACAACCAGGTCTTCGCCTCTCTCACACACCTCCAACAACCAGGTCTTCGTCTCCCTCACACACCTCCAACAACCAGGTCTCTGCCTCCCTCACACACCTCCAACAACCAGGTCTCTGCCTCCCTCACACACCTCCAACAACCAGGTCTTCGCCTCCCTCACACACCTCCAACAACCAGGTCTTCGCCTCCCTCACACACCTCCAACAACCAGGTCTCCGCCTCCCTCACACACCTCCAACAACCAGGTCTTCGCCTCCCTCACACACCTCCAACAACCAGTTCTCCTCCTTCCTCACACACCTCCAACAACCAGGTCTTCGCCTCCCTCACACACCTCCAACAACCAGGTCTCTGCCTCCCTCACACACCTCCAACAACCAGGTCTTCGCCTCCCTCACACACCTCCAACAACCAGGTCTCTGCCTCCCTCACACACCTCCAACAACCAGCTCTCCTCCTTCCTCACACACCAACAACCAGCTCTCAGCCTCCCTCACACACCTCCAACAACCAGCTCTCCTCCTTCCTCACACACCTCCAACAACCAGGTCTTCGCCTCCCTCACACACCAACAACCAGGTCTCTGCCTCCCTCACACACCTCCAACAACCAGGTCTCCGCCTCCCTCACACACCTCCAACAACCAGGTCTCTGCCTCCCTCACACACCTCCAACAACCAGGTCTCCGCCTCCCTCACACACCTCCAACAACCAGGTCTTCGCCTCCCTCACACACCTCCAGCAACCAGGTCTCCGCCTCCCTCATACACCTCCAACAACCAGGTCTCCGCCTCCCTCACACACCTCCAACAACCAGGTCTTCGCCTCCCTCACATATCTCCAACAACCAGGTTTTCGCCTCCCTCACACACCTCCAACAACCAGGTCTCCGCCTCCCTCACACACCTCCAACAACCAGGTCTTCGCCTCCCTCACACACCTCCAACAACCAGGTCTTCGCCTCCCTCACACACCTCCAACAACCAGGTCTTCGCCTCCCTCACACACCAACAACCAGGTCTTCGTCTCCCTCACACACCTCCAACAACCAGGTCTCCGCCTCCCTCACACACCTCCAACAACCAGGTCTCCGCCTCCCTCACACACCCCCAACAACCAGGTCTTCGCCTCTCTCACACACCTCCAACAATCAGGTCTTCGTCTCCCTCACACACCTCCAACAACCAGGTCTTCGCCTCCCTCACACACCTCCAACAACCAGGTCTTCGCCTCCCTCACACACCTCCAACAACCAGGTCTTCGCCTCCCTCACACACCTCCAACAACCAGGTCTTCGCCTCCCTCACACACCTCCAACAACCAGGTCTTCGCCTCCCTCACACACCTCCAACAACCAGGTCTTCGCCTCCCTCACACACCTCCAACAACCAGGTCTTCGCCTCCCTCACACACCTCCAACAACCAGGTCTTCGCCTCCCTCACACACCTCCAACAACCAGGTCTTCGCCTCCCTCACACACCTCCAACAACCAGGTCTTCGCCTCCCTCACACACCTCCAACAACCAGGTCTTCGCCTCCCTCACACACCTCCAACAACCAGGTCTTCGCCTCCCTCACACACCTCCAACAACCAGGTCTTCGCCTCCCTCACACACCTCCAACAACCAGGTCTTCGCCTCCCTCACACACCTCCAACAACCAGGTCTTCGCCTCCCTCACACACCTCCAACAACCAGGTCTTCGCCTCCCTCACACACCTCAAACAACCAGGTCTTCGCTTCCCTCACACACCTCCAACAACCAGG
The DNA here is from genome assembly GCF_038502225.1 of Cherax quadricarinatus. Lineage (NCBI taxonomy): Eukaryota > Metazoa > Arthropoda > Malacostraca > Decapoda > Parastacidae > Cherax > Cherax quadricarinatus. Next base: position 36,692,116 of record NC_091315.1, read on the forward strand.
TCTCCGCCTCCCTCACACACCTCCAACAACCAGGTCTTTGCCTCCCTCACACACCTCCAACAACCAGGTCTTCCCTTCCCTCACACATCTCCAATAACCAGGTTTTCGCCTCCCTCACACACCTCCAACAACCAGGTCTCCGCCTCCCTCACACACCTCCAACAACCAGGTCTTCGCCTCCCTCACACACCTCCAACAACCAGGTCTTCGCCTTTCTCACATATCTCCAACAACCAGGTTTTCGCCTCCCTCACACACCTCCAACAACCAGGTCTTCGCCTCCCTCACACACATCCAACAACCAGGTCTTCGCCTCCCTCACACACATCCAACAACCAGGTCTTCGCCTCCCTCACACACCAACAACCAGGTCTCCGCCTCCCTCACACACATCCAACAACCAGGTCTTCGCCTCCCTCACACACATCCAACAACCAGGTATTCGCCTCCCTCACACACATCCAACAACCAGGTCTTCGCCTCCCTCACACACATCCAACAACCAGGTCTTCGCCTCCCTCACACACCTCCAACAACCAGGTCTTCGCCTCCCTCACACACCTCCAACAACCAGGTCTTCGCCTCCCTCACATATCTCCAACAACCAGGTTTTCGCCTCCCTCACACACCTCCAACAACCAGGTCTCCGCCTCCCTCACACACCTCCAACAACCAGGTCTTCGCCTCCCTCACACACCAACAACCAGGTCTTCGCCTCCCTCACACACCAACAACCAGGTCTTCGCCTCCCTCACACACCAACAACCAGGTCTTCGCCTCCCTCACACACCAACAACCAGGTCTTCGCCTCCCTCACATATCTCCAACAACCAGGTTTTCGCCTCCCTCACACACCTCCAACAACCAGGTCTTCGCCTCCCTCACACACCTCCAACAACCAGGTCTTCGCCTCCCTCTCACACCTCCAACAACCAGGTCTTCGCCTCCCTCACACACCTCCAACAACCAGGTCTTCGCCTCCCTCTCACACCTCCAACAACCAGGTCTTCGCCTCCCTCACACACCTCCAACAACCAGGTCTTCGCCTCCCTCTCACACCTCCAACAACCAGGTCTTCGCCTCCCTCACACACCTCCAACAACCAGGTCTTCGCCTCCCTCTCACACCTCCAACAACCAGGTCTTCGCCTCCCTCACACACCTCCAACAACCAGGTCTTCGCCTCCCTCACACACCTCCAACAACCAGGTCTTCGCCTCCCTCTCACACCTCCAACAACCAGGTCTTCGCCTCCCTCACACACCAACAACCAGGTCTTCGCCTCCCTCACACACCTCCAACAACCAGGTCTTCGCCTCCCTCACACACCTCCAACAACCAGGTCTTCGCCTCCCTCACACACCTCCAACAACCAGGTCTTCGCCTCCCTCTCACACCTCCAACAACCAGGTCTTCGCCTCCCTCACACACCTCCAACAACCAGGTCTTCGCCTCCCTCACACACCTCCAACAACCAGGTCTTCGCCTCCCTCACACACCTCCAACAACCAGGTCTTCGCCTCCCTCTCACACCTCCAACAACCAGGTCTTCGCCTCCCTCACACACCTCCAACAACCAGGTCTTCGCCTCCCTCACACACCTCCAACAACCAGGTCTTCGCCTCCCTCACACACCTCCAACAACCAGGTCTTCGCCTCCCTCTCACACCTCCAACAACCAGGTCTTCGCCTCCCTCACACACCTCCAACAACCAGGTCTTCGCCTCCCTCACACACCTCCAACAACCAGGTCTTCGCCTCCCTCACACACCTCCAACAACCAGGTCTTCGCCTCCCTCACACACCTCCAACAACCAGGTCTTCGCCTCCCTCTCACACCTCCAACAACCAGGTCTTCGCCTCCCTCACACACCAACAACCAGGTCTTCGCCTCCCTCACACACCTCCAACAACCAGGTCTTCGCCTCCCTCACACACCTCCAACAACCAGGTCTTCGCCTCCCTCACACACCTCCAACAACCAGGTCTTCGCCTCCCTCTCACACCTCCAACAACCAGGTCTTCGCCTCCCTCACACACCAACAACCAGGTCTTCGCCTCCCTCACACACCTCCAACAACCAGGTCTTCGCCTCCCTCACACACCTCCAACAACCAGGTCTTCGCCTCCCTCACACACCTCCAACAACCAGGTCTTCGCCTCCCTCACACACCAACAACCAGGTCTTCGCCTCCCTCACACACCTCCAACAACCAGGTCTTCGCCTCCCTCTCACACCTCCAACAACCAGGTCTTCGCCTCCCTCACACACCAACAACCAGGTCTTCGCCTCCCTCACACACCTCCAACAACCAGGTCTTCGCCTCCCTCACACACCTCCAACAACCAGGTCTTCGCCTCCCTCACACACCAACAACCAGGTCTTCGCCTCCCTCACACACCTCCAACAACCAGGTCTTCGCCTCCCTCACACACCTCCAACAACCAGGTCTTCGCCTCCCTCTCACACCTCCAACAACCAGGTCTTCGCCTCCCTCACACACCAACAACCAGGTCTTCGCCTCCCTCACACACCTCCAACAACCAGGTCTTCGCCTCCCTCACACACCTCCAACAACCAGGTCTTCGCCTCCCTCACATATCTCCATCACTTGTCTCTTGCGACACAACACAAACGGAAACGATCTTCCTTTTACAGCATCATCCTCGCATGCCTTCACAGTTTCTCCCATAATTCCACTCATATCCACTTCCTACGCCCACATAGATGTTTCTCATTTCCAAACATCAATGTTTCTCCCCTTCTGAACATCAATGTTTCTCACTTGAGGCCGCCTTCCAGCTCACCTCTCCCACTAGTCTCTCATCTTCCTCTCTGCTCCAAAACACTAAACTTAAAGAGAGGGACACGTCTGTGAGACACTTAATGACTCTAATAGGAAACGTTTCGGTCCTGAGATCTTGACTGCCCTCCGCTCCCTCTCGTTTCTCCAGAGAAAGAGAGAGAGAGAGAGAGAGAGAGAGAGAGAGAGAGAGAGAGAGAGAGAGAGAGAGAGAGAGAGAGAGAGAGAACACTTTCGTACAGCATAATGATGTCAACGAGATAAAGTCAGTTGATCAGATGAAAATACTGGCCCACAGATGGCTCCAACTTCATCCTGTTCCCTACTTGTATGTCTCATAACAATAAAAATGCTTTCAAATGAGCTGATGTAGGTAACAGCTCTTAGCTTGCTAATAAAGTTAGGAATCCTTAACCTGTAAATAGCTTGTCAATAAAGCTAGGGATCCTTAACCTTGTCAAACCCTGTGTAAAAAAATAAAAAGGAGAAAAAGAGAGAGAGAGAGAGAGAGAGAGAGAGAGAGAGAGAGAGAGAGAGAGAGAGAGAGAGAGAGAGAGAGAGAGAGAGAGAGAGAGAAATTATTATTATAATCATGAGGGAGCGCTAAACCCGTAGGATTATACGGCAAATGTAGGGGGGGATGGAAGGTATTCAGACTCAATTCAGGGAACTGGAGCACAGATCCAATCCCCTAGATCAAGAGCCCCTCACCAGTATCAAGGAACCTCCCTTGAGGGATGGGAGAGAGAGAGAGAAAGCTTTACCCACGTCAGAAGTCAGACCAATTTTCGATCAGAGCTGAAGACCATTTCCACACCCCTTTTAGCGGTAACTCTGGTGGAAGGCTTTTGTAACATCAACAGCAAAAACAGCAACAGCAGCAGTAACAACAACAGTACCACCAGTACTACCAGCAGCCGCAACAACAGCAGCAGCAGTACTAGCAGCAATAGCAGGAGCAATATTAGCAGCAACAGCAGCAACAGCAATACTAGCAGCAACAACAGCAGCAGTAGCAGTGGCGTCACCCGCTGCAATTGCAGCAGCAGCAATAACTAACAGCTTTAGCAGCAGTAACAACAACAGCAGAAGCAAACCGAAGCAGCAGTAGTAACGACGGCATGAGTATCAGCAGAAGCGGCAACAGTAGCAGCAGTAGTAACAGCAGCAGCAATAGTGGTAGCAGCAACAGCAGCAGTAGCAGTAGCAACAGCAGCAGCAAAGTCAACAGTAGCAACAGCAGATCAGCAACATCACAGATAATCAGCAATAACAATAGCAGCAGCATTAGCAACAGTATTGATAACAGTAACAGCCGCAGCTTCAACAGTAACAAAGGCAGCTGTAGCAGAACACACACACACACACACACACACACACACACACACACACACACACACACACACACACACACACACACACACACACACACACACACACACACACACACATACACACACACACACACACAGACCTGGGTAGCGATCAGTGAAGAGGCGGGGCCAGGAGCTCGGACTCGACCCCCGCAACCTCAACTAGGTGAGTACAACTAGGTGAGTACACACACACACACACACACACACACGAGTGGCACAAAAGAGTCAAAGAGGCATCACCGGACATCATAGCTCTCACAGACACCAAACTTACAGGTATGATAACGGATGCCATCTTTCCAACGGGATACCAGATCCTGAGGAAAGACAGAGGGAACAAGGGGGTGGAGGAGTGGCACGGCTGATCAAAAACCGATGGAATTTTGTTGAGCTGGAGAGAGGAGACAGCGAAGCAAGCGATTACATAGCAGGAACGCTTCACTCTGGAGGTCCCAGAGTGGTAATTGCAGTTATGTATAACCCACCACAGAACAGCAGAAGGCCAAGGCAAGAGTATGATGAGAGCAATAGAGCGATGGTTGACACACTGGCTGCAATGGCCAGAAGAGCTCATGCATGCAGGGCAAAGCTCCTGATCATGGGTGACTTTAACCGCAAGGAAATCAATTGGGAGAACTTGGACCCGCATGGGGGCCAAGATATGTGGAGGGCTAAGATGATGGAGGTGGTACTGGAAAACTTCATGTACCAACACGTAAGGGACACTACAAGAGAGAGAGAGAATAGGATGAACCAACAAGACTGAACCTAGTATTCACCTTGAGTAGTGCAGATATTGAGGACATCACATATGAAAGACCTCTTGGGGCCAGTGATCATGTGGTTTTAAGCTTCGAATAAACAGTAGAGCTACCAGTGGAGGGAGAAGCTGGAAGGCCAGGACGAATGAAGCCAAACTACAAGAAAGGGGACTACACAGGAATGAGGAACTTCCTGAACGGGGTTCAGTGGGACATAGAACTGGCAGGGAAGCCAGTTATTGAGATGATGGAATATGTATCAACAAAATGCAAGGAGGCTGAGGAGAGGTTTGTACCCAAGGGTAACAGGAATAATGAAAAAGCCAGGATAAGCCCATGGTTCACCCAAAGGTGCAGGGAAGCAAAAACCGAGTGTGCTAGGGAATGGAAGAAATATGGAAGGCAAAGGACCCAAGAGAATATGGAGAGCAGTCGTAGAGCCAGAAATTAATATGCACAGATAAGAAGGGAGGCCCAACGACATAGCAGGGAAAGCCAAATCTGACCCAAAGCTGTTATACAGCCACGTCAGGAGGAAAACAACAGTCAAGGACCAGGTAATCAGGGTAAGAAAGGAAGGAGGAGTGACAACAAGAAATGACCGTGAAGTATGTGAGGAACTCAACAAGATATTCAAAGAAGTGTTCACAGAGGAGACAGAAGGGGCTCCAGAAACACGGAGAGGTGGGGTACACCACCAAGTGCTGGACACAGTACACACAACCGAGGAAGAAATGAAGAGGCTTCTGAGTGAGCTAGATACTTCAAAGGCAATGGGGCCAGATAACATCTCTCTGTGGGTCCTGAGAGAGGGAGCAGAGGCGTTATGTGTACCCTAACAACAATATTCAATACATCTATCGAAACAGGGAGATTGCCTGAGGCATGGAAGGCAGCAAATGTAGTCCCAACCTTTAAAAAAGGAGACAGACATGAAGCATTAAACTACAAACCAGTGTCACTGACATGTATAGTATGCAAAGTCATGGAGAAGATTATCAGGAGAAGAGTGGTGGAACACCTAGAAAGGAATGATCTCATCAACAGCAGCCAACATGGTTTCAGGGACGAGAAATCCTGTGTCACAAACCTACTGGAGTTCTATGACATGGTGACATGAGTAAGACAAGAGAGAGAGGGGTGGGTGGATTGCATTTTCTTGGACTGCAAGAAGGCGTTTGACACAGTTCCACACAAGAGATTAGTGCAAAAACTGGAGGACCAAGCAGAGATAACATTGAAGGCACTACATTGGATCAGGGAATACTTGTCAGGAAGACAGCAGTGAGTCCTGGTGCGTGGCGAGGTGTCAGAGTAGGTATCTGTGACCAGCGGGTTCCCACAGGGGTCAGTCCTAGGACCAGTGCTGTTTCTGGTATTTGTGAACGACATGACGGAAGGAATAGAATCCGAAGTGTCCCTGTTTGCAGATGATGTGAAGTTGGTGAGAAGAATTCATTCGATCGAAGACCAGGCAGAACTACAAAGGGATCTGGACAGGCTGCAGACCTGGTCCAGCAATTGGCTCCTGGAGTTCAACCCCACCAAGTGTAAAGTCATGAAGATTGGGGAAGGGCAAAGAAGACCGCAGACGGAATACAGTCTAGGGGGCCAGAGACTACAAACCTCACTCAAGGAAAAACATCTAGGGGTGAGTATAACACCAGGCACATCTCCTGAAGCGCACATTAACCAAATAACTGCTGCAGCATATGGGCGCCTGGCAAACCTCAGAACAGCATTCCGACATCTTAATAAGGAATCATTCAGGACCCTGTACACCGTGTACGTTAGGCCAATATTGGAGTATGCGGCACCAGTTTGGAACCCACACCTAGCCAAGCATGTAAAGAAACTAGAGAAAGTGCAAAGGTTTGCAACAAGACTAGTCCCAGAGTTAAGATGTATGTCCTATGATGAGAGGTTAAGGGAAATCAACCTGACGGCACTGGAAGACAGAAGATATAGGGGGGACATGATAACGACATACAAAATACTGAAAGGAATTGACAAGGTGGACAAAGACAGGATGTTCCAGAGATGGGACACAGCAACAAGGGGACACAGTTGGAAGTCGAAGACACAGATAAATCACAGGGATGTTAGGAAGTATTTCTTCAGCCACAGAGTAGTCAGGAAGTGGAATAGTTTGGGAAATGATGTAGTGGAGGCAGGATCCATACATAGCTTTAAGCAGAGGTATGATGAAGCTCACGGTTCATAGAGAGTGACCTAGTAGCGACCAGTGAAGAGGCTGGACCAAGAGCTTGGACTCGACCCATGCAACCTCAACTAGGTGAGTACAATAGGTGAGTACACACACACACACACACACACACACACACACACACACACACACACACACACACACACACACACACACACACACACACACACACACACACACACATATTATCGACAAGTGCCTTTGACAAAAGATGTAGCAGTAATAGTAAGAGGAGTAGCAGCAATAACAGCAGCAGCCATGGCTAAAACAGCAGCTATAACAGAAACAGGATAACAGCATTAACAGCCACGGCGAAAGCAACAGTATCAGCTGCGACAACAATAGTAAACGTTTCAACAGCGGCGGCAACAGTGACAAAAGCGGTAACAGTGGAAAACCAGCAACAGTAAGAAAAACAGCAGTCACAGTGGCAACACCAGCAACAGTAACAACAACAGCAGTCACAGTGGCAGCACTAGCAACAGTAACAACATCAAGAGTAAGAGCAGCAACAACAGGAACAGTAACAACGGTAACGATCACAGTGGTAACACCAGCAACAGCAACAACAGCAGTTATAGTGGCTTCACAAGCAACAGTAGCGGTCAGAGCAGCAACACCAGCAACAGTAATAACAGTAGCGGTCAGAGCAGCAACACCAGCAACAGTAACAAAAGTAGCGGTCACAGTAGCAACACCAGCAATAATAACAACAGTAGCGGTCAGAGCAGTAACACCAGAAACAGTAATAACAGTAGCGGTCAGAGCAGCAACACCAGAAACAGTAACAAAAGTAGCGGTCAGAGCAGCAACACCAGCAACAGTAATAACAGTAGCGGTCAGAGCAGCAACACCAGCAACATTAACAACAGTAGCGGTCAGAGCAGCAACACCAGCAACATTAACAACAACAGCAGGAGCCGACTCCTCCCCCTCCCCACCAGAACCCGCTCCAACAACGGCAGAAAGCAGGAATCCAGGAGCTCCGGGAACGCAAAAAGCGGACTTGGAAGATTACGCGAAGGATAATGACCTAAGAATGCTACTCTAGAACAACCTCTCCCTTCCCCACCTTCCTTTCCCCTGTCTCTTCACCCTACCCATCCCCAGTTCCTCGTCTGTATTTCACTCTTGCGTGTGTGTCTGGTTGGGAATGTCTGCCTGGACTTCATGAACTACCCCCAGATGAGGGTTTGTTGGGGAGAAGAATTAGCCACGCACGAACGCCGCCCCGCTAGAGGGAGAGAGAGGTAGAGAGCAGGATGGTCAATTGCCTCCTTTATGGATGCTGTGAGGGAATAAACAGGGAGGATCTTGTTGCAGCGTTAGTGCAGGTGGTGGTGCTGGTGGTTGTTGCTGATGGTGTCGTTGATGGTGTTGTTGTTGGTGTCGGTGGTGGTGGTGGTGGGAAAGATGGAAGGGAGAATCACTTGAACATGGGAAAGACAGATAACAAGGAAAGGGAGAAGGGGGGGGGAGAAGTGGACTTTAAAAAGTCCAAGCTAGGGCCATTTGCTGAGAAAAACTAGCCATTTCGATCTATATTAAAGGCTATTGCGTGTTATGTAGATGCTGTAGGCAAGGAGCGACAAGTAGAAGGCTCCCTCCCCATCCTCCACTCCTCCCTTCCGGCCAGTGCCAGCCTGAAATAAGGAGTGAAGATAAAGACAACAAGAACATTAAAAGAACCAGGAAACGTTATACTAACTGCGGTATCTAGTTATACTTCTCATAACAACATTGTTAACAATTATCCAACACTGTTAACAATTAATAACATTGTTAACAATTATCCAACACTGTTAACAGTTAATAACATTGTTAACAATTGTCCAACACTGTTGAAAATTAACAACATTATTAACAATTATCCAACACTGTTAACAATTAATAACATTGTTAACAATTATCCAACACTGTTAACAATTAATAACATTGTTAACAATTATTCAACACTGTTAACAATTAATAACATTGTTAACAATTATCCAACACTGTTAACAATTAATAACATTGTTAACAATTATCCAACACTGTTAACAATTAACCATCATTGTTAACTTACCCAACATTGTTAACAATTACCCAAAACTGTTGACATTTAATAACATTGCTAACAATTAACCAACATTATCAACACTTAACCAACAATTTTAACAATTAATCAACATTGTCGACAGTTAACAAGCATATTGCAAATGAAAGCTAAATGATGTTTCTGTCAGCCTGGAATTATTAAATCCAGAGAGAGAGAGAGAGAGAGAGAGAGAGAGAGAGAGAGAGAAGGAAAGAAAAAGTAGAAAGCCGTGTTTCGCGCCATACCTGTTTTATCGTGCATATAGGTACGTAAATTAGCTGCATTATTTATTCACTTGTTCATAGTGCATTACTTTAATTGGTCAATAAAACAAAAAATGCTAAAGAACCGAGGATTTTGAAACACGTGAAGTTTAACAGTGGACGTTGGGTTTGAGAAAGACCTGCCTAGTATGGGCCAGTAGGTCTGCTGCAGTGCTGGAGCGAGGAGGAGGCTGGAGGCAGTGGAGATGTGATCACTGTGTGGAGTGAATAACAGACATTGAGTACAGTATATACAGTATGTAAACAGTGAATACAGTACGTAAACAGTGAATACAGTAATTATGGTACGTAGGCGCAGAATACAGTACGTACAGTACGTAGACACTGAATATAGTACGTACAGTACGTAGACACAGAATTCAGTACGTAGACACAGAATATATTAGTGTATTCTGTGTCTACAGTACGTAGACATAGAATACAATAAGTAAGCACAGAATACAGTCCTTAGGCACAGAATACAATACAAAGACTCTTAATATTCATTAATTTCTCGTCATTATGAATTCTCATGTGTCTGAATAAACAAAACTTTTTTGAGAAACGTTTTCAAAGGATTGTCAATATATAATTTTTTTATCCTTCAGTATGAATTTTATGTCCTTTATAAAATGAGATTTTAGGGAAATGTCTTTCAGTGTAAATAAAATAATTTCTCACAAGTATGAATGCTCATAACTTAATGAAAGAGGTTTTTCTAGCAAGATGTTTTAGACATTTTTAGCACTGGTATGGTTTTCTTGCCATTAAAACAATTGATGTGGTCTCTAGTATGATTCTCCTGTGTTAGAACCGATTTTTTTTTAGAAGTCTCTTAGTCACTTTCAATTAGATAAGATAGGATTTCGTTCGGATTTTTAACCCCGGAGGGTTAGCCACCCAGGATAACCCAAGAAAGTCAGTGCGTCATCGAGGACTGTCTAACTTATTTCCATTGTGGTCCTCAATCTTGTCCCCCAGGATGCGACCCACACCAGCCGACTAACACCCAGGTACCTATTTGCTGCTAGGTGAACAGGACAATAGGTGAAAGGAAACGTGTCGAAATGTTTCCACCCGCCGGGAATCGAACCCGGGCCCTCCGTGTGTGAAGCGGGAGCTTTAGCCACCAGGCCACCATGTTTGGTACCAATCCCTCCAGTATGTTCCAGGTCCAGATTTGGATGTGCTTTTCTCGCCTTCGTTCTAAGGAGTACAGTTCTCGGGACTTGAAACGCTCCCAGTAACTGAGGTGCTTCACTGAGTTTATACGAGCTGTGAAGGTTCTCTGGGAATATCACAACGCAACAATTTTTGCCAATTTCGGTCTATTGAGCAGTGTTTGTCTTGTATTTATTTCTTCCATTCTTCCTTGACGTACTAACAGAAATATTTATCCTCACTAAACGTAATATTATTGACAGTAGTTCATTGGAAGACTTAAGTTTGTATCAGCATGGAGGCTCACTGAGTCTTCTGTGGCTGCCACTCTCTTAGACACTCATCTATCATCTGATGAAGAAGATACAAGTACCGTGCTTTGGAGGACAGAACTTTTCTCTGCATCAGCCCTAATTTAACTCTGTTTACTATTGCTCTTTGAGTTCCACTTGTTAGGAAGTTAAATATCCCTCTGCTCACCTTCCCAGTTATTCCTTTTGCTCGCATTTCATGTACAATTACCGCCATGGTTGCACTTAGCACAAGCTTTCGCAGTTAGTGTATGCAAAATCTGCCTTCTCCTTGTTTTCTATTGCATCCAAGACCATGTCGTAATTGTCCACCAACTGCAAAACGCAGAAGCGACCTGTTCTGAACCCATGTTGACCTGGTTTGTCCAATTTCTGGGACTATTTCTTATTTCGCTAGAGGACGATTTTTACTAATTCCCACGTACGCAAATGTGTATGCGAATGTGTGTGTGGTTGTGTACAGATGTATTTGTGGTCGCGTACACTACGGAGGAGTCTAAAATAAGCCAGGGTCTTCGTGAACAGAGACAGTATTGAGGGAGGGGTCAGTCTTCTACTTGACTCCTGGAGTAGTGTCTTCAGTGATCTCTGCACCTCAGAATGATCTAACAGAGGCCACTGTTGTGGGCCCAGGCGTTCTGTTGTTGGCACGGGCTCTCTGATTAATACCTGTTGTGAACACGGGCTCTCTGTTGAGTACTTTCTGTGAGCACGGGTTCTCTGTTGAGTACCTATTGAGAACACAGACTCTCCGTTGAGTACCTGTTGTGAATACAGACTGTTGAGTATCTGTTTTTTGTGAACACATGTTCTCTTTTGCACATCTGTTATGGGCACGGCTCTCTGCTGAGCACTATTGTAAGCAAGAGCTCTGTTGTGCACAATTAGTGAGCGTGGGCTCACTGATATGGGCCCAGACTTTCTCTTGAGCAAGGGCTCTCTGTTGTACAACTGTTGTCGGTCCGGGCTCAGTATTATGCCCCTATTGTGAACCAGGGGCTCATTTATTTTCAACCAGCAACAGACGGACCCGAGTTCAATACAGGAAGAGTACTGATTTTTACTACACCCCGTTATCCCTGTTCACCCAACAGTAAACAGGCACCTGAATGCTAGTTGACTGTTCTGACTGGTACTTTACTGGAGATGCGGATTTGCTGTGAAATGAGCTGAAAGCGGAATATTACGTCAGCTTGTAAATAAGCTGAGGTAAGACATGTGCTCTTAGCATTCTGGGGAGGGACCGTCCGATGACAGGTCTTCACTGGGTTATCCTGGGTTACTGGTCCTCTGGGTTAATAATCACGTACTTCTTTTCTCCTTCTTCTTCTTCTTCTTCTTCTTCTTCTACTTCTTCTTCTTCTTCTTCTTCTTCTTCTTCTTCTTCTTCTTCTTCTTCTTCTTCTTCTTCTTCTTCTTCTTCTTCTTCTTCTACTTCTTCTACTTCTTCTTCTACTTCTTCTACAGATGATATGTAGCTTTAATGACCGACATGTAGTAGGTAAGCTTTCATCCAGCTAAACCATACCCCCGGCCGGGATTGAACCCGCGGTCATAGAGTCTCAAAACTCCAGCCCGTCGCGTTAGCCACTAGACCAGCTAGCCACAATAAGATTCATCCAACTAGGTATATTTCTACACCATAGGAAAGTTAGCACAGGCACCTCTGTGACCACAAATGCAAGTTTTTACAGACGAATCTCCAGCTAGCGTGGCCGTGACGAACTCTAGCTCAAGTCCCTTCACTGCCGTCAACATGACTCAAGAAATCGTAATGACACGATTGCAAATAAACCATACCCCCGGCCGGGATTGAACCCGCGGTCATAGAGTCTCAAAACTCCAGCCCGTCGCGGGTTCAATCCCGGCCGGGGGTATGGTTTATTTGCAATCGTGTCATTACGATTTCTTGAGTCATTTCATCCAGCTAAATAATTGTGAAGGGTTATGTACTGTTTTTTTCTCTCTCTCTCCGGGTTTCTCAGTAAGTGTACATTGAAGCAAACACATCAGAACGCTGGAGACGTTCAGTGAGTTGTCAGTAGTGGTCCCAGATGCAGGGGAAGACTGAGAGAGTTGTCAGTAGTGGTCCCAGATGCAGGGGAAGACTGGGAGAGTTGTCAGTAGTGGTCCCAGATGCAGGGGAAGACTGGGAGAGTTGTCAGTAGTGGTCCCAGATGAAGGGGAAGACTGGGAGAGTTGTCAGTAGTAGTCCCAGATGCAGCTGCAGTCTGTGTGAGTTGTCAGTAGTGGTCCCAGATGCAGGGGAAGACTGGGAGAGTTGTCAGTAGTGGTCCCAGATGCAGAAGAAGACTGGGAGAGTTGTCAGTAGTGGTCCCAGATGCAGGGGAAGACTGGGAGAGTTGTCAGTAGTGGTCCCAGATGCAGGGGAAGACTGAGAGAGTTGTCAGTAGTGGTCCCAGATGCAGGGGAAGACTGGGAGAGTTGTCAGTAGTGGTCCCAGATGCAGGGGAAGACTGGGAGAGTTGTCAGTAGTGGTCCCAGATGAAGGGGAAGACTGGGAGAGTTGTCAGTAGTAGTCCCAGATGCAGAAGAAGACTGGGAGAGTTGTCAGTAGTGGTCCCAGATGCAGGGGAAGACTGGGAGAGTTGTCAGTAGTGGTCCCAGATGCAGAAGAAGACTGGGAGAGTTGTCAGTAGTGGTCCCAGATGCAGGGGAAGACTGGGAGAGTTGTCAGTAGTGGTCCCAGATGCAGGGGAAGACTGGGAGAGTTGTCAGTAGTGGTCCCAGATACAGGGGAAGACTGGGAGAATTATCAGTAGTGATCCCAGATACAGGGAAAGACTGGGAGAGTTGTCAGTAGTGGTCCCAGCTACAGGGGAAGACTGGGAGAGTTGTCAGCAGTGGTCCCAGATGCTGGGGAAAGCTGGGAGAGTTGCCAGTAGTGGTCCCAGATACAGTGGAAGACTGGGAGAGTTGCCAGTAGTGGTCCCAGATACAGGGGAAGACTGGGAGAGTTGCCAGTAGTGGTCCCATCTACAGGGGAAGACTGGGAAAGTTGTCAGTAGTGGTCCCAAATACAGGGGAAGACTGGGAAAGTTGTCAGCAGTGGTCCCAGATACTGGGGAAGACTGGGAGAGTTGCCAGTGGTGGTCCCAGATACAGGGGAAGACTGGGAGAGTTGTCAGTAGTAGTCCCAGATACAGAGGAAGACTGGGAGAGTTGTCAGTAGTGGTCCCAGATGGAGGGGAAGACTGGGAGAGTTGCCAGTAGTGGTCCCAGATACAGGGGAAGACTGGGAGAGTTATCAGTAGTGGTCCCAGATACAGGGAAAGACTGGGAGAGTTGTCAGTAGTGATCCCAGCTACAGGGGAAGACTGGGAGTGTTGTCAGTAGTGGTCCCAGATACAGGGGAAGACTGGGAAAGTTGTCAGTAGTGGTCCCAGATACAGGGGAAGACTCGGAGAGTTGTCAATAGTGGTCCCAGATACAGGAGAAGACTGGGAGAGTTGTCAGTAGTGGTCCCAGATACAGGAGAAGACTGCGAGAGTTGCCAGTAGTGGTCCCAGATACAGGAGAAGACTGGGAGAGTTGCCAGTAGTGGTCCCAGATACAGGGGAAGACTGGGAGAGTTGCCAGTAGTGGTCCCAGATACAGGGGAAGACTGGGAGAGTTGCCAGTAGTGGTCCCAGATACAGGGGAAGACTGGGAGAGTTGCCAGTAGTGGTCCCATCTACAGGGGAAGACTGGGAAAGTTGTCGATAGTGGTCCCAAATACAGGGAAAGACTGGGAAAGTTGTCAGTAGTAGTCCCAGATACAGAGGAAAACTGGGAGAGTTGTCAGTAGTGGTCCCAGATGCAGAAGAAGACTGGGAGAGTTGTCAGTAGTGGTCCCAGATGCAGGGGAAGACTGGGAGAGTTGTCAGTAGTGGTCCCAGATGCAGGGGAAGACTGGGAGAGTTGTCAGTAGTGGTCCCAGATGCAGAAGAAGACTGGGAGAGTTGTCAGTAGTGGTCCCAGATGCAGGGGAAGACTGGGAGAGTTGTCAGTAGTGGTCCCAGATACAGGGGAAGACTGGGAGAGTTGTCAGCAGTGGTCCCAGATGCAGGGGAAGACTGGGAGAGTTGTCAGTAGTGGTCCCAGATGGAGGGGAAGACTGGGAGAGTTGTCAGTAGTGGTCCCAGATACAGAGGAAGACTGTGAGAGTTGTCAGTAGTGGTCCCGATGGAGGGGAAGACTGGGAGAGTTGTCAGTAGTGGTCCCAGAAAAAGAGAAAGACTGTGAGAGTTGTCAGTAGTGGTCCCAGACGCAGGAGAAGACTGGGAGAGTTGTCAGTAGTGGTCCCAGTTACAGGCGAAGACTGGGAGAGTTATCAGTAGTGGTCCCAGATACAGGGAAAGACTGGGAGAGTTGTCAGTAGTGGTCCCAGATGGAGGGGAAGACTGGGAGAGTTGTCAGTAGTGGTTCCAGATACAGAGGAAGACTGGGAAAGTTGTCAGCAGTGGTCCCAGATACAGGGGAAGACTGGGAGAGTTGTCAGTAGTGGTCCCAGATACAGAGGAAGACTGGGAGAGTTGTCAGTAGTGGTCCCAGATACAGGGGAAGACTGGGAGAGTTGTCAGTAGTGGTCCCAGATACAGGGGAAGACTGGGAGAATTATCAGTAGTGATCCCAGATACAGGGAAAGACTGGGAGAGTTGTCAGTAGTGGTCCCAGCTACAGGGGAAGACTGGGAGAGTTGTCAGCAGTGGTCCCAGATGCTGGGGAAAGCTGGGAGAGTTGCCAGTAGTGGTCCCAGATACAGTGGAAGACTGGGAGAGTTGCCAGTAGTGGTCCCAGATACAGGGGAAGACTGGGAGAGTTGCCAGTAGTGGTCCCATCTACAGGGGAAGACTGGGAAAGTTGTCAGTAGTGGTCCCAAATACAGGGGAAGACTGGGAAAGTTGTCAGCAGTGGTCCCAGATACTGGGGAAGACTGGGAGAGTTGCCAGTGGTGGTCCCAGATACAGGGGAAGACTGGGAGAGTTGTCAGTAGTAGTCCCAGATACAGAGGAAGACTGGGAGAGTTGTCAGTAGTGGTCCCAGATGGAGGGGAAGACTGGGAGAGTTGCCAGTAGTGGTCCCAGATACAGGGGAAGACTGGGAGAGTTATCAGTAGTGGTCCCAGATACAGGGAAAGACTGGGAGAGTTGTCAGTAGTGATCCCAGCTACAGGGGAAGACTGGGAGTGTTGTCAGTAGTGGTCCCAGATACAGGGGAAGACTGGGAAAGTTGTCAGTAGTGGTCCCAGATACAGGGGAAGACTCGGAGAGTTGTCAATAGTGGTCCCAGATACAGGAGAAGACTGGGAGAGTTGTCAGTAGTGGTCCCAGATACAGGAGAAGACTGCGAGAGTTGCCAGTAGTGGTCCCAGATACAGGAGAAGACTGGGAGAGTTGCCAGTAGTGGTCCCAGATACAGGGGAAGACTGGGAGAGTTGCCAGTAGTGGTCCCAGATACAGGGGAAGACTGGGAGAGTTGCCAGTAGTGGTCCCAGATACAGGGGAAGACTGGGAGAGTTGCCAGTAGTGGTCCCATCTACAGGGGAAGACTGGGAAAGTTGTCGATAGTGGTCCCAAATACAGGGAAAGACTGGGAAAGTTGTCAGTAGTAGTCCCAGATACAGAGGAAAACTGGGAGAGTTGTCAGTAGTGGTCCCAGATACAAGGAAAGACTGGGAGAGTTGTCAGTAGTGGTCCCAGATACAGGGGAAGACTGGGAGAGTTGCCAGTAGTGGTCCCAGATACAGGGGAAGACTGGGAGAGTTGCCAGTAGTGGTCCCATCTACAGGGGAAGACTTGGAAAGTTGTCGATAGTGGTCCCAAATACAGGGAAAGACTGGGAAAGTTGTCAGTAGTAGTCCCAGATACAGAGGAAAACTGGGAGAGTTGTCAGTAGTGGTCCCAGATGGAGGGGAAAACTGGGAAAGTTGTCAGTAGTGGTCCTAGATACAGGGGAAGACTGGGAGAGTTGTCAGTAGTGGTCCCAGATACAAGGGAAGACTGGGAGAGTTGTCAGTAGTGGTCCCAGATACAGGGGAAACCTGGGAGAGTTGTCAGTAGTGGTCCCAGATACAGGGGAAGACTGGGAGAGTTATCAGTAGTGGTCCCAGATACAGGGAAAGACTGGGAGAGTTGTCAGTAGTGGTCCCAGATACAGGGGAAAACTGGGAGAGTTGTCAGTAGTGGTTCCAGATACAGGGGAAGACTGGGAGAGTTGCCAGTAGTGGTCCCAGATACAGAGGAAGACTGGGAGAGTTATCTGTAGTGGTCCCAGATACAGGGAAAGACTGGGAGAGTTGTCAGTAGTGATCCCAGTTACAGGGGAAGACTGGGAGAGTTGTCAGTAGTGGTCCCAGATACAGGGGAAGACTGGGAAAGTTGTCAGTAGTGGTCCCAGATACAGGGGAAGACTCGGAGAGTTGTCAACAGTGGTCCCAGATACAGGGGAAGACTGGGAGAGTTGTCAGCAGTGGTCCCAGATACTGGAGAAGACTGCGAGAGTTGCCAGTAGTGGTCCCAGATACAGGGGAAGACTGGGAGAGTTGCCAGTAGTGGTCCCAGATACAGAAGATTGAAAGAGGCGAGAACACATGACCTGGGAGGAAAGGCTCAAAACCATCGTCAGGCTGGACAATGATAGACTGTTTGAAGTGGGGGGTGAGAGAATGGAGGGAGGGGAGGAAGGGAGGGAGGGTAAACAAGGGGCACAGATGGAAGCTGCCAGCTGTGCCACAGTGGCACTATAGTGCCAGTAAGAGGGTGGTGAAGGAGGATGATGTGATCCCTGAAGAGAGGTAGTCATTGCTCTCACACCCCTCCCCTCCCCTCGCCCCTTAAGAACACTGGATTTGGGGAGCAGTAGGCCTACTGACCCATGATAGGCAGGTCCCATTGACACCCCCAACCACTCCTACTTACGGACCTATCAACGGTATTTTTGAAGCTGCCCTGCGCATACCTTCAGGAAAAGTTTGATGCTGCTGAATATCTTCTAATGCAACGAGCTGAAGATGGGGGGAGAGGAAGCGAAATATACCAGAACAACACCGAAACTTTCTATCACAATACCAAAAATATCCCAGGAATACTTCAAATTAAAATTCAAATAAATTTTTCAATTTCTCTTATATTGGTAGGCAAGACACATAGGCAACAGATAGGCAAGTTTATTCCGAAACGTTTCGCCTACACAGTAGGCTTCTTCAGTCGAATACAGAAAGTAAGCAGGAACAGTAGAGATGTGAAGACGATGTAATCAGTCCATCACGCTTGAAGTCGTAGAATTTTGAGGTTGTCAGTCCCTCAGCCTGGAGAAATTCAGTTCCATAGTCAGGAACTATCTGAAGATCAAGCGACAGTGCGGAGACTTAAATACTGGCGGAAGGAGAGGTGCAGAGTAGTAGTAGTAGTAGTAGTAGTAGTAGTAGTAGTAGTAGTAGTAGTAGTAGTGAGAATGTAGCCACTGAGAGGTCATGTCCCTCTCAGATCCAACAGTTCTCACTTGAAAGGGGTTGTCCAAGGTGTTTTCTGTACCAAAGAGGCCATGTGTTGCAGTGTCTGACAAGATGAACATGCAATGTCTGACAAGATGATGTTCTTCTCTTATATTGTACAGAAATAATGTAGTTTACATGTAATAAAATACTGTTAGGCAGAAAATAAAGCCACTAGTATGTAAATGCACAGCGGGTAGTTAATAAGGAGAGTTAGTAAGGAGAGTTAGTAAGGAGAGTTAGTAAGGAGAGTTAGTAAGGAGAGTTAGTAAGGAGAGTTAATAAGGAGAGTTAGTAAGGAGAGTTAATAAGGAGAGTTAGTAAGGAGAGTTAGTAAGGAGAGTTAGTAAGGAGAGTTAGTAAGGAGAGTTAATAAGGAGAGTTAGTAAGGAGAGTTAGTAAGGAGAGTTAGTAAGGAGAGTTAGTAAGGAGAGTTAGTAAGGAGAGTTAGTAAGGAGAGTTAGTAAGGAGAGTTAGTAAGGAGAGTTAGTAAGGAGAGTTAGTAAGGAGAGTTAGTAAGGAGAGTAGTAAGGAGAGTTAGTAAGGAGAGTTAGTAAGGAGAGTTAGTAAGGAGAGTTAGTAAGGAGAGTTAGTAAGGAGAGTAGTAAGGAGAGTTAGTAAGGAGAGTTAGTAAGGAGAGTAGTAAGGAGAGTTAGTAAGGAGAGTAGTAAGGAGAGTTAGTAAGGAGAGTTAGTAAGGAGAGTTAGTAAGGAGAGTTAGTAAGGAGAGTTAGTAAGGAGAGTTAGTAAGGAGAGTTAGTAAGGAGAGTTAGTAAGGAGAGTTAGTAAGGAGAGTTAGTAAGGAGAGTTAGTAAGGAGAGTTAGTAAGGAGAGTTAGTAAGGAGAGTTAGTAAGGAGAGTTAGTAAGGAGAGTTAGTAAGGAGAGTTAGTAAGGAGAGTTAGTAAGGAGAGTTAGTAAGGAGAGTTAGTAAGGAGAGTTAGTAAGGAGAGTTAGTAAGGAGAGTTAGTAAGGAGAGTTAGTAAGGAGAGTTAGTAAGGAGAGTTAGTAAGGAGAGTTAGTAAGGAGAGTTAGTAAGGAGAGTAGTAAGGAGAGTTAGTAAGGAGAGTTAGTAAGGAGAGTTAGTAAGGAGAGTTAGTAAGGAGAGTTAGTAAGGAGAGTTAGTAAGGAGAGTTAGTAAGGAGAGTTAGTAAGGAGAGTTAGTAAGGAGAGTTAGTAAGGAGAGTTAGTAAGGAGAGTTAGTAAGGAGAGTTAGTAAGGAGAGTAGTAAGGAGAGTTAGTAAGGAGAGTTAGTAAGGAGAGTTAGTAAGGAGAGTTAGTAAGGAGAGTTAGTAAGGAGAGTTAGTAAGGAGAGTTAGTAAGGAGAGTTAGTAAGGAGAGTAGTAAGGAGAGTTAGTAAGGAGAGTTAGTAAGGAGAGTTAGTAAGGAGAGTTAGTAAGGAGAGTTAGTAAGGAGAGTTAGTAAGGAGAGTTAGTAAGGAGAGTTAGTAAGGAGAGTTAGTAAGGAGAGTAGTAAGTAGAGTAGTAAGGAGAGTTAGTAAGGAGAGTTAGTAAGGAGAGTTAGTAAGGAGAGTTAGTAAGGAGAGTTAGTAAGGAGAGTTAGTAAGGAGAGTAGTAAGGAGAGTTAGTAAGGAGAGTTAGTAAGGAGAGTTAGTAAGGAGAGTTAGTAAGGAGAGTTAGTAAGGAGAGTTAGTAAGGAGAGTTAGTAAGGAGAGTTAATAAGAAGGAGAGTTAGTAAGGAGAGTTAGTAAGGAGAGTTAGTAAGGAGAGTTAGTAAGGAGTTAGTAAGGAGAGTTAGTAAGGAGAGTTAGTAAGGAGAGTTAGTAAGGAGAGTTAGTAAGGAGAGTTAGTAAGGAGAGTTAGTAGTTAGTAAGGAGAGTTAGTAAGGAGAGTTAATAAGGAGAGTTAGTAAGGAGAGTTAGTAAGGAGAGTTAGTAAGGAAAGTTAGTAAGGAGAGTTAGTAAGGAGAGTTAGTAAGGAGAGTTAGTAAGAGAGTTAGTTAGTAAGGAGAGTTAGTAAGGAGAGTTAGTAAGGAGAGTTAGTAAGGAGAGTTAGTAAGGAGAGTTAGTAAGGAGAGTTAGTAAGGAGAGTTAGTAAGGAAAGGGGTTAGTTAGGAGGTAAAGAGGTTAGTAAGAGGTTAGGTAGGTTAGTAGGTTAAGTTAGGTAGTTAGGTTAGTGTAGGTGTTAGGTTGTGTCAAGGTTAGTGCTAAAGCAACAGTTAGTTTGTGTTGAGTGTAGCCTAGGGCTTTCTGCTGCTGGGTGAGGTGAACAGTTGCTCAGGCCAGGCAGGATTAGGCAGGTCTAGGCTAGATGCCCTGCCTGGTTGGGCCCGTTAGGTAGGTTAGGGTAGGAGTTGGGTTGGTTGCAAGAAGAAGAAGAGAGCTAGGTAGGTTGGTGCTAGGCTAGGTTAGGTTAGGAGGTTAGGTAGGGTTTGGTTAGTTAGGTTAGGCTAGGCTAGGTTAGGTTAGTTATAGGTTACATAGGCCAGGTAGGTGTGCTGCTGCTTAGTTAGTTGAGTGGTTAGAAGAAGAAGTAGGAGTTAGCGTGAGGCAGTTGTAGTGACAGGTTGTTAGGTTAGGTTGAAGAAGAAGATAGGCTAGTGTAGGCTAGGTTAGGTAGGCTAGGTGTAGGTGTAGGTTGTTGTGCCAGGCAGGCAGGCTAGGAGTTAGTGCTGCTGCTGGTTGCTGTAGTGAAGAAGAAGAGGAAAAGGTTTAGCCAGGTTGGTTGTGCCAGTGTCCAGGCCAGGTTAGGTTAGGCCAGGTTGCTAGGTTGGTCTAGGCTAGGTTAGGCTGCGGTTGTGCTGGCAGGCAGGTGGCAGAAGAAGGTTAGTTGTGCTGAAGCAGGCTGGTTGTGCTGCTGCTAGGCAGGAAGCAGGTTGGAAGAAGGTAGGTTGTGTGTGCCAGTTGGCTAGAGCAGGAAGAAGAAGCAGCTAGTGCTGGTTAGTGCTTAGGAGTTAGGCAGGTTGTGTTGCAGGCTAGGTAGAGTTAGGTTAGGTAGGCTGCTAGGTCAGGTGTGGAGGAAGGTTAGGCTAGGTTAGGTTGTGCTAGTTAGGTTGGCTTGGTTAGGTTAGGTTGCTGCTAGGCTAGGTTCACGTAAGCTAAGGTTAGGTTAGGTTAGGTTAGGTTAGGTTAGGTTAGGTTAGGTTAGGTTAGGTTAGGTTAGGTTAGGTTAGGTTAGGTTAGGTTAGGTTAGGTTTGGTTACGTAAGGTTAGGTTAGTTTTGTCAGGAAATAGGACATGTGTTTCCTGACGCTGGTCTTAGTCATATAATGACTTGCAGCTGGAGCTTTTGGTCATCTGATCGAGGCCTTCCACTGGCTTACTAGTTCATCGCTTGAAAAATTATGGTTATGCTTACCATTTGGACTGTCTACCCCAGCTAGAATTTTCATCACGTTTTTATAAACGCCTCCTCACACATTAGTGTCTTAAAATGGTGTGTACAGACGTTGACTTCTGAAATAGTGCTTACAGATCCCAGATCCTATCCTCCTATCCTCCAGATCCCAGATCCTATCCTCCAGATCCTTGTGCTGGTGGGTCTCCGTCTTCAGCAGAAATAACTCAGATATTTCATGAAACTCTCCCTGATTTACGTAAATAATACAATATAACTCTACAAT
>NC_091315.1:36724168-36801668 GCF_038502225.1 Cherax quadricarinatus
ATATAGCAAAACCTATCCATAATATATGTCTTATATATGAAACACGAAGTGTTCGAGAGCACATCTCTGCTCATCTTCAGACTTTGGCACACAATAGGACATGTGTCTATCGTCAAGGGCCTGTGACAAACGGTAGCTCCCTAACTAAAATACACACACACACACACACACACTCACTAACTATAACGATGAACTAATGACACTGGAAATACCCACTTAAGAACACAGGTGATCAAACGGAGCCGATAATCTCAAACAAGATAAGACAAGGATATGGGAAGGCAGAGAAGACTTGCTTGCTACCCACTCACTCAACCTGACTGGCGACACAGGCTGTGGCGGCACAGTCTGTTGTGACAGTCAGTGGCGACATAGTCTGTGGCCTTTTGTATTTTTCTCCCACAGCCAGATAGTGTCTCCCACAGCCAGATAGTGCCTCCCACAGCCAGGTAGTGTCTCCCACAGCTAGATAGTATCTCCCACAGCCAGATAGTGTCTCCCACAGCCAGGTAGTGACTCCCACAGCTAGATAGTGTCTCCCACAGCCAGGAAGTGTCTCCCAGAGCCAGGTAGTGTCTCCCACAGCTAGATAGTGTCTCCCACAGCCAGGCTGTGTCTTCCACAGTCAGGTAGTGTCTCCCACAGGTAGGTAGTGTCTCCCACAGGTAGGTAGTGTCTCCCACATCCAGGTAGTGTCTCCCACAGCCAGGGTGTCTCCCACAGTAAGGTCAGATCAAAGATCTTTGCATTATTCACTCTGGCTTAAAGTTCATCGTTCAACAAGCGTGTAGACACAAGTGTGTTGGTCACGCCTTGACTGGAACAACACTTCGCTCGAAGTACAGCTTCATCAAGTAATAACTTGAGCGAAACGTTGTTCTGTGTACGTGTGACGTGTGCACTGCACTCCCCAACGTGATCATTCTAGTATTGATGAATTACCCGAAGAAATTCATTTTGATATCGGGATGAATATCAGGATGAATAGCTTCACCACTGAGTGAAAACTTAGTGAAGAATGAAGAGTGTACACACCGCACTCTGCGGGTACTCACTCGCATTGGTAACCTTATTTAGGCACAGTTGCAAGTAAGTGCAATCGTCATGTATAAAGTAGAAAGAAGCACAACACCGTGAGTGGAACATTACACGTTGTATTAAGCTTCTCTTACGTGCGGGTATACCTGGAGTTTACCTGGAGTTTACCTGGAGTATACCTGGAGTTTACCTGGAGTATATCTGGAGTTTACCTGGAGTTTACCTGGAGTATACCTGGAGTTTACCTGGAGTATACCTGGAGTATGCCTGGAGAGGGTTTCGGGGATCAACGCCCCAGCGGCCCGGTCTGTGGGTTATCTGTGAATTATCATACATAGTAACATGTGCAAAACTACCACAGGGGAGGGGGAGGGAACTGAATGGTAGCTCTAGGCCTTTCGTGTTGTAATCAACACATCATCAGGAGCTTACAATGTTGAAGAAGATTATTTCCGGGGAATGTTCTACCTCGAATAAGCTAGAAAGTTCCCCTGAATGAATCTGCCTTGACTTCCTACTCATTTCTGCAACACTGAAAGCTCCTGACGAAGTGTTGATTGCAACATGAAAGACCTGAAGCTATCATTCAATTCCCCCTGCGGTTGTTTTGCATCTTGTGTCTCTTGTTCTCGATTATTGCATTGCAACATGTATGTAAATTCCTCACCAGAATAACACAAAGGTAAAGTAACCCAGTCTGGCCCCACCGTGCACATTCTGGCACTCCCAGTCACACTCGTGCACATTCCGGCATTATCAGTGACACTCGTGCACATTCTGGCACTATCAGTGACACTCGTGCACATTCTGGCACTATCATGGGAGCAAGAGATAGTGTATCAAAAAATGCAGAATGTCCATACCACAACAGATGACTCGAAACTATCTAGTCACCCACATGGTGCTAAGCTAGACCCATCCCCCAGTCATAGCACTAATACCCACAGTGCTGGTGCTGGCCCAGGCCCAGCTGCTGGCCCAGGCTCAGCCCCCAGCCCCAGTGCTGACCCAGACCCAGCCCCCAGCCTTACTGCCAGCCCAGACTCTCCTAGGGACACTACCAAAACCACCACAAAAACAGTAAATATACAACCATCTAAAACCGTAAATATACAACCATCATTGCACAAGACCGTGGCCCACAGTACAGATGTTGGAGAGGAGTCTCCTCCTTCTTCCTCTACTGGGGAAAGTAGATGGAATCCAGGACGGGGTGGCCCTGGCTTGGATACTGAGGATTATAGTGCAGTTCCAGAACCTCAAGAAATTGACAACACACCTCCCAACAATTCTCAACCAAAGGTGAATTTGTGCAAATATTATGCTTGGGGCATCTGTAAGCATGGAATAACAGGGAAAAAAATGGGACATGCAACTTTGAGCATCCCAAAAAATGTAGCGACCTCCTGTCTAAAGGAGTGTGTCGTTCTTCTTCCTGTACTTTCTTTCACCCAAAAATATGCCACTCCTCGGTCCTCCAGAAGCAGTGTTACAACATCGACTGCCCTGCATACCATCTAAAAGGGACCAGGAGGCACAGACCCCACAAGACAAACAATAGTAGCTACGACAACCCAACTCCAGGTGATTTTTTAGTGGCAGGAAACGGAAAAAAAAATGGAAGGAAATAACAAAAATAGTTCACCACCTTGGAGCCTTGTTGGACTGGAGGCGCAGCCAGTGGCCACCCATGGCCCTCCAGAATTACAACTACTGATGCCAATAACAAAATCCCCCAACAAACACAGAATACAACCTCGTTCATATTTGCTAATATACAGGGCCTTAAGCCATCCACCAACAACAAAATACCTTTTATCAGTGGACTTCTAGACACAAAAGATCACTTTGACAGTGAAATATGGATAAGTGGTTACAACCTTTTTAGATGTGACAGAAAAAACAGGCAACAAGGGGGGTTTGGCCTGTATGTCAAAGAGTCCCTTATCTGCACGGAGTTGCTGAACACCACAAATGAGGTAGTTGAAGTTCTATCAATAAAGATCGAGAACCAAAACCTAGTCATTGTGGTTGTATACAAGCCACCAGATGCAACCTCACAACAGTTCAAGGAACAGCTACTGAAAATTGATTACTGTTTCGAAAACATTCCAGCTCCTTCCCCAAACATCTTACTGCTTGGTGATTTCAACCTATGGCATACAAAATGGAAGAATTAAGCAAATAATGTTATAGCTGAAACAATCCCCGGAGGTAGCGCAGATGAAAGGTCACACACACATGAGCTACTAAGTCTCTGCGAAAAACACGCCTTAAGCCAGCAGATAGTGGAGCCAACAAGACTAGAAAACACACTTGACCTTATCTTCACAAATAATGAGGACCTGATAAGAGACATAAGAATATCAAAAACAACTAATTCCGATCACAACCTAATCGAAATCCAGACGTACATGCATAGGGGTCCTGATCAGCAGAATGCATGAAGGTGTCTTCACAAAATACAACTTCAACAACAAGAACATCAACTGGGACCAGGTAAACCATGTCCTAAACGAAACATGTTGTGAAGATGTCTTAAATGACATGGATCCAAACCAGTGCCTTGAAAGGATAAACTTCCTGGCAGCCGAAGCAAGTTCTAGGCATATTCCCCTAAGAAAGAAGAAGAGCAGAAGTAAACTGGAGAGAGAAAGATGCTCCCTCTACAGAAGACGATGAAGAGTCACTGAGCTCCTCAGGAGTGCTAGAAAATCTGATACACGAAAGGAGGCGCTGACCAGGGAAGTGGAGACTATCGAACTTAAGTTAAAAGACTCTTACAGGAACCAGGAGAGGCAGGAGGAGCTTAAAGCTATTAGTGAAATTGAAAGAAATTCAAAATATTTCTTTTCATATACCAAAAACAAGGCAAATACCACATCTAGTATCGGGCCCTTACTCAGACAGGATGGGACTTACACAGATGACAACAAGGAAATGAGTGAAATATTGAAATCCCAGTACGACTCTGTGTTTAGTGAACCACTAATCGGTCTGAGGATCGACGACCCAAATGATTTCTTCATGAATGAGCCTCAAAACTCCATAAATGTATGCCAGATTTCCGACATTACCCTAACTCCGATAGATTTCGAAAAAGCCATTGACAACATGCCTATGCACTCAGCCCCGGGCCCAGACTCGTGAAACTCTGTTTTCATTAAGAACTGCAAGAAACCCCTCTCGCGTGCCATAAGTACACTACGGAGGATGAGCTTGGACATGGGTGAAATTCCAGTCACTTGAAACAACGGATATAGCCCCACTCCATAAAGGTGGCAGCAAAGCATTAGCTAAGAACTATAGACCAATAGCTCTGACGTACCACATCATAAAAATCTTTGAGTGCTAAGAAGCAGGATTGCAAATCACCTGGATTCCCAAAATCTGCACAATCCAGGGCAACATGGGTTCAGGGCAGGTCGCTCCTGCCTCTCACAACTACTGGATCACTATGACATGGCCTTGGATGCACTGGAAGAAAATCAGAATGCAGATGTAATATACACAGACTTTGCAAAAGCATTTGACAAATGCGATCATGACGTAATAGCCCATAAAATACGTGCTAAAGGAATAACTGGGAAAGTGGGGAGATGGGTCTTCAACTTCCTAACAAATCGAACACAAAGAGTAGTGGTCAACAGAGTTAAATCGGAGGCTGCCATAGTGAAGAGCTCTGTTCCACAAGGCACAGTACTCGCCCCATCTTATTCCTCATCCTCATATCAGACATAGACAGAGATATACACCACAGCACCGTATCATCCTTTGCGGATGATACTAGGATCTGCATGAGGCTGTCATCTGCTGAGGACGCGGTTAACCTCCAAGAAGATATAAACAAAGTTTTCCAGTGGGCAACGGTAAACAATATGATGTTCAATGAGGACAAATTCCAACTACTCCGTTATGGAAAACTGGAGGAGATAATAACTAGAACAGAGTATACTACTGACTCCGGCCATACAATAGAGCGGAAAAATAATGTAAGGGACCTGGGAGTAGTAATGTCTGAGGATCTCACTTTCAAGGATCACAACAGTGCCACCATTGCACGTGCAAAGAAAATGATAGGATGGATAATGAGAACTTTCAAAACGAGAGATGCCAAGCCAATGATGATCCTTTTCAAATCACTTGTTTTCTCTAGGCTGGAATACTGCTGTACATTAACATCTCCTTTCAAAGCAGGTGAAATCGCAGATCTAGAGAGTGTACAGAGATCCTTTACTGCACGTATAAGTTCTGTCAAGCACCTTAACTACTGGGAACACTTGGAAGCACTTGACTTATACTCGGTGGAACGCAAGAGGGAGAGATATATCATAATCTACACTTGGAAAATCTTGGAAGGAATGGTCCCAAATCTGCACACAGAAATCACTCCCTACGAAAGTAAAAGACTGGGCAGGCGATGCAAAATGCCCCCAATAAAAAGTAGGGGCGCCATTGGTACACTAAGGGAAAACACCATAAGTGTTCTGGGCCCAAAACTGTTCAACAGCCTCCCATCAAGCATTAGGGGAATTGCCAATAAGCCCCTGGCTGCCTTCAAGAGAGAGCTGGACAGATACCTAAAGTCAGTGCCGGATCATCCGGGCTGTGGCTCGTACGTTGGACTGCATGCGGCCAGCAGTAACAGCCTAGTTGATCAGGCCCTGATCCATCGGGAGGCCTGGTCATGGACCGGGCCGCGGGGGCGTTGATCCCCGGAAAAACCTCCAGGTAATCAGTGACACTCCTGCACATTCTGGCACTATCAGTGACACTCGTGCACATTCTGGCACTTTCAGTAACACTCGTGCAAATTCTGGCACTACCAGTGACACTCAAAACATTCTGGCATTATCGTGACACTGTGCACATTTTCCCGGCACCCCAGTGACACTATGATTCCCACACTCAGGGGACACCCGCACTTCCGCCCCGTGCCACTTTCACAAGAAGGCACTCCCGTGCCACTTTCACAAGAAGGACTCCGACCACTCAGTACAAGAAGGGGGCCCAGCAGTTTTAGAGGCAGTGTATGAAAAGTCCGCTGTAATCTCACTTTGGGGGTGCACTTTTAAACCCCCCCTTTGCTTCGGGGGTCTAACTGGGTAGTATTCCGGGGTCAACAGCCCCAGGGCCCGGTCCATGACCAGGCCTCCTGGTGAATCAGGGCCTGATCAATCAGGCTGTTACTCACACTATGGTTCATCCTGGGCAAGCTTGTAGACTTGCCCAAGCATGAACTTTATGGGAGTGGCACTCAGTTAGGGAGAGAGAGAGAGAGAGAGAGAGAGAGAGAGAGAGAGAGAGAGAGACATCTATTCATCTCATCAGAAGTATCATCAGAAGTATCATCAGAAGTATCATCAGAAGTATCATCAGAAGTATCATCAGAAGTATCATCAGAAGTATCATCAGAAGTATCATCAGAAGTATCATCAGAAGTATCATCAGAAGTATCATCAGAAGTATCATCAGAAGTATCATCAGAAGTATCATCAGAAGTATCATCAGAAGTATCATCAGAAGTATCATCAGAAGTATCATCAGAAGTATCATCAGAAATATCATCAGAATCATCAGAACATTGAACATTGTGATGGGAAACACAAAATCTAGACTGAGATAAGTTAGGAATGATGAGTATAATGTTTTGTATAATGTGTATATTGTGTACAATGTTGTGTAGGGAGAAAACGTCAGTGTATAATGGTGTCTATAAGAACCTAAGAAAGGAGGAACATTGCAGCAGGCCTACTGGCCCATACTTGGAAAGTCCTTATCAAACCCAAACCCACTAAAAAATACTCTCCCAACCCATTATCAGTGTTATCCATGAACTTTGATAACCCTGTTAACGTAAGTACAAGTCCAACTCAAATCAACCCCCTCTCATGTATTTATCTAACCTATATTTGAAACTACACAAGGTTTTAGCTCCAATAACCCTACTAGGTAGACTGTTCCATTCATCCACTACTTTATTTCCGGACCAGTACTTTTCTGTATCCCTTTTAAGGATGAATATAAGAGTCATTACATCAGTGGTATATAATACCGATAACTTGATTAGTTAGACACATGTGCTTCACCTGGGTATCTTTATTATGGAGATTGGCCAATCACTGGCTGGTGAAGACTCTTCAAGATATATGGCTGTGTATAAGTCTGGTTGTGTACGAGGCCTGGTTTCACAAGACGCCGTTTGTGAAGGTTTTAATAAGAATCGAGATTTTAAGCCAAGTACCAGCTTATGGGATGCTATGGTCTCGAACATGACAGGAAGGAGAGCTGTTAGTGTCAGCAGAGCGAATACATATTCGGCAAGATTTGGCGAATTGGACCATTTGTGCGATACCTGGTTACCTGGTTACCTGGAGGTTATTCCGGGGATTAACGCTCCCGCGGCCCGGTCCATGACCAGGCCTCCCGATGGATCAGGGCCTGATCAACTAGGCTGTTACTGCTGGCCGCACGCAGTCCAACGTACGAGCCACAGCCCGGCTGATCCGGCACTGACTTTAGGTATCTGTCCAGCTCTCTCTTGAAGGCAGCCAGGGGTTTATTGGCAATTCCCCTAATGCTTGATGGGAGGCTGTTGAACAGTCTTGGGACCCGGACACTTACGTTGTTTTCCATTAGTGTACCAATGGCGCCCCTACTTTTTATTGGGGGCATTTTGCATCGCCTGCCCAGTCTTTTACTTTCGTAGGGAGTGATATCTGTGTGCAGATTTGGGACCATTCCTTCCAAGATTTTCCAAGTGTAGATTATGATATATCTCTCCCTCGTGCGTTCCACCGAGTATAAGTCAAGTGATTCCAAGCGTTCCCAGTAGTTAAGGTGCTTGACAGAACTTATACGTGCAGTACAGGACCTCTGTACACTCTCTAGATCTGCGATTTTCCCTGCTTTGAATGGAGATGTTAATGTACAGCAGTATTCCAGCCTAGAAAGAACAAGTGATTTGAAAAGGATCATCATTTTCTTGGCATCTCTCGTTTTGAACGTTCTCATTATCCATCCTATCATTTTCTTTGCACGTGCGATCGTGGCACTGTTGTGATCCTTGAAAGTGAGATCCTCAGACATTACTACTCCCAGGTCCCTTACATTATTTTTCCGCTCTATTGTATGGCCGGAGTCAGTAGTATACTCTGCTCTAGTTATTATCTCCTCCAGTTTTCCATAACGGAGTAGTTGGAATTTGTCCTCATTGAACATCATATTGTTTACCGTTGCCCACTGGAAAACTTTGTTTATATCTTCTTGGAGGTTAACCGCGTCCTCAGCAGATGATACCGGGAGAAGAGTTATAATTTACGTCAGAAGGAGTGTGTATGCTCTTTCTCCATCACGTTGAGAATATCACATTACGGCCACATTTTAGATATTACGTGCTGAATGTGATCAAGGCTTGCTGTATTCCCTAATGAGATGCCGCTCAGGGCAGAGTAGCTGCTACAGTTGTTCTTTGTTGAGTAACCACCCAAGAAGTGGGAGACTATATGGCTGCGCGTCATATTAATGGTGTACAGCACCGACAAGCAGATGAGTTAGAGAGTTTAAAACACAGTGAAGAAGTCTGTAGAGTGGGCGGAACGTTTCGAATATAAAGATACCCAACAGCTGCACAGGTGTTTTACCAAGACTACATACACATCATGTGATGAGATTGACAAACGTGGTAGAGAGGCAAGGGCACTGGACTCCACAAATATGCGGGAAGACTCGTTACCCTAGACAGGTCTGAGTTAATCCATAGTCGGGAAAGGAGAAGGAGGGTGGAAAATAAGGGCAAATGGGCAGGAATTATTAATAAAAAAAAAATTAGCTGAAGACATAAATTAGAAGGCCTCTGTTGAGATTGCTGGATCTCTGCATGGTACAAAATCTATGGATCTTTATAACTAACCTTCACCAAGCTCTACAACATTGCTGGTGTGGTTCACGTAGTGTATGTAAATGATATATTAAGTCAATCCCATTGAATGATCAACAATTTCCAGTAGTCAAAAAACTTAATGAATAGTGTATTGAAGTGTTATTTGTAAGGTCAGTATTCACTAGATATAACACTACTGTCGTGTACAATTATACTGAGGAGAACTGAAGTCAGTTTACTGCCCCAACTTAACATTTGGGTGAGTAATATTGCTAGAGGTGACGTCACCTGCCCATGTCTATATCTCACTTCGTTCACTTCACTCTACATGTGTCCTGCTTATTCATCTTAAGTGAAAGAACACAAGTGCAACTAATTCTACCAATAATACACTGCTTATTCATGTCTGCGTGAAATGATGACGACCCTGGAGGACAAAAACGTCTCGATAAAATGTCACAGCCAGCCACTACAGACTCGGGAACAGCGATTTGCAGAAAGGCTTCACACAAGACTTGATGACGGCAACCATTTCTGAAACACCTTTGTCATCTATGCCTGGCAGGTACGTCACCACCTTTCAAGACCGGGCCAACGATCACCTTATAAACGTTACTACCACAAAGGAGTCGTGATCATGGACACGGTCTGTTCTTAGAAGACGGGAAAGATACAAATCTGTCCACATGCTTATTTACGAATAAACGAAACTATTCTTACATGTGATCTTCTCTTTTCTGAAGAGAAGTAAACAAGGCAAAAACGTCTCCTGCATATAAGATCATACACACTTGGACCTGCACACATGTATGGGTTACCGATACATGAGACCTACAACGGCGAACATAGACAGATCACCGTACCAACCAGCAGGTTTTTGGACAAAACACCTTTCCTAGATTTTCGGAACCATCAGCATGGTTCACTGTAGACGCTCGCATCAGAAGCAAGTATTTCTGCAGCTTCGACGTCACAGAATTATCCACCAAGGTGCCTCTTAGCACAGGCTGTTGACCTTTGCAGGAATTTCTACGATGGTCTTAACCTCCCGATTCTTGCCCAAGACTTCCTTGACGTGCTTAAGGTATGGGTTAATTTAATTCTACCTGAAGGTCATTCCGAGCGTCAGCGCCCCCACGGCTAAGTCCTTGACTAGACCTACCGGTGGATCTGGGCCTGATTAACCAGGCTGTTACTGCTGGCCACAAGCAATCCAACGTACGAACCACAGCTCAGCTAATCGGATACTGACTTTAGGTACCTGTCCAGTTCTCTCTTGATGGCAGCCAGGGGTTGTGAAGACAGCCAAGGATCTAGAAAGCAGTCAGGGATCTTGAAGGCAGTCAGGGGTCTATTGGTAATTCCCCTTAATTACTTCACTTTAGAGGACTCTTTGTACAAGCAGTCCTTTGGCATAGCCAAACACAGTCATGGTCACTCTGTACATGGAACTCTTGGAGGAAGAGAGGCTGAGAATGCACATCATCACAGAGGTAACGAGGCTGAAAAACGTAGATAACATCCTAGTAATTAATCCATTACAACATCAGCTCCGTTAAACTTTCAATCTAAAGACTGGACAGATGCTTGACTGAAAGGTACACCGCAAACCTACTAACAAAAACAGATTTAGTGCTCTACCTACTCTATCATGACAACAGAGTAAAGCTTGAAACTCTTACTGGGTTCTTCCTAAGGGCTTACAGGATTTGTTCATCACTCACATTCCCTGAATAATAATTCATGGAATGAGCTTGACTTGTAAGTGTCACTCAGCATCACAGCTTTAGCACGAGAGCTCGATATTCACATTTGTTTCCCTTGTCGCCAGTACTCATTTATTTGCAGCTACATAAATAAAACCTTCCTTGAACTTTGCTATCCAAAAAACCGACTGCAAAAAAAAAAAAAAGAGCAGAGACGATAGTTCACAAAGCCAGACAAGAGATCAACCTCAGCAGATACATAGATCTGCCTGTCAATAACAAACAAAAATATCTTCAAATCTTTAACCAAAGAAACCTCAGAGATACCACCATGGTCTCCAGTACTATAAAAGACTTAGTTAAAAAGAAAACTATAACGAAAGACACTACTGTTGGTCTCTACATGATACCTCGAGGTTGTTGTGATAAGTTTTACGTAGGTCAAACCTCTAGGGACATGAACACGAGGATCAGTGAACACAGAGATACCTGCTAGAGAGAAGACATGAACAATACTTGTACCATTCACCGTAACTCGCCGTCTGATGAACTACGGTGTCAAGCTAGTTATCAAGGAAGCAGACTGATGGAAGTGACTGTGTTAGGAATCAGCTCCGAATGCCACGACTGACCATTGCACAGATGTCAGGTTCTTTCCTAATTTCAGAAACACTGGTCAAACAAATTTTCACCAGCCTAGTTGATCAGGCCCTGATCCATCGGGAGGCCTGGTCGTGGACCGGGCCGCGGGGGCGTTGATCCCCGGAATAACCTCCAGGTAACCTCCAGGTATATGACACCGCTGTTACATAAAACTGTATAGAGGAGTGCTGATATATAAAATTAGGTAGGCCTACTACCCCAGCCTAATTTTATAAGTCAATATTTCCACCCGGCTGAGAAACATGTTGAATCACCTGATCATCTTTACCCCTCACTTCACATCTCTACACTTTACGTATATGCTTTGTTTAAGACTCTTTGTGTGGCTTGAGGAAGTCTCTGGAGGACCAAACGTCTTCCCATTAACATTCCATACAACGTATATTGTGTCTTATTAACAAGGATATGTCGTGCCAAGAAGGATATGAGTGGGACTCCTTTCTGGCAGGAAAGTGAGATAATGTTAAGGTTTACAAACCTTGACAAACCACATGGACAGCTGCAACGATCACAACAGCTATAACCACTGGAACAACTACGACCACCAGGACACATACAAATACCAGGACAACCACATTCATTGCTTCAACAACCACTAACACCACTGTTACTACAATAACCACTAACACCACTGTTACTAGCACCACTGCTATCACTACAAGCAGTTTTATTGCTGGCCTCACCCTCCCCCCAAGGACACTGTCATCCCTACTACCAAAAGCCCCTCGCCACTATCGCAGTCACCACTACAATCACCCCTTACCCTAACAAACACAACTATTCCACCACCTGCCAAACCCCATCAATATCACCCTCCCCTCTCCACCCCCTTTCTTAAAGCAAGGGTCCACTTAGCCTTGATGGAATAAAGAATTGGGGGTCAGGGTGAGTCAGGTCCCAAGGGAAGGGGAAAAAGGAGAGACAGGGGGAAGGAGAGGAAGGTAGGTCGGGCAGGGAAATGGAGGAGGGAGGGAAGGGGAGAGGTGGACGATACGGACCTGTTCCAGATAGCTAGATGAAAATTAAATGAATGAACAGCAATATTGCTGAGAGGGAAGAATATATATATATATATATATATATATATATATATATATATATATATATATATATATATATATATATATATATATATATATATATATATATATATATATATATATATATATATATATATATATATATATATATATATATATATATATATATATATATATATATATATATATATATATATATATATATATATATATACAAAACAACCATTGTGAAAGAATTATGAAATTCCAAGCGTAATTGATAAATCTTTTAAAATTGTTAGAAATACTTTTTACAATCCAAAAAGGGACAACCAGCCTTATTCAACTAAAAATATGTTGGTTCTCCCTAACCATTAAAACTTGGTTGATATGTCTTGTCTTCTTAAGACTTTTAATATCAAAGTTGTATTTAAAAATCTTGATACAGTAAAAAAAACTTTTGATAAAGAATTCCCCCAAAATGCTGATGGATGTGTCTATAAGATTCCTTGTAAAATTTGCGATAAAGTTTATTGCGGTTAAACTGGTAAAAATCTCGAACTAAGATTAAAACAACATAAATATAGCATTAGAACTGGACAAGATTCCAATGCTCTATTTATTCATGTAAGAGATTTTAACCATCCAATTGATTTTCAAAAAGTTGAGAAAGTTGTATCAAGCAAGTCCATGGTCGACAGGAATATAATTGAATCTTGTTTCAAATTCAAATTCAAATTCAAACTTTATTCTCTATAAGTATTACAATGCTGAGTTTACAGAATTTGGTTATTGTGTGGTTTACATGTAGTAAAATAATAATTACAGAGTGTACCACTAGAACGCCTAGCATGGCTAGGCATTTCGGGCAGACTTATATTAAATCTTAGGTTTAAAATGTTACAGAATTATGAGATAAGTTGGTATTATGGCTAAGTGACTAAATACTAGTTGTGAGTTTAGCAATGTGAATGCTTTTGTTTTGGCACTATACATAGTTTCAGTAATGGAGTATCACAGGCCAACTTATGACTAGTTAAGATTCATTATTTTGAGATTGAGATTGATATTTCTGTTTATGGTCAAATGGGTGAGTGAGTGTAAGTGTGAACCACCAGGTGGTATTCGTATTATTAGTTGACAGGGTGTATCAGGGAGATAAGATGTTTTCTGATGGTAGTTTTGAAGGTGATGAATGTGTCTGCAGTTCTAGAGTTCTCAGGTAGGGTATTCCAGATTTTAGGGCCTTTGACATACATTGAATTTTTGTAAAGGTTTAGTCGGACACGGGGAATGTCATAGAGATGTTTGTGTCTGGTGTTGTGCCTGTGGGTTCTGTCACAACTATCAAGAAAGCGTTTTAGGTCAAGGTTAATATTGGAATTTAAGGTCCTGTAGATGTAGATTGCACAGTAGTAAGTGTGGATGTACTGAACAGGGAGTAAGTTTAGCTCTATGAAGAGTGGGGGCGGGGGGGTGCCAGGGATGGGATTTAGTGATTATTCTTACTGTGGCTTTTTGTTGGGTTATTATTGGCTTTAGGTGTGTTGCTGCAGTTGATCCCCAAGCACAGATAGCATAGGTGAGGTATGGATATATAAGTGAGTGGTATAGTGTGAGAAGGGCAGTTTGTGGCACGTAGTATCGTATATTGGAGAGGATCCCAACCGTTTTGGATACTTTTTTGGTTATGTGTTGGATATGGGTGCTGAAGTTCAGGTTGTTGTCGAGGTATAGGCTTAGGAATTTGCCCTCATTATGCCTGGTAATTAGAGTGTTGTCGATCTTAATGTTAATTTGCGCATCTCCTGCTCTGCTACCAAACATAATGTAGTAGGTTTTGTAAACGTTAAGTGTAAGTTTATTGGCTGTCATCCAAGTCGATATTTTGAGCAGCTCCTCATTAACAATGGTGTTGAGGGTTGCAAGATTAGGGTGAGAGATGACATAAGTCGTGTCGTCAGCAAAGAGAATGGGGTTCAGGTTTCGAGATACGTTTGGAAGATCATTGATGTATATGAGGAAGAGCAGGGAACCAAGGACACTTCCCTGCGGAACTCCAGTATCAAGTGGGTGTGTTGTTGATGCTGTGTCTTTAATGGTGACATACTGATACCTATTAGTAAGGTAAGATTTGAAATATGCAAGCGCATGGCCTCTTATACCATAATGGTCAAGTTTGTGGAGTAGGATGCCGTGGTCTACTGTGTCAAAAGCTTTTCTTAGGTCAATAAAAATTCCTAGTGGATATTCCTTATTTTCCAATGCTGTGTAAAGCAGATCTAGCAATTTTATGATTGCATCGTTAGTGCTTTTATTTTTCCTGAATCCAAATTGGCAGGGGTTGAGTATGTTTTGTGACGTTATAAATGAATATAGTCTCCTGTGCACGAGTTTCTCAAAGATTTTGGATAGCAATGGTAAGTTTGATATTGGCCTATAGTTGTTTAAATCTGTAGGGTCACCACCTTTATGTATTGGTGTAACCCTTGCCGTCTTGAGTAGTTTCGGGATGGTGCTAGCTTCTAGTGACTTGTTAAAAAGCAGTTTTGACAATAATATGAATATTTCCTTTGGTTTATATAAATTAGATCAATTTATAATTAATAGAATTTGGGAAGAATTTAATAATACATTGGACAAATAATAAATCTTAATTCTTGGGTAGAATAGTTTGTTAGTGGGTTGCCGTGAAGGACTTATCTAGTTTGGCCAGCGGGCCTGCTGCAGTGTTCTCTTTCTTATGAGTCGCGCGTCAGGTGTTGCTTTGTTGTGGGATGTGATAGTGAGGTGTGGTCTAGACCCTTTATATGCCTTCCTTTGATGTATTACTTTTATTGTTCCTTGATAATGTGAGTAGTCACGAAAGCGCTTGGAATTTCATTATTCTTTCACAATGGTTGTTTTGCATATTCTGAAATCACCTGTTTACTGTGATCTTATTGCATATATATATATATATATATATATATATATATATATATATATATATATATATATATATATATATATATATATATATATATATATATATATATATATATATATATATATATATATATATATATATATATATATATATATATATATATATATATATATATATATATATATATATATGTATATATATATATATATATATATATATATATATATATATATATATATATATATATATATATATATATATTCCTATTATAGTTTTCAGCATTCTTTTTCTTCTCTTCCTCAGATATATTTGAAGAATTGTTTTGTGAGTTTAGCTTTGAGGTGGTGTGGGATACTCCTGTCAAACTGTTGTGTATATTTTTGTTCCTTTCCATCTTCCACTTTCTTACTTTTTTTCTTTCTTTCTTTGTGTAGGCTCTGTGTTGCTGTGTTAGGGTTTTCAGAGGTGCCAGATTGTTAAGGTTTTTTGTTTGGATTCTCGTTATGTTTTCTTCAGTGACTTAGATTAGTTGTTTTGTGATCCAGACTCACTCCTAGCACTCTCTCTTCTTCCTCTTTCTCCTCTCCTTCTTCCTCCCTCTACTCCTCCTCTTCCTCCTCCTCCTCCTCCTCCTCCTCCTCCCACTTCTCCTCATCTCCCTCCTCCCACTCCTCCTCCTCAAGAATACTGGACAGAAACTCCAGCATTTTTATATGGTCTGCTGTAGCCATTACTTCTCCTTCACCACACACTCACAATATTCCCACAACACAATATATTCAACATTGTATTTTTCACACACACAACACTTCTATTATATTTATCATCTCTATTTGAAAACTTCTCGTATATTTCTCCATCTGTTTTCTCCGGGGATTTTGAGTTGTTGATTTGTTTGTTTCTCGTATTCTTGTTATTTCTTTGTTTGCATTGATTGGTTAAAAAATTCTTCTGAGATTTCCACATGAATTAAGAAGAAAAATAATATGGCTTCTCTTGTGTGTGTGTGTGTGTGTGTGTGTGTGTGTGTGTGTGTGTGTGTGTGTGTGTGTGTGTGTGTGTGTGTGTGTGTATGTGTGTGTGTGTGTGTGTGTGTGTGTGTGTGTGTGTGTGTGTGTGTGTGTGTGTGTGTGAGTGAGTGTGTGTGTGTACATGCATTTAATTGTACTCACCTAATTGCGGTTCCAGGGGTCGAGTCATAGTTCCTGGCCCCCGCCTCTTCACTAGTCGCTACGAGGTCACT
Organism: Cherax quadricarinatus; assembly: GCF_038502225.1. NCBI lineage: Eukaryota > Metazoa > Arthropoda > Malacostraca > Decapoda > Parastacidae > Cherax > Cherax quadricarinatus. The sequence goes on from NC_091315.1 coordinate 36,740,649, forward strand.
CTTCCTGCTCCATGATCTTTATCATACTTCTTCTTAGACCTGCGTATGGATCCTGCCTCCACTACATCATTCTCCAGACTATTACACTTCCTGACGTCCCTATAACTCACCGAGTCTTCAACTTCCAATTGTGTCCCCTTGTTGCTGTGTCCCATCTCTGGAACATAATGTCCCTGCCCACCTTGTCAATTCCTCTCAGTATTTTATGTGTCTTTATCATGTTCTCCCTATCCTTCCTGTCCTCCAGTGTCGTTAGGTTGATTATCCTTAACCTCTCCTCGTAGGACATACCCCTCAACTCCACGATTAGTCTCGTTGCAAACCTTTGCACTTTATCTGATTTCTTCACATGCTTGACCAGGTGTGGGTTCCAAACTGGTGCTGCATATGGGCCTGACGTACAAGGTGTACAGAGTCCTGAACGATTTCGTACTGAGGTGTCGGAACGCTGTTCTTAGGTTTGCGAGTCGCCCATATGATGCAGCAGTTGTTTGGTTGATGTACACCTCAGGAGATGTGCTCGGTGTTATAATCACCCCAAAATCCTTTTTCTTGCAGTCTTTGGCCTCCTAGACTGTACTCTGTCTGTGGTTTTCTTTGCCTTTCCCCGATCTCCATGGCTTTGCATTTGGTTGCTGGACCAGGCTTGCAACCTGTCCAGATCCCATTGAAGTCCTGCCTGATCCTCATCCATTTGAATTCTCCTCATTAGCTTCACATCATCTGCAAACTGGGACACTTCTGAGTCTATCCTTTCCGTCATGCCATTCACATATATCAGAAACGGCACCTCCAGGTCCTAGGACTGACCCCTGATGAACCCTGCTCGTCACAGGCGCCCACTCTTGACAATTCGTCACGTACCATGACTCGCTGATGTCTTCCCGACAGATATTCCCTGATCCACTGCAGTGCCTTCCTGGTCCTCCAGCTTTTGCACTATTTCCTGTGTGGAACTGTGTCGAAAGCCTTTTTACAGTCCAAGAAAATGCAGTCTACCTACCTCTCTCTCTCTCTCTCTCTCTCTCTCTCTCTCTCTCTTGTCTTACTGCCATCACCTTGTCGTAGAACTCCAGTAGGTTTGTGACACAGGATTTCTCTTCCCTAAATCCGTGCTGATTGTCGCTGATAAGCTCATTCCTTTCTAGGTACTTTACCACTCTTCTCCTGATAGTTTTCTCCATGACTTTGCGTACTATACATGTCAGTGACACTAGTCTGTAGTTTAATGCCATCTGCCTCTCTTCTTTGTTAAAGATTGGGACTACATTTGTTGTCTTCTATACCTCGGGTAGTCTCCCTGTTTCAATACATGTGGTGAAGATTGTTGTTAGTGGTACACACAGCGCCTCTGCTCCCTCTCTCAGGGCCCATGGAGAAAAGTTGTCCGTTCCCACCGCCTTTGTGTGTGTGTGTGTGTGTGTGTGTGTGCGTGTGTGTGTGTGTGTGTGTGTGTGTGTGTGTGTGTGTGTGTGTGTGTGTGTGTGTGTGTGTGTGTGTGTGTGTGTGTGTGTGTGTGTGTGTATGTGTGTACTATGTTTACTCAGTCATCTGCTGAGTTCTTTATTACCAGAATTCAACTTTACCTGTATTTTATCATTTTCAGATTTTACTGTGGTCCATTCCTTACTTCTTATTCCTCACATATTATCTTGCTTCTTCCTCTGCTTCTCCTTCTCAGTCCTCCTCCTCCTACTGTTTTTCCCCCTCCTCCTTCTATTTCTCCTCCTCCTCCTCCTCCCCTTCTCATCAGTCTTATTCCTTTCACACTCTCTTATTTCCTTTACGCCCTTTCCCTCCCCCCCCCCCCCACAATCAACAAAATCCTTTATTATTTATCTTCACTCCCGCCTTTTCCATTCCTCTTCTCCCTATCCCATCCGTTTTATTTTTTATCTTCCCTCTCTGTCTCTCTTGTCTCCCCTTTTTCTTCCCCATCTTCCCTCTACAGGCACCAGCAGCGGCGGCAGCCATGCAAGAGTTACGCCCGAGGGCCGCATTCTTTACGATGGTCCAACCCACAATGGCGCCCGGATAGGAATTACCAGCTGAAGAGTAAAATATTATCGTAAACTCCGGCCGCCGACCCCGCTATGCCGAATGGCCTTTGAATAACCACTATTAAAACGTCTCAATTCCTTCATCCGGTGCTCTAAACGGCACGTTTAGAATGTGTCAGGGAACATCCGGGAGGTGTGGGTGGGTGGAGTAGCGACGAACAGTGTATTGGTGGGTGTGATGTAAGGGGTGTACCGGAGGGGGTAAAAGGAGAAGAGAATGAGTGAGTAGGGTTGTCCAGGGGAAGAATAGTGTGGTGTGTTGGTCAGTTTTAGATCTCCGGGACTCTGCAGCGCATAGCTTTTATGACTCTATTAAGCTTCATGCTTCCTTGCTCCTGACAGTGGGCTGGCTGCCTGGCTTGCTGGCTAGCTGGTTGAGTGGTTGACTGACTAGCTGGTTGACTGTCTAACCGGTTTTCTGATTTACTGACTGCTTTGCTGCCTGGCTGCATAGGTAAGTGATTGGCTGACACTCACGACTGGTAACTTACTGACTGCCTTGTTACCTGGCTAGCTGGTTGTCTTACTGACTGACTGACTGACTGACTGACTGACTGACTGCTTTGCTCACCGATTGTCTTTCTGACTGTCTGAGTAACATATTGCCTGTGTTCAAATAAAAATGAAATCTTCTGCAGACCTCAGCAATTTTCAACTGTGAACCTGACAAGTTCCTCCTGACGCTCCCTAATCAGCCTAAAAGCCTGGCCCATCTGGACATCAACCTGAAGACCTGGTCCGTAACCCGTCCCCGGGAGCGACGACCACCCCTGTGAACCGTCAACAAGCAGGTAATAGGTAAGAAGATAACCAAAAAATGTTAATAATAATAACAACAACGAATACGCGAATAGATTAGTGTGCTGAATGAAGAGCCGAGATTATCTAACCAAGATGAAATGCCCAACAAGGGATTCAAATCGGATGACATCAGATTTAGAAAGGATGCTGGAACACGTTTCTTTGGCAAGATAAAATAATGTCTACCTAAAGATGTTTATATTTGGCTACCTACACTAAAATTGTCTCTATTTGAATGAACAGTAAGACACAAAATGAGTATGGAACACTTCATAATATCGACGTTCCGTTCACTGAAGTGTTTCTATCAAGTGAAATTGATAAAGTTCCTACATGAGCGAAACGTCGTTAATATAAAGTGTTTCACACTGCCTGTGTGTCATAGTTTTGAGTCAAGAATACTTCGTAGATAAAACCTGTCGCCTGCGTAGCGGGGTTCTTCAGTTTACTACAGAGGAGACAGCAGGAGTGGAAAGGTAGACAAGATGTGTTCGTTACATCATTTGCAGTAAATTGAGATGATCAGCATATAGATTCTATTATTCTATTAGTTATTCTATTCTCTAAAAAAAAGGAAGCCAAATGTCAAGCACAGCAGCAGCTCCGGATAGGGAATATGGGTCCCCAGGTATCAGTGGGCAACCAGTCACCATTGTGTACCCAGTCACCACTGGGCAACCAGTCACCAATGCGTAACGCGTCACCTCTGGATCGGCCTACACACACTCTCTCACTCACACACACACACACACACACACACACACACACACACACACACACACCCACACACACACACACACACACACACACACACACACACACGTGTGTGAGATAGAAGTTGAAAGGAAAAGAGAAGGAAGTGGAAAACTCTGGATAGTGAAGTAGTGGAAGCAGGATCCATACACAGCTTTAAGAAGAGGTACGATAAGGTTTCCGGAGCTGGGGGAGAGTGGACCTAATAAGGACAAGGGAAGATGCAGGGACCAGGAGTTGTGACTCGATCCCTGCAGCAACATATTGGTGAATACACAACAGGCAAATGATTGACTGACTCCCTCCCGCCTAGTACAATACTCGGATCCTAACATATGTTCTTATCTCTTAGTATATGTACACTAAGATATATATATATATATATATATATATATATATATATATATATATATATATATATATATATATATATATATATATATATATATATATATATATATATATATATATATATATATATATATATATATATATATATATATATATATATATATATATATATATATATATATATATGCAAAACAACCACTGTGAAAGAATAGAGAAATTCCAAGCGCTTTCGCGACTACTCACATTATCAAGGAACAATCATTGTTCCTTGATAATGTCAGTAATCGCGAAAGCGCTTGGAATTTCTTTATTCTTTCACAGTGGTTGTTTTGCATATATATATATATATATATATATATATATATATATATATATATATATATATATATATATATATATATATATATATATATAGATATAGATATAGATATAGGCCACACATTCACAAAAATACAACAGAAAGTAAAACAACATAGGTAACTCAGAGCTACATCTCGAATACTTCGTCCAGCTCCCCTGCGGTGGGCCGCGTGCCCAGAATGCTGCAGGCATTTCCTCTCTGGATCGCAACACTGAGTCTCTGAAAGAGGAAGCTGGTCGCCCTGTGGTCCTTGGTTTCTATGATGAGCTTTTCACCTAGCTCTTTGAGGAACTTTAGAGCACACTTGCCCCATGCTCCAAGGGTCTCCGACCCTATTGGAATGAAGTTATAGCAAGGGGTAAGGTCTTCATATTTGCGGATCTTCTGGGTCTCCCTGTGGCTGGCAGCTCCACCCCCTTCCACTACGGAGTATGGCAAGTAGGTGTCTGCCAATGTGGCAGCACAGGTGTAGTCCCAGGCAATCTGCTTTCCATCCTTCCAGGGTAGCATAGTGGCTCCATCAGGACGCTTTTGACTTCCATCAGACCTCTGTACCTGGGGTTCCCGTTGAGCTGGGCAACGGGCTGAGGCGAGGCTTCTCTTTATTATGTCATTGACCTCCTCATGTCTGGCATACTTCCCTTCTGCTGTGTGACACACGAGACCATGAAGTCCGAATTGATCAGCTGTCGCCCTGCCGCAAATACACCTATGTTCGGTGAGGATGGGGGCGGCTAGGCGAAGAGCAACACCAATCCGAATGGCCTGTGGGTCGAGACGGGTGCCCAGGGAGGAATTGGGAACAGCTAACAGGAAATCTCCTGAGTGTGGTGCCTTCACTGCCAGGAGACGAGCTTTGTTCTTTCCTGAAGCATTGGAGAGCATTGTGTTGGCGATTTTTTCCATGAACGGTTTGTCCCAGGGGGACTGTTTGTGCTGTCTGGGAGGAGCTGGTCTACTGGAGGAGTCTGTAAGGGTGTCCCACCAAATCGCTGCTTCAGTAAACCTGGGGTCTTGAGCTCCTATTACGTCTCTCAAACGTTCGGGCACTATCTTCTTAACTAATGCACTGGAAGCCAAACACGAAGACAGAAAAGCAGGTAAAGCAACATGCATTGCTTTACGCACTCCTATACCTCCCAGTCGCACTGGGAGGGTTGCCTGATCCCATTCCTCATCCTCTAGTGACAGGTTCAGTGCCTTCTTAAAAGTTGATCTCAGGTGTGCGTCATATTCATCGAGTGTTGGGTTGTCAAAAGAGGGTGCACACCTCAAGAAGTAAGTGAGTCTTGGCATAGTAAGACACCTTGTGAGGAGATACAGAGCATCATGGGCATCAAGATCGCTTATTCTCTCCTCCATTCTCATCAGGTTATTCAATTTGTCCCTGAGGACAGTATCGATGGCCTGATGATCAAGCGGTGCCCCCAAGAGGGTACTGTTGGACGGAGTTGTAGTTCAGACTTCTGGGAGGATTCTTCGCACAGCATTGATTATTTCCTGGTTTGCTGTGATGATTTCACACTTGGAGGGATTGAGGATGAGTCCCAAGTCTTCTCCCTGTGTTTTCACCAGTTGTAGGTCCCCCACCAGGGACTCTTCAGTACCTGCCAGAGTGCCGTCATCCAGGTACCAGATATTGAGCTCACTGCGTAGACTGGAAGTTAGTTCTCTTACTGCCAAGCAGAAGAGAGGTGGAGCGAGTGGGTCACCCTGCTGAACACCCTCTGATCATTGAATTTCATGTTCTCCAAACAAAAGAAATGAGGGTTTGCTGTAGCCGGCTGAAATGAAGGGAAAGAGACTGGGGAACCGAACCCGAACAGCTGGCAAAACAGCATCTCTCTTCACCATATTAAAGGCATTTCTAAAATCAAGTTTGACTATGGCCTTGTCTTCTGGTAGGTCCCTGATGTAGGCCCTTGCCGCATGAGCTGCAGCTTCACTGCCTTGAGAGACCCCAAAGCCCAGTTGGTGTGGCTGGAGTAAAGTGGCAGCTTCTAGGCGAATGTTTCTCACTGCTGCTTTAGCAACGAGACGGCGAAGAGTGTTTCCAACTGCAATGGGTCTGATTCCCCCATGCCTCTTCTTCAAAGCACATAGTGAGGCTCCAAAAAAGAAAGGTTTAATTTCTTCTGGGATTCGCCCAGCCAGGCAATTGTTGACGAAAGTTGTTAACTCGGTGAGAAGAATTGATGCAGATTCACCGAGTACTGGATTTACCATCTCTTTGAGGTGCTGAGGTCGAATTCCAGTGTAACCTCCTGCAGATCCTGCAGGAAATGACACGATCGCCTTATAGACTTCCGATTCTGGCAAAATTAATTGTTCAGTGATGGGGTCTTCCTCAGGGTTGTCGTTGATGGCTATGGTGTCCCTGGTTGGATGCTGGTATGTATATATATATATATATATATATATATATATATATATATATATATATATATATATATATATATATATATAGCTGACGTGTCAGCGGATGGATTTATGAAGGATGAGGTTAATCATAAAATTGATGAAGGAAAAAAGGTGAGCGGTGCGTTGAGGTATATGTGGAGACAAAAAGGGAATGTATGAAAGTATAGTAGTACCAACACTCTTATATGGGTGTGAAGCTTGGGTGGTAAATGCTGCAGCGAGGAGACGGTTGGAGGCAGTGGAGATGTCCTGTCTAAGGGCAATGTGTGGTGTAAATATTATGCAGAAAATTCGGAGTGTGGAAATTAGGAGAAGGTGTGGAGTTAATAAAAGTATTAGTCAGAGGGCTGAAGAGGGGTTGTCCTGCCAAGTGAGTGTAAAACGAAAGCCTGTAATTGTTTTACATGATGGTAGGATTGCTGGTGTCCCTTTTTCTGTCTCATGAACATGCAAGATTTCAGGTACATCTTGCTACTTCTACTTACACTTAGGTCACACTACACATACAAACATATATATTCATACCCCTCTGGGTTTTCTTCTATTTTCTTTCTAGTTCTTGTTCTTGTTTATTTCCTCTTATCTCCATGGGGAAGTGGAACCGAATTCTTCCTGCGTAAGCCATGCGTGTCGTAAGAGGCGACTAAAATGCCGGGAGCAAGGGGCTAGTAACCTCTTCTCCTGTATATATTACTAAATTTAAAAAGATTCTGTTCCACTTCCCCATGGAGGTAAGAGGAAATAAACAAGAATAAGAACTAGAAAGAAAATAGAAGAAAACCCAGAGGGGTATGAATATATATGTTTGTATGTGTAGTGTGACCTAAGTGTAAGTAGAAGTAGCAAGATGTACCTGAAATCTTGCATGTTCATGAGACAGAAGAAACATAACTGTCATCGCAAGTAAGATCAGGAAATTAATCAATAATTTCATTTTTGTATAATTCATAATTGATTTTTTTGTACTTAGTCTCATAGGGATTTTAACGAATCATGATACGAGTGATGGAAAGTAGATGGAAGTTTGAGAGAAGTAATGAGGGTTGAAACCTGTGTGTGGAGTCTTGATCCTCCGTAGCTCATTGTGGATTATTCCTCTCACTGAGCAGTGAAGGCTCGATCCTCCGTCACCAGCTTCACCACGCTAACATATTCATCCTGGTGAAGAGTAATAGTAGTAGACCAGGAGTGCTAAACCCGAGGGGCCTGAGGAATGGAATGGAAGACAATTAAATTCGATGCAAAGGAGAAATTAGCTCCACTTCCTCGGACCAAAAGCCTTCCACCAACCTCGAGGCACCTACCTTCAAGGAAAAAATTGCCTGGCACCTGTGTAGTAGTAGTAGTAGTAATTATAGCGAGGGATTTTTCCCCACTAATAAGCTCCCCATACAAACACATCCACAAACTATGTATATACATCAGATCTCCCGGTTTACCATGAATATACATCAGGTCTCCCAATTAACCATGTATATACATCAGGTCTCCCAATTAACCATGTATATACATCAGGTCTCCCAATTAACCATATATATACATCAGGTCTCCCAATTAACCATGTATATACATCAGGTCTCCCAATTAACCATGTATATACATCAGGTATCCCAATTAACCATGAATATACATCAAGTATCCCAATTATTATTATTATAATCAAAAAGAAGCGCTAAGCCACAAGGGCTATACAGCGCTGACGTATCCCAATTAACCATGTATATACATCAAGTATCCCAATTATTATTATTATTATAATCAAAAAGAAGCGCTAAGCCACAAGGGCTATACAGCGCTGACGTATCCCAATTAACCATGTATATACATCAGGTATCCAATGATCACGCATCTTTTGGATGCGTGATCATTGTAGGATCGATGGCTCAGATGGTAGGGTGACATGTACAATGTTTGGCTTCTTGAGGTGGGACAGTGTGTCGTGGGGTCGAATCCTGGCGTGCCGCAGTTTGGTAAATGATTCAGAACCACTTGTTTCGTGGTTTCATTGATATATATATATATATATATATATATATATATATATATATATATATATATATATATATATATATATATAGTGCCTAATAGGCAAAACTTGCAATTTAGGTTTAAATAGCAACGCTCTTCTTGCCGAAAAAAGACAAACGAAAATTTGTGTGTGCAATAATTTCGCAAAAATCATTCTGACCCTAAAGAAAAAAATATATATATTTCATTGTGTTTATTATTAAATTATTGTAAACTTAATTATATTTAGTTGGATTAAACTAAATTAAATTGCGCTTGTTATAATAAGGTTAGGTAAGTTTACTAAGCTTCTTTTGGTACAAAATTATTAATTCTCACATAATCATAAATTTTGGAAAGGACTTAATTTTAAATGAGTTCTTGCTAATTGACCAGTTTTACCTATTCGGCACGACACTGGTGTTGTTAGCTATGACCCAAGGAAAAGAAGGTAGGCCCAACTCCTTGGATCAAGAACGCTTCATCGGTATCAAGGCCTCATGAAGCGAGTGTATACCTGGAGAGGGGTTTCAGGGGTCAACGCCCCCGCGGCCCAGTGTGTCACCAGGCCTCGCGGTGCATTAGGGCCTGATCAACCAGGCTGTTACTGCTGGCTGCACGTAGGTTGGCGTACGAACCACAGCTCAGCTGGTCAGGTACTGACATTAGGTGCCTGTCCAGCACCTTCTTGAAGACATCCAGGGGTCTATTGGTAATCCCCCTTATGAATGCTGGGATGTAGTTGAACAGTCTTGAGCCCCTGACACTTATTGTGTTATCTCTTAGCGTGCTCGTGGCGCACCTGCTTTTCACTGGGGGGATGTTGCACCTCCTGCCAAGTCTTTTGCTTTCGTAGGGAATGATTATCGTGTGTAAATTTGGTACCAATCCCTCTAGGATTTTCCTAGTGTATGTTATCATGTATCTTTGCAGCCTGCGTTCCAGGGAATGCAAATCAAGGAACTTCAACCGTTCCCAGTACACTCTTCAGGTCAGCAATTTCACCTACCTTGAAAGGCGCTGTTAGTGTTAATGTTGTGAATGAAATGAAGTTCGATGTTCTAGAAATGAATGAAACAAAGTCTAAAGAGAAAAATAATGAGCGACAAGGAGCTAAAGACATTACATCAACTGATGAAAGTTGAAGGGATGTGAGTAACGTTGAACATGCAACTGCTTAAATATAACGAAAGATCTGTTAAATATTAGTTTTTATTGATCGGAATATTTTGCTATTATTATTATTATTATTATTATTATTATATTCATTGAGCACTAAAACCCAAGGAGCCAAATAACACCTGAAGGTTCTGAGAAAGCTATTTATAAGGCCAGATAACTCCATTTCCCGGGATTCAGAGCCCTTCACCGACATCAGTGTATGTCTTCTGGTATCCTGTGATCTCTCGAAGAGGTTAAATACTATTTATGATGCTTGTTGCTTTCTGAATTTGGAAGAGGAGGAGGAGGCGACCCGGTAGTGGGGTGTTGCATTACCCAGGCCGCCCGCATAGCCAGGAAGCATCAAGACGCCCAATAACCTGGGGCAATTATCCCCTGGGCAGCACCAACCGCCGCCCTCATACTCCCTGGCCATGTAGTTACGTTAACGACCCTTCCAATGGAGCCGCAATGTCCAGCACCGACCAGCATTATCATAAAACTCTGATACCGACTCCTGCAGCCACTACGAGCTCTTCCCTCGAGCAGAGGAGAGAGCAGCGGCTCCTCTTCTCTAACCCTCAACTAGCTCTAGCTGCACTTCAATTTATCATAGGTTTTTTTCTCTGCCGGCATCCACAAGGAGCATTAAAAGCGCCACATATCAGCCATTATTGTGGCGTGATCCCGCCCGTGGGAGCCATAGCTGGACACAGTTTCATTTTTCCGCACTTGATGGCGGTCCAGGTTCGCTTGGCCCGGGGGTTCGCTCGGTCCGGGTTCGTCCGACACGGCCGCGTTCCAGCCCCCCAACTTGTATTTTTTCGTCTTGTGACGTTTTTATTGCTATTTATCGGACGCGCCGGTTGTTTGCATTAGATTTTTTCTGGGGGGGGGGAGGGGAGATCCGTTATGGCACTGGACACAACAAAAGTGTAAAAAAAAGTGTAAAGGATGGTTAATGAGGTTTAATACGTATCATGGAGGACACTAGGATACCAGGGAGGACACCAGTGAGGACACCAGAGAGGACACCAGAGAGGACACCAGGGAGAAATATTGGAGACTTTTTGAATCGAATTACGTTTTTAATGAAGGTTTCCTTGTCACTATTGTATATTACGACTGTGTGTGTGTGTGAAACACACACACAAACTTGTAAGTACACACACACACACACACACACATATATATATATATATATATATATAAATATATATATATATATATATATATATATATATATATATATATATATATATATATATATATATATATATATATATATATATATATATATATATATATACATACATATATTGTTTTTATCATGAATTCATTATCATACTTGTGTCTGGCCCAGTAATCAAATTAATCAAGATCAATACACAAACCTGAGAAACAAAACATTTACAAGCGTTGTCATGTGAGTGACGGCAGCCGCGGCTGCCGCACTCCAGCAGGCTATTACGCCCTGCGGTCCCATCCCTGTGGTCATAACGTTAAAATTTAATTAACTGACCTCAGAGTATCGACACAGGCTGCCTCATAACATTATAAGAATGCTCTTTTATCCGTGTTTTCTTTATTTTCCCCGTGAATGTTGGTTGTTCTTGTCCAGTTGTGACGGTGATGTTAGAGAGAGTTTCTTTTGTACTGACCTTAAGCTATGTTGGCCACAAAATCGATGTTCTTGGCCACAATATCGATGTTGTTAGTTGGCCACAGAATCGATGTTCTTGGCCACATTATCGATGTTGTTAGTCAGCCACTAAATCGATATTTTTAGTTGGCCACAAAATCGATGTTCTTGGCCACAATATCGATGTTGTTAGTCGGCCACAAAATCGATATTCTTAGTCGACCACAAAATCGATGTTCTTGGCCACAAAAAAATCGATGTTCTTGGCCACCAAACCGATGTTTTTAGTCGGCCACAAAATCGGCATTCTTAGTCGGTCACAAAATCGGCATTCTTAGTCGGTAACAAAATCGATATTCTTAGTTGGCCACAAAATTCTTGGCTAACCACCTAATCAAATTTAAATTCTTTATCTCCACGTTATACACAGTTTAGACAGAAAAAAAAATATTATAACGTCTAACAGACGTGTGTTTGTGGATAAAACTTAAGTTAGGTTATTACAAGTTCAGGCAAGAATGTGGAAGAACTTGAAAGATTCTGCATAAGAACATAAGAAAGATGGAACACAGCAGTAGGCCTACTGGCCCATGCAAGGCAAGTCCAACGAATCCAGGTAAAAAGAAAACGTAACTGGGGAAAAATCTCGGAAGAAAAGTCACGGTTTTGGGGAAGTTAGAAAAAAAAAGGTCATATTAAAAAGGCACTTTTACCTGTAGCTGAACATTGGGTTGGCAAACCTATTATAACCTAACTTGATTTAGCCTAACCTAATCCAATTAAATCTAACTAAAACCTATTGTAACCTAACCCAATCTAGCCTAACCTTATTTTACCTTGTCAAATTTCCTCTGGAACTTCTTTCCTATATATATATATATATATATATATATATATATATATATATATATATATATATATATATATATATATATATATATATATATATATATATATATATATATATGCATGTGTGTGTGTACTCACCTAATTGTGGTTGCAGGGGTCGAGACTCAGCTCCTGGCCCCGCCTCTTCACTGACCGCTACTGGGTCCTCCCTCTCCCTGCTCCATGAGCTTTATCATACCTCATCTTAAAACTATGTATAATTCTAGCCTCCACTACATCGCTTTCCAGACTATTCCACTTCCTAACAACTCTATGACTGAAGAAATACTTCCTAATATCCTTTGACTCATCTGAGTCTTCAGCTTCCAATTGTGACTTCTTGTTTCTGTGTCCCATCTTTGGAACATCCTGTCTCTGTCCACCTTGTCTATTCCACGCATTATTTTGTATGTCGTTATCATGTCTCCCCTGACCCTTCTGTCCTCCAGTGTCGTCAGTCCGATTTCCCTCAACCTTTCTCCGTAGGACATTCCCCTGAGCTCCGGAACTAGCCCTGTTGCAAACCTTTGTACTTTCTCTATTTCTTGACGTGTTTGACCAGGTGTGGGTTCCAAACTGTTGCTGCATACTCCAGTATGGACCTGATCTACTCAGTGTACAGTGTCTTGAACGATTCCTTACTAAGGTATCGAAATGCTATTCTCAGGTTTGCCAGGCGCTCATATGCTGCAGCAGTTATCTGGTTGATGTGTGCCTCCGGAGACGTGCTCGGTGTTATGGTCACCCCAAGGTCTTTCTCCTTGAGCGAGGTTTGCAGCCTTTATCCACCTAGCCTATATTCTGTCTGCGGTCTTCTTTGTCCTTCCCCAATCTTCATGAATCTGCATTTGGCCAGTTGCTGGATCACGTGTCCAGCCTGTCCAGGTCTCTTTGTAGTCCTGCCTGATCCTCATCCGATTTAATCCTTCTCATTAGCTTCAAATCATCTGCGAACAGGGACACTTCAGAGTCTATCCCTTCCATCGTGTCATTCAAATATATCAAGAATAGCACTGGTCCTAGGACTGACCCCCGTGGGACCCCGCTCGTCACAGGCGCCCACTGTGATACCTCATCACGTACCATGACTCGCTGTTGCCTCCCTGTCAGGTATTCTCTGATCCATTGCAGTGCCCTTCCTGTTATACGCGCCTTATCTCTCCAGTTCTGCACTAATCTCTTGTGAGGAACTGTGTCGAAGGCCTTCCTGCAGTCCAGGAAAATGCAATCAACCCACCCCTCTCTCTCGTGTCTTACTTCTGTCTTTGTCACAAAACTCCAGGGTTGTGACACAGGATTTGCCTTCCATGAGCCCATGCTGGTTGTTGTTTATAATCTTGTGTGTGGGAAATAATCAGTGTCCTTTTACCTTTGACATACCATTTATGGGTTTCCAGCGTTTTCCTACTCCCGCAGCCCGGCCCTGGACCAGGCTTGCCTGATACTTGCCTGGTCAACCAGGCTATTTCTGCTGGTGGCCCGTTGGCCCACATATCCATCCCACCTTGATAGATAATTGGAGTCTGTTAAGTTTCGTGATCATTTCTTGTACTCGCCACAGCTTGCGATCATTTCTTGTACTCGCCACAGCTTGCGATCATTTCTTGTACTCGCCACAGCTTGCGATCATTTCTTGTACTCGCCACAGCTTGCGATCATTTCTTGTACTCGCCACAGCTTGCGATCATTTATTGTACTAGCCACAGCATGAGATCATTTATTGTACTCGCCACAGCTTGCGATCATTTCTTGTACTCGCCACAGCTTGCGATCATTTCTTGTACTCGCCACAGCTTGCGATCATTTCTTGTACTCGCCACAGCTTGCGATCATTTCTTGTACTCGCCTCAAGTGTTGTTTCAGTATCAGGTTTGCCATGTCCTCTGCGGATTCATGCAAACTTTATTAAGGACTCTCCCATTTCTTATCAGTACTTGCACATACTATATGAGACACACACTGCGTGTTCCGTATACAGCTGGTGAGATATGCAAAGCATTATAAGACTGGTGCTATAGTGAGTCAGATGCAGGGTATCGTGGAGTGAGGCCTAAGACGGCCTATGCTCACGAAATGGCAACACAGCTTAGTGGCATGGTACAACATATACATTTCACAGTGATGCAACATACCGGTGCAACATAGGCATAAATCAGTGTTTATGGTTAGACTTGAGCTTAGTATGGCTCGCAAGGGCCTGCAACACATCCCAAGTACAAAGACAATGGAGAGGTGTACGTAGAGAGGCAGCGAGTCGACGCAGTGCTTTCCAGGAATGCGTTATGCACTCGACTTCCTCCTTCACTGGAAGCGCAGCGATACTAGCTTCTCTCTTTTATGTGCGGGTTATTTGTGTATTGTGTATAGCGAGTGGTTCTTGATGCTCAGAACTAAGTTAGCTTTCCCTTCCTGGCATCACACCGGGATATTTGTCATCTCCCACCAGCTGTTTTACCCTCATGGCTCTATAGCCGTTTATAATATAATCAGTAATAATAATAATAATAATAATAATAATAATACCATTACTACCACCACCACTACTACTACTACTACTGCTGCTACTATTACTACTACCACTAATATTACTACTGCAACTATTACTGCTGCTATTACTACTACTGCTATTACTATTTCTACTACCACGACAACTAATAACAATAATAAAGTTTCAATAATAAAATAGGATAATAAAAAGATTCTTGAACATTATTTTTACTTCTTAATTTAGATCACATTAAATTCCTTGAAAATTTCCACGTCAGAACAAAGGAGGAAAATGAAAATAAATTTGTGTATAATTTTCACCTGTAGTGTTTATTATAAAAGTCACACAACAAATAACAAATGGACAAGTTGTTTTTTTTATAATATTAGAGCAGCTGCAACATCAAACACAAAACCAAACAAAACACTTCAATTTGGTCCTTTTTCTCGTTTTTTTTTAATTATTCTCGTCTAAAAAAATTTTGTTTACATCTAATGGGCGTATTACTAGTGACGTCACCAGGGGAAGCGACCAATGGCATGACACTAGAGTGTGACGTCACCAGGGAAGCGACCAATGGCATGACACTAGAGTGTGACGTCACCAGGGAAGCGACCAATGGCATGACACTACAGTGTGACGTCATCAGGGAGCGACTAATGGCATGACACCAGCAACATCATCAGTTAAAAGACCAATGCCATGACACTAGCAAGTGACGTCGACAACATGTGCAACCAATGGCATGGCACTAGAGATGTCACCACCTTGCAACCAATAGCGGTGACACTAGAGTGAAGTCAACAGGGAGGGACCAATCACGGTCCGTCATCCCTCCCCCCCTTCACCTCCCCGAAGACCTAATGACGTCATTGTTTGCTGAAGGGAGGGGGAGACTTGAGAAATTCCGCCAGTCAGAATGGCGTCGGACTCCAGGCATGAAAACTAGCTAGCAAATGGGAAATAATGGGAATTAAACCATCCAGAGGGCACGCCAGTGTGGCACAGGGCCACGCCAAGGCACCTTCGCCTCTCTACCATTCACACTGCGACTAGAAAACGGTAATGTCATTGGTTCTTGAGCCAAATGAGTGATACACAGTACTAAATATTCCCTGTCGTCTCTAATTAGGTAAATAATAATAATAATAATAATAATAATAATAATAATAATAATAATAATAACTACGAGTTCAAAATGCGTTTTACTGAGTGAAGATAATCAGGATCATCAAGAATTTGAGAAGACTAATAATAACAAAAATAACTGAATAATAAAAGTGTAATAATGAAAAAATATATACAATAACAATGACAATAGTAATTACACACGTTATCAGAATATATTAATTAACTATGGCCAGCAAAGGAACGAGCAGAGGGGAGGCAACACAAGCCTACACTGACTCAGACACTAAGTACCAAATCCAAGAGTGGATACCATGTGATTCCCAACCTTATGTCACACGCTGGTGCCTTTGCCCCTCCACCAGCTCCCTACCTACCGGGTCAAGCACTGGTTTAATCAGCTGATCCCAAGCTCTGGTCAGCTGATCCCAAGCTCTGGTCAGCTGATCGCAAGCTCTGGTCAGCTGATCCCAAGCTCTGGTCAGCTGATCCCAAGCTCTGGTCAGCTGATCCCAAGCTCTGGTCAGCTGATCCCAAGCTCTGGTCAGCTGATCCCAAGCTTAGATCAGCTGATTCGTCTCAACAATAACATAAAAATTCAAATGAAGATGTGATATATCATGTCCAGTCTAACCTCGGTTCACAAGGAAAATTTATACATATATATATATATATATATATATATATATATATATATATATATATATATATATATATATATATATATATATATATATATATATATAATGTATATATATATATATATATATATATATATATATATATATATATATATATATATATATATATATATATATATATATATATATATATATTCTTAAAATAAATAATTAGATTGACGTCTCCAAAATATTTTGCATGTTGTGCTTTCACAAGAACAGTCACTCACTTATTTTGAAAAACAGGACAAAGTGTTCAAAACTGCGTTGTTCTGGTCCTCAAGCCCAAGGTCTTCAAACCCCAAGGTCCTCGCTACAAGGTCCTCGCTACAAGGTCCACGCTACAAGGTCCTCGCTACAAGGTCCTCGTTACAAGGTCCTCGCTACAAGGTCCACGCTACAAGGTCCTCGCTACAAGGTCCACGCTACAAGGTCCACGCTACAAGGTCCACGCTACAAGGTCCTCGCTACAAGGTCCTCGCCACAAGGCTCTCGCTACAAGTGTGTGTATATGTGTGTGTGTGTGTGTGTGTGTGTGTGTGTGTGTGTGTGTGTATGTGTTTCGGCTCTTACAGCCATAAAAGTGGCTGCGTGTCAACTTTATTCATAATAACAATAATAATAATAATAATAATAATAATAGTAATAATAATAAAGGAGGTGACAATATAAATCTAGCATGACAAAAATCATTGCCGTCAACGTAAGAGCAAATAGATAATATAATATTATAATAGCATAGACGACACCTATAAAAACAACACTTCAACATAACCTCTAATGGAAACCTGAGAACTGAGAGAGAGAGAGAGAGAGAGAGAGAGAGAGAGAGAGAGAGAGAGAGAGAGAGAGAGAGAGAGAGACAAACGTTCACTTAGTATATAATAGGTACAGCCAATGAGAATCCTTTAAGGAACAATAACGCTTCACTCTTGGTTGTAGGAGAGAACCTCGCTGAGGTTCTTCGGGCTAAGTCTGGCCGAGCGACCGAAGGTTCAGCCTAGCCCTTTGGGTACATCCTCACAAGGTTACACTTCCCACCAGGAGTCCCTGGATCAAAGGTGAAGAAGCTGCGGCTTGTCCAAGACCTTATAACCAAGACCTTATGACCAAGACCTTATAACCAAGACCTTATGACCGTACAGACCTAGCTAGACACTAGCCAGCACAGCCCTGAGACCTTTAATTCGGTAAATTTTGCAGGTTGAGGGCCATTTGCTTCCTGTAAATCCAAATACTTGTATTTCGGTTTCTTGTTTTACGTCTGTTATCATTTTAAGAGCAAAAAAAATAGAAGAGTGAGAGAGAACGGTTGCCTCCTCTACTAATACTGTCTTCACCGGTTCTTAATATCGTGACTTAGAATACGGCATGGCGCTAAAAATGATTCATGGATCTGTAGTAAACAGTGGCGAATGGCCACTGTTTTGTTTACTGTGTGACGTCACGCCTGCCTTCATGGCGTGAACCAGTCGTCAGACGCGATTTGTGTGACGTCACGCCTGCCTTCATGGCGTGAACCAATCGTCAGACGCGATTTGTGTGACGTCACCCCTGCCTTCATGGCGTAAACCAATCGTCAGGGAGATGGGGGGGCGGCGAGTTGGGTGACGTCACGCCTGGATTCATGGCGTGAACCAATCGTCAAGTCGCAGATTCATTATGTACAAGCGAACGGCGTGACGTCATCAACTAATGAATAAAAATAGTCTTACATTATTAAAAAATAATAAAAACGTCCTTCTCAAGTAGGTAAAAAAAAAAACTTTGTTATATGCTCAGGAAAAAAAAAAAACGTGTTTCCTAAGGAGTCTTAACTAAGCACAGGTTCAAATGACTAAGCGACAAGAAGGGCGACCTGCGGCCTGAGAGCAACGCGCATAATGGTTCACTTTCCTATTTAAAACATAAAAATATGACTCTTAATGCACGGCGAAGCGTCGCAAAAGTCGCCCCTCCATCCACGTACAAAACAAGGGAAGGAAAAATTATTTTTTGTGTTAAAGCTTTCAGTGTATAATCTTAACTTATACATGTATATATATATATATATATATATATATATATATATATATATATATATATATATATATATATATATATATATATATATATATGTCGAAAGTTTACCTCCATCACCATTCAAGAGTCGTCTCACCTGATTCCCCTTCATCTATAAACTCCACAAGTGTATATAGGTTCCACTCGTCTATACTGAGTTCAGTAACAGCAGGGGAAAAAAAAAGTCACCAGCTTATTATACAAAAAACAAAAGCGTGCTAGGAACAAAACCGCTTCGACTCAAAAGAACCTCTGACCTATCCAGGCAAGAGTTACTTCATAAAAGAGATCTACAGATATCATCTCTCAAAAATATGTACCTGTCACAAACCCTTTTTTTTATGCAGGGGGAAAACGTGATAGAGAGGGGCGATTGGTACCAACAAAAGGGATTCCCGACTTTTCTTCCATCGGGTCGTACTGGAACCGTAGTCGTCATCGTAGTCTCAGTCGAGGAGATCCTCAAACTCTCGTTTTGTCTTCGAGAAATTTGGTGCTCGAGGGAAGAGTTCGGTGTCTTTACAAGACAATATAATAGTAATAATAAAAACAATAGCTGGAGGAATATCACTATTGTTTTTTCTCCCCCATTTTACAAACACAACATACGCACAAAACACCATTATCATTCTCTTTCTCGTTTCCGCTCTAGGTTTATTGTTCTACACACGAGTACTGTAATTCTAAAGCAGTTCACTTGCAATTCGAAGACTATTTTTACAAGGCTTCACTCCTTAGTAAAGATTACTTAATTCCTAACCACACGCACACACACACGCGCGCGCGAATTTGGAGTTCGGAAAAGGGTTTCCCATCTTCTCTACATTTGTTTGTACCCTCGCTCTTGAGGTCTCTCTGTGCGTGTAAGCATGGATGGGCGTGGGTGGATGTATGAGTATGGAATTGGGTGGGCGTGTGTATGTGATCATGGGTGGGGCGTGAGTGCCGGTGTGGGCGTGGGAGAGCCTCACAGTGACTTCGAATAAGTGATAAGGACTGGATGAGCGTAAATTCAAGGTTAGTTTCGAGAACTGTCAAAGCCTTAGTCTTCGCCGGTGGCTTATGGAAGATATTGCTCCAAGGGAGGAAAAAGGTACTGGGGAGGGTAGGTATGGGGAAAAGCGTGTGTGGTCTGGTAGCTGGCGTGCGGATAGACCATGGGCACAGCTCGAGGGTGCGTCGCATCAGACATGGGCGTGTGTGCATGTGGATGAGGGCGACGCTTTGAGGTGTTTCATGCCAGCCGCTCGTCTATAGTGAGTGGCTGGTTCTCCTCGACTTCCTCGTGGCTGACAATTTCTGTCGAAGACGTGAAGTCCTCTTCCATGTGGTCCTCGATGTCTGAAGTCGTGGACGCTGGGGCTCCGGGGGAAGGGGAAGCAGAACCGTCTAGGCTAAACTCTGAAGTAGGGGTCATAACGGAGGGGAGGTCCTCGCCCCGGCTAGTGGGGGGGTCTCCGTGGGAGTCAGCGCTCAGAAGCTCAGCATTCATCAGATCCTTCTTCAGGAGGTCGTCCTTGAAAATTCCGGCCTTCATATAGTCACCCTTGAGAGAATCGGCTCCTGGAGGGAGGAGCTTGGCTAGGTCGGAGAGGCCATTGTCACGGAAGTACATCGTCCGCATCTCGTCCCTCTTCTGGCGCATAAGGGCCTTGTACTCTGAGATGCGCATCTTCTTGCCGTCCACGATGCAAGTGCGCTTGGGTCTAGGTCGGTAGCGGTAGTCAGGGTGCTTCTCCATGTGTAACTTGGAGAGGCGAGACTGCTCCTCGTAGTAAGGCTGCTTCTCAGAGTTAGTCATAGCCTTCCATCTTGAGCCTGGAGGGAGAAAAGCAGACATGATTAGACAACAAAACATAAAAATAAAGAAGCGTAATAGTACGCTTTTCGAAGCTTTAAATTCTTCAAATAGGTGCTTTATGCTGGTGAGGGCTCTTGATTCATAAAAAATTGACCTACCATACCATTATTTGAATTAAACTATTGACATTATACTGTTATAATCGAAGCTTTACCAGCATACAAGGGCGTCAACCCACAAATGGTAACTTCAAAGACTCTTTTAGCAAGGAAAAGCTTAGTAATATGATGTTTCACCTGCTAAAAACATTTATGAAATTACCACATTTTTCCCCATTTCACTAAAAGCTTACACAGCACATATTTCCACTTATTTTTAATGTAGAATTGAGGACCAATATGACTTACAATACAGCATAACCAGTGTAACTGAGAACATCCTTTACTCTCCTGAGGTGTCTCACGGTGCTCCTATCGTCCCCACGAAATCCCAGCATCTCCTCGGGACCTGCCCGGCACCATGTGCTTACCTAGGATCTTGGAGATGGCAGAGTTGTGCATGTCTGGGCAAGCCTTGAGGATCTTGCGTCTCTCGTCTCGGGCCCACACCATGAAGGCGTTCATCGGCCGCTTGATGTGAGGCTTTGAGTCCGTGTCCTTCCGTGTTTGTCGGATGATCTTAGCCCCAAACATCTTGGCTGCTTGAGGAGGAGAGGAGAAGAAGACAAGGTCAGTGGAGGTGCCTACGGAAGATGTAAGAGAGATTAAAAGTGTGTACCCACAAAGACAACAAATCACAGAAACGGGTAGGATTTGAACCCATGGCAAGTGAGTTCTAAGACTCACACAGGCCATGGGTTCAATCCCCACCCATTTCGTTCTTTGTTTACTATCGTGTTATTACGATATCGTGAATCAGGTTAAAGAAGACAAGATCGAAATGGAATAAAAGAAAAGATAAAAAATTACAGTAGCTAGAACAATACACAAAAAAAGAGAGAACCTTAAGACGACGTTTCGATCTCTCCTGGACCATTGTCAAGTCACAACTTCGTCATAAGGTTCCTCTCCTTAAGTGAGGGTTTTTGATAAAAAGGCAAAATCAGTGGAGGTGCAAACGGAAGATGAAAAAGGAATAAAAAGGGGAACACTGTTAATGAGAAAAACGCTTTTTTTTATGATAATGTGGAAAAGAAAAGTATAAATAGGGGATAGTATTGTATCCCCCTTCATGATGACTCACTCTGACAGGTGGTGACGTAGTCCTCTTCTTTTGGCTTTTCTTGGGTAGTGTGGGGACTGGAGGTGGTGACAGAAGTGATGCCACCCATGCTGCCTCCCAGGGAGGTGAGGGAGGTGAGAGGTGTGGCCGTGGGCAGGCTTAGGCCGCCCATGGGGTTGAGATGGGGCGGGAGGGAGGAAGGGAGAGAGGAAGGAGGGAGGTACATGGGAGGGAAGGCTGGAGGAGGGTAGTGCTTCCCTGGGAGACCTCCTCCCATAGTTGGAGACGGCAGGGAGCCTAGTCCCTGACCCAGCCCCTGACCTAGTCCCTGACCCAATCCCTGACCTAACCCCTGACCTAGCCCCTGGCCCAAGCCCTGGCCCAGAGTCTGGCCAAGGCCTCCCAGCAGGTCCTTGTGGTCAGGAAGGCCCGGAAAAGGGGGTGTCATGTACGGGAGGAAGGAGTGAGGTACAAGTGAGGGTGGCAGCCCAGGGGGCTTCCCAGAAAGACCACTCATATCACTGGGCTTTGGGCTGGCGTCTTTGGGCTTCGTGAGGTTAAGAGGTTTCTCCTCATGGTTTTCATGCGAGGGCGCGGGCGTCTGCGTGGGTGTGTGGGTGGTATGGGCGGAGTTCTGAGAGAGCTGCGCCAATTGTGCTGAGGCGGACATCCACGCAGGAACCTGCAACAAGCAAGAGTTGACATTATATATATATATATTTTCTATCTATCCATTACCTGTCTATCCATCTATCTATTTTTCATTTTTTCTTTAAAAAATAAAATGATAAATAATCGTAAAACTTACACAACGGTTCAATTTCTTTTTTTTTTTTTTTTTTAGATTTTTGAAAAACTTTCTAAAACGTATTAATTTTTAGGCGACCTAAGTACGGTTGAAAACATTTACACAACCCATTTTTTTTTGAAGCGCCAAACCTGTGTGGGTTATGGACCGCACAACCCAAGGGTTCCAAAGTGTCTTAAAAATATATAATAATAAAATGCCTAAAACGTATAGAAAATAAAGTGCTTAAAATTTTAGAAAAATAAGTTGCCTAAAATGGAAAAAAAATAATTGGCTTAAAATTTCCTAAAACTGACAAATTAAGTTCCTAAAAGTTCCTAAAACTGACAAATTAAGTTCCTAAAAGTTCCTAAAACTGATAAATTAAGTTTCTAAAAGTTCCTAAAACTGATAAATTAAGTTCCTAAAACTGATAAATTAAGTTCCTAAAAGTTCCTAAAACTGACAAATTAAGTTCCTAAAAGTTCCTAAAACTGACAAATAAAGTTCCTAAATGTTCCTAAAACTGACAAATAAAGTTCCTAAAAGTTCCTAAAACTGACAAATTAAGTTCCTAAAAGTTCCTAAAACTCACAAATAAAGTTCCCAGAAGTTCCTGTAACTGACAAATAAAATTGTTAAGACATAAGTTCCAAAATTGTTATGAACCTGACAAATTAAGTTCCTTAAAGTAACAAATAAAGTTCCAAAAAAAAGTTCCTACAACTGACAAAGTTCCTAAAAGTTCATAAAATTAACAAATACAATACATAGAAGTTTCTAAAAAAAGAGTATAGTGAGCTTTTATTGAGCTCTGGTATACTTTTGTTGAGGAGAGTGAAAACTGGCATGTGGAAGTTCCCTAGATGGAAGTTCCCTAGATGGAAGTTCCCTAGATGGAAGTTCCCTAGATGGAAGTTCCCTAGATGGAAGTACCAGAGATGGAAGTACCAGAGATGGAAGTTCCCTAGATGGAAGTTCCCTAGATGGAAGTACCAGAGATGGAAGTTCCCTAGATGGAAGTTCCCTAGATGGAAGTACCAGAGATGGAAGTACCAGAGATGGAAGTTCCCTAGATGGAAGTTCCCTAGATGGAAGTTCCCTAGATGGAAGTTCCCTAGATGGAAGTTCCCTAGATGGAAGTACCAGAGATGGAAGTTCCCTAGATGGAAGTACCAGAGATGGAAGTACCAGAGATGGAAGTACCAGAGATGGAAGTTCCCTAGATGGAAGTTCCCTAGATGGAAGTTCCCTAGATGGAAGTTCCCTAGATGGAAGTACCATAGATGGAAGTTCTCTAGATGGAAGTTCCCTAGATGGAAGTTCCCTAGATGGAAGTACCATAGATGGAAGTTCCCTAGATGGAAGTTCCCTAGATGGAAGTTCCCTAGATGGAAGTTCTCTAGATGGAAGTACCCTAGATGGAAGTTCCCTAGATGGAAGTTCCCTAGATGGAAGTTCCCTAGATGGAAGTTCCCTAGATGGAAGTACTATAGATGGAAGTTCCCTAGATGGAAGTTCCCTAGATGGAAGTTCCCTAGATGGAAGTTCTCTAGATGGAAGTACCCTAGATGGAAGTTCCCTAGATGGAAGTTCCCTAGATGGAAGTTCCCTAGATGGAAGTTCCCTAGATGGAAGTACCATAGATGGAAGTTCTCTAGATGGAAGTTCC
The DNA here is from genome assembly GCF_038502225.1 of Cherax quadricarinatus. Classification (NCBI taxonomy): domain Eukaryota; kingdom Metazoa; phylum Arthropoda; class Malacostraca; order Decapoda; family Parastacidae; genus Cherax; species Cherax quadricarinatus. The sequence continues at coordinate 36,764,932 of NC_091315.1, forward strand.
CTAGATGGAAGTTCCCTAGATGGAAGTACCCTAGATGGAAGTACCCTAGAGGGAGATAATCTTTACGGAAGACCCTGTACTTACAGAGGCGGAGACGGAGACGGGGGGTAGCTTGGGCAGTCCAGTCTCATGGGGGGGTGAGATGGGGGGCAGGACAGGAGGGGCAGGGGGTGCACCATGAGCGCCGCCCCTTAACCCCTCGAGGAGGGGCAGGAACATGAGGTTGTGTGGGGGCTGCAACCCCGCCAGCCCCTTGCTGGTTCCGTACTGCCCGTACAACTGACTCTGCAACCATAAAATACAAAAGCTATTAATTACTGTACTGTAACGCTTGCACCGCTAAACCCTCATGGATACACCTGCCCGGACCACTTATCCCCTTTATAACACTACAAGCTCTTAAAAAAGTGTTGCCTGCAACACGAAAGGCCTAGAGCTATCATTCAACTCAATGTTTTTTACATTATATATATATGTATATATATATGCAATAAGATCACAGTAAACAGGTGATTTCAGAATATGCAAAACAACCACTCTGAAAGAATAGAGAAATTCCAAGCGCTTTCGTGACTACTCACATTATCAAGGAACTATATAGTTCCTTGATAATGTGAGTAGTCACGAAAGCGCTTGGAATTTCTCTATTCTTTCAGAGTGGTTGTTTTGCATGTATATATATATATATATATATATATATATATATATATATATATATATATATATATATATATATATATATATATATATATATATATATATATATATAGACTCAAAGGCAACCGTGGCCAGTGACACCTACGTTACTCTGAGACCTCTCTCCCTGCTTTGGTTACTCCCTTGCAACATTGCACAGCTCCTGATGACGCACTGAGAAGTATGAAAGTACTTGAGCTAAAGATTTCCACCCCTTCTTCCCCTTCGTGGCTTGTCCTGCACGTATATATTATATACTTGGAGTCTACATGGAGGGTATTCCGGGGATCAACGCCCCCGTGGTCCGGTGCATGACCAGGCCTCCTGGTGGATCAGGGCCTGATCAACGAGGCTATTCCTGCTGGCCTCACGTAGTCCAACGTAAGAACAGTAGCCTGGTTGATCCAGTATTGACTTAAGGTATCTGTCCAGATCCCTCTTGAAGACAACCAGGGGTCTATTGGTAATTTCCCTTGTGGCTGGTGGGAGGCTGTTGAACAATCTTGGGCCCCGGACACTTATTGTGTTTTATCTTAGTGTACTAATGGTGCCACTACTTTTCACTAGGGGTATGTAGCAGCGCCTGCCAAGTCTTTTGCTCTCGTAGGGGGTAATTTCTGTGTGCAGATTACGGACCAGTCTCTCTAGGGTTTTCCAGGTGTAGATTATGATGCATTTCTCTCGCCTTCGCTCCAGTGAGTACAAGTCAAGTGCTTCCAAACGTTGACAGTAGTTAAGGCGTTTGATGGAACTTATATGTGCAGTAAAGGTTCTCTGTACACTCCCTAGATTTGCAATTTCACCTGCCTGGAATGGAGAGGATAGTGAACAGCAGCATTCCAGCCTAGAGAGAACAAGCGATTTGGAAAGGATCATCACTGACTTGGCATCTCTCGTTTTGAACGTTCTCATTATCCATCCTATCATTTTCTTTGCAGTTGTGATCGTAACACATTGTGATCCTGGGAAGTGAGATCCTTAGACATTATCACTCCCAGGTCCTTCACATTACTTTTCCGCTCTGTTGTGTGATTAGAGTTTGTAGTATATTCAGTACTAGTTATTACCTCCTCCAGTTTCCCATAACAGAGTAGTTGGAATTTGTCTCACTGAACATCCTATTATTTCCCGCTGCCATTGGAAAACTTTGTATCTTCTTGGAGATTTATCGTGTCCTCAAATATATATATATATATATATATATATATATATATATATATATATATATATATATATATATATATATATATATATATAGAGAGAGAGAGAGAGAGAGATAGAGAGATTGGTAACACACGCTCGAAAGGTATTTTGGGAGTTTCGGTCTATCTTTTGATCATTATCAGGCCGGTCTGAGAGAATAATGTCCTGAGATGATGTTTTTAGTGCTGGTTGAAAGGCTGTCTTGTTTTTTCGCTTGTAATTTGTGGGTTAATTGTGAACAAGAGTAAAACAGGTCCCAGCCCAAAATGGTATTCCCCCAGCACTGCCTCACGTTACCCCAGCACCGCCTCACATTCCCCCAGCACCGCCTCACATTCCCCCAGCACAACTTCACATTCCCCGTTCTTTGCACCTCCAAGATTCCTGAACCTCCTCCCTCCCTGTTCCCAGCAACTCCCCTTTCTCTGCACCTCCCCCTCCCAGTTCCTGGCACCTCCCCTTTCCCTGCACCTCCTCCTCTCCCAGTTCCTGCACCTCACCGTTCTCTGAACCCCCCACCCCCTACCAGTTCCCAGCACTTTCCTTTTCTCTGCACCTCCCCCCTCTCCCAGTTCCTGCACCTCGCCGTTCTCTTCACCTCCCCCTCTCCCAGTTCCCAGCACCTACCCGTTCTCTGCACCTTCCCCTTTTCCCAGTTCCCTGCACCTCCCCGTTTTCTGCACCTCCTCCAGTTTTCTGTTGCGGAGGACAAAAGGAGCGCGCGTGATACGTGAATGGTGCGCACGTCTCAGGGAGGCCGGGCCCTCCTGAACTCTTTTCAGAGTGGCACAATAACCCTGGCTCCTCCACTGCTCTGGTTAGACCTTCTTGTGGAGAATGTCATAAGCCCTTTGTGTGTGTGTGTGTGTGTGTGTGTGTGTGTGTGTGTGTGTGTGTGTGTGTGTGTGTGTGTGTGTGTGTGTGTGAATGTGTGTACTTACTGAATTGTGCATACAGGAGTTGGATCTCAGCTCCTGGCCCCACCTCTTAAAACTACAATCACTGGCATCTGTGGTTCCTAGCTTCACGGGCACAATCATACCTTCTCTTGAAACACATTCAACACAGTTTTCCAGTCAGCAAGTGAAAATAGCTTGGTGTTGAGTGGTGACATATTCCAGGGGTTTATACACGAATAACCAGTACGTAGGAGACAAACTTATGACGACGTTTCGGTCCGACTTGGACCATTGACTTGTCACAGAGAAATGCGAAGGGAAGAGAGACAGAATAAATACGAGAGGGGGGCGGATGCTGAGGGACGGGAGTGGTGTGAATAGTGTATTGTTCCAGTCACGGTATTGTGTCCTTTTTATTCTTAAAGGGCTTAGGTATAGAAGGAAAGAACTGAAGAGGAGCGTAGCACCCAGCACGCAGACCATCTCAGGGGTTATCTGGAGGTTACCTGGAGGTTATTCAGAGGGAACAACGCCCCCGTGGCCCGGTCCATGACCAGGCCTCCCGATGGATCAGGGCCTGATCAACTAGGCTGTTACTGCTGGCCGCACGCAGTCCAACGTACGAGCCACAGCCCGGCTGATCCGGCACTGACTTTCACTGTCCAGCTCTCTCTTGAAGGCAACCAGTGGCTTATTGGCAATTCCCCTAATGCTTGATGGGAGGCTGTTGAACAGTCTTGGGCCCCGGACACTTACGGTGTTTTCCCTTAGTGTACCAATGGCGCCCCTACTTTTTATTGGCGGCATTTTGTATCGCCTGCCCAGTCTTTTACTTTCGTAGGGAGTGATTTCTGTGTGCAGATTTGGGACCATTCCTTCCAAGATTTTCCAAGTGTAGATTATGATATATCTCTCCCTCCTGCGTTCCAACGAGTACAAGTCAAGTGCTTCCAAGCGTTCCCAGTAGTTAAGGTGCTTGACAGAACTTATACGTGCAGTAAAGGATCTCTGTACACTCTCTAGATCTGCGATTTCACCTGCTTTGTATGGAGATGAAGTAAAGAACATGAAAAAGACTCTGGAATTATTAAGTCAGAGGATCTGAAATCTAGAAAAAATAAGGTAAATATAGCTATGGTGGTGAAAATAGAAAGGCGGATTATGGGAGCGTTTAAGACAAGAAAATCAACTCCAATAATGTTACTTTATCGACCCACTACTGCTCTAGCGACTGGAATGTTGCTCTATACTCACAGAGACTTGCAGAGCAGGAGACATAGCAGAGGTGGAAAATGTATGGAGGTCGTATACCGCCCTCAAAGACTCAGGAAAAAATCTAAACCATTGGGAACACCTAAAAATACTTTAACTGTTTTTGTTATGGCAAAGACTAGAGAGATACCAGATAATACTCGCTTATACGTGAAAGACGTTTGAGAACTTGATCTCCAGTCTGTACACTGCCGTAACAACTGACTAGGGTAAATATGGAAAAAGTGCAAAATAAACCATTCGAAAAACTAGGGCGCCGTTAATACAATCAGAGAATATTATGGCAACGTTAGTAGTCCAAAATTCTTCAACACATCAGATATCAGAGAAATTGCTCTTAAGAAAAAAGCACAATAACTGGAACGATACACACCCGCACATAAAAGAGAGAAGCTTAGTTTCAGTCCGACTTGGACCAGACAAAAACTGACTTTGTCAATGGTCCAAGTCGGACCAAACGCGTCGTAAGATGTGCGGGTTATTTGTGTAAAGCCAGATGTTTTGAAGAGGAAAATAAACCAGTGTCTCCCACATGTGCCTAATCAGCCGGGTTGTGATAACTATGGAAAAATAAACACAAATAAAGTATGATGCAACACTTTATTGACTATGTTTGTGTGGGGGATACGTACTCAATAAAGGATCGCATTGAACTGTATTTGCGTCTATTTTTCCATCGCGTTGGTGTTTTATACCATTTATCTCCTTTGTGATAGCTATGTGGGCCTGCTGGCCGCTATCACCAACAATCTGCTTGAGTAGACGGTTGAAAAGGGGGAGTCCTGTTATATTAAGTTTAGTGTTTCTTCGGGAATTTGATAATAATGATGATAAAATATATTATCTTATTCTGGTCACATGTTTTCTCCAAGCCAAGTTGTGTTCTGAGCAGAGGCGATGGTTGAGGATTCTGGTTGCCTGCCTCCCCAGCGATGATTGATTGGTCGAGATGATTTCACCTTTGGAAGGGTTAAGGAAGGGTCCCGGGACCTCTTTTGCCTGTGACTTCACCAGCTGAAGACCCTCTGGCAGGTACTCCGCTGTACCTGCCACAGTGCTGTCAGCCTGAACACAAATGCTCGATGGTCAATCTGTCTGTGATTACCCTCAACCGCGATGCAGAAGAGGAATTTGTAATGATGATGCGCCCATAGAGGTTTTTGCATCAGTGGGAGATTTCTATATAATATCCTGGCGCTGCTCTCACAGCATGTTCGTACCAACACTCCCCAGCATCCTAGAGGTAGAAGCTCGTGTAAGTTTTGCTGCTGTCTTGTGTGATCATGAGATAGTGGAAACTATTTTTAACTGGCTACCATTCCACACTCACAACGCCTGACGGCAGTGCCTCTCTGGAGGGTTACTCTCTACCAACCAGGGACGAGTGCCACTGCCCGATTTTGCATCTCCGGTGGTATGTTCACTCACAGGATGAGTGGCACTGTCCAGTACTGTCTTTCTGTTGGTATGTTTACTCACAGGATGAGTAACACTGTTACAGTGGCATGTTCACTCACAGGATGAGTAACACTGCACAATAAATTCCCCCATCATAAATTGCGAAATCTATTGTATTTTGCACAGTTAATTATATTAGAGCAGAGTAAGCATTAATTCTGATTTTTTGGGGGGCATTTTGCAATTACTGTGAATCATTCCTCATTAAAATAGGAGCGTCATTTCAGCACACACACACACACACACACACACACACACACACACACACACACACACACACACACACACACACACACACACACACACAGGGAGAGTGACCTAGTAGCGACCAGTGAAGAGGCGGGGCCAGGAACTGTGACTCGACGCCTGCAACCACAATTAGGTAAGTACAAGTAGGTGAGTCCACACACACACACGAAGTATACACTCACATACATACCCATACACACCCTTGCAACGCAAATTCCAACAAAGAAAATGCTACCGCTGCCACCATTACGAGGCCACCACCATTACCATCACCAGGATTCTGCCACCATTACCACAAGGGTACCAATACTACTACCAAGCCTGCAACCCCTCCCATTACCACCCAGAACTTTAGTACGACCATAAGTAAGACCATAAGCATAACCATCACTATTACTGCACCACCACCATAACCTACCATCACCACCGTAACGCACCACCATAACCTACCATCACCACCGTGACCCACCACCACCAAAACCTACCATCACCACCGTGACCCACCACCACCATAACCTACCATCACCACCGGAACCACCACCACCACCATAACCTACCATCATCACCGTGACCCACCACCACCATGTAACCCACCACCACCATAACCTACCACCACCACCACCACCACCACCACCACCATAACCTACCATCACCACCGTAACCCACCATCACCACCGTAACCCACCACACACCATAACTAAAAATCACCACAGTAACCCACCACCACCATAACCCATCACCACCATAACCTACCATCACCACCGGAACCCACCACCACCATAACCTACCATCACCACCGTGACCCACCACCACATAACCTACCATCACCACCGTGACCCACCACCACTATAACCTACCATCACCACCGTAACCTACCAACATCACCGTAACCCACCACCACCGTAACCCACCATCACCACTGAAACCCACCACCAAAACTACAAAACACCACAGTAACCCACCACCACCATAACGTACCACCACGACCATAACCCACCACCACCATAACCTACCATCACCACCGTAATCCACAGCCACCATAACCTACCATCACCACTGTAACTCACCACCACCATAACCTACCACCACCACCATAACCTACCATCACCACCGTTACCCACCACCACCATAACCTACCATCACCACCGTAACCCACCACCACCATAACCTACCATCACCACCGAGACCCACCACCACCATAACCTACCATCACCACCGTGACCCACCACCACCATAACCTACCATCACCACCGTAACCCACCATCACCACCGTAACCCACCACCACCATAACTAAAAATCACCACAGTAACCCACCACCACCATAACCTACCACCACCACCACCATAACCTACCATCACCACCGTAACCCACCATCACCACCGTAACCCACCACCACCATAACTAAAAATCACCACAGTAACCCACCACCACCATAACCTACCATCACCACCGTGACCCACCACCACCATAACCTACCATCACCACCGTGACCCACCACCACCATAACCTACCATCACCACCGTGACCCACCACCACTATAACCTACCATCACCACCGTAACCCACCAACACCACCGTAACCCACCACCACCGTAACTAAAAATCACCACAGTAACCCACCACCACCATAACCTACCAACACCACCGTGACCCACCACCACCAGAACCTACCATCACCACCGTGACCCACCACCACCATAACCTACCATCACCACCGTGACCCACCACCACCATAACCTACCATCACCACCGTGACCCACCACCACTATAACCCACCATCACCACCGTAACCCACCACCACAACTAAAAATCACCACAGTAACCCACCACCACCATAACCTACCACCACCACCATAACCCACCACCACAATAACCTACCATCACCACCGTAGCCCACAACCACCATAACCTACCATCACCACTGTAACTCACCACCACCATAACCTACCATCACCACAGTAACCCAACACCACCATAACCTACCATCACCACCGTAACCCACCACCACCATAACCTACCATCACCACCGTAACCCACCACCACCATAACCTACCATCACCACCGTAACCCACCACCACCATAGCCTACCATCACCACCGAAACCCACCACCATCATAACCTACCATCACCACCATAACCTACCATCACCACAGTAACCCAACACCACCATAACCTACCATCACCACCGTAACCCACCACCACCATAACCCACCATCACCACCGTAACCAACCACCACCATAACCTACCACCACCACCATAACCTACCATCACCACAGTAACCCACCACCACCATAACCTACCATCAACACTGTAACCCACCACCACCATAACCTACCATCACCACCGTAACCCACCACCACCATAACCTATCATCACCACCGTAACCCACCACCACCATAACCAACCACCACCACCCTAACCCACCACCACCATAACCTACCATTACCACCGTAACCCATCACCACCATAACCTACCATCACCACCGTAACCCACCACCACCATAACCTACCATCACCACCGTAACCCACCACCACCATAACCTACCATCACCACCGTAACCCACCACCACCATAACCTACCATCACCACTGTAACCCACCACCACCATAACCTACCATCACCACCGTAACCCACCACCACCGTAACCTACCATCACCACCGTAACCCACCACCACCATAACCTACCACCACCACCACCACCATAACCTACCACCACCACCACCATAACCTACCATCACCACCATAACCCACCACCACCATAACCCACCACCACCACCCTAACCCACCACTACCATAACCTACCACCATCACCATAACCCACCATCACCACCGTAACCCACCACCACCATAACCTACCACCACCACCATAACCCACCATCACCACCGTAACCCACCACCACCAAAACCCATCATCACCACCGTAACCCACCACCACCATAACCTACCACCACCACCATAACCTACCACCACCACCATAACCCACCATCACCACCGTAACCCACCACCACCATAACCTACCACCACCACCGTAACCCACCATCACCACCATAACCCACCACCACCATAACCTACCACCACCACCATAACCTACCACCACCACCATAACCTACTACCACCACCATAACCCACCATCACCACCATAACCTACCACCACCACCACCATAACCCACCATCACCACCTTAACCCACCACCACCATAACCTACCACCACCACCATAACCTACCACCACCACCATAACCTACCACCACCACCACCCTAACCCACCATCACCACCATAACCCACCACCACCACCATAACCCACCATCACCACCGTAACCCACCACCACCATAACCTACCACCACCACCATAACCTACCACCACCACCATAACCTACCACCCCCACCATAACCCATCACCACCATAACCCACCACCACCACCATAACCCACCATCACCACCATAACCCACCACCACCATAACCCCCCACCACCACCATAACCCACCATCACCACCGTAACCCACCACCACTATAACCCACCATCACCACCATAACCCACCATCACCACCATAATCCACCACCACCACCATAACCCACCATCACCACCGTAACCCACCACCATCATGAAAACAGTGGGTTAAGAAAGTAAGTTTAAACACCAGTGGGGTTGAAATGGGTAACATCTTCCTTCGTACCACAAAGACCTCTCTGCAGGACCATTCTCTGGGATCCCTGCAACAATATGCGAAGGATCCGTTGCGTTGCCATATTCTCCCTTGACAGCACGGGTCCCCCAGCCCTTGACAGCTGGGGTCCCCCAACCCTTGACAGCACGGGTCCCCCAGCCCTTGACAGCTGGGGTCCCCCAGCCCTTGACAGCACGGGTCCCCCATTCTTGACAGCACGGGTCCCCCATTCTTGACACCACGGGTCCCCATCCTTGACACCACGGGTCCCCATCCTTGACACCACGGGTCCCTATCCTTGACAGAACGGGTCCCCCAGCCCTTGACAGAACGGGTCCCCCAGCCCTTGACAGTACGGGTCCCCCATCCTTGACAGCACGGGTCCCCCACCCCTTGATAGCACAGGTCCCCCAGCCCTTGACAGCACGGGTCCCCCAACCCTTGTTAGCACGGGTCCCCCACCCCTTGATAACACGGGTCTCCCATCCCTTGATAGCACAGGTCCCCCAGTCCTTGACAGCACGTGTCCCCCAGCCCTTGATAGCACGTGTCCCCCAGCCCTTGATAGCACGAGTCCCCCAGCCCTTGATAGCACGGGTCCCCCAGGCCTTGATAGCACGGGTCCCCCAGCTCTTGATAGCACGGGTCCCCCATCCTTGACAGCACGGATCCACCATCCCTGACAGCACAGGTCCCCCATCCCTGACAGCACGAATCCACCATCCCTAACAGCACGGATCTTCCATCCTTGACAGCACAGGTCCGCTCCTGACAGACAGCTTCATTTGCACGGGTTCATTTATACTCGAACGCTGCCCAGGAATCAAAAATACAAATGCCATTTTGAACTGTCGTAGCCATGAATGGCCGATTTTCCCAAATCCTCTCTACGTATTCTTTTTATATTTTATTCTTGCCTCCGATCCCTTTTTTCCTCCGGAGGTGGAAAATGGCAATGGAATGTGTATTAATGTATTATTATCTGCTGTCAAGACGAGTGACGAGTAGATTTTGTCTGCTGTCAAGACGAGTGACGAGTAGATTTTATCCTGGGAAATATTTATCGCTGCAAGGACGAATAATATTTCCCAGGATGCAATGTTTCTTGGCAAATGTAAACAAAGGAATCCACGATCCTTTTTTTTTTTCTAAGAATTTTGACTTCTCGATGCCGGTAAAAGGCTCTCGATCCGCGGAATTGGAACTAGAAAAATAATATTAATAATCGGTGTTTAAGCATCAAAGATTTACTCTCAGTAACATCTCCCAGTCAATCTCCCCCAGTAATGTCACCCAGTCAGTCTCCCAGTAACAACTCCCAGTCAGTCTCCCAGTAACAACTCCCAGTCAGTCTCCCAGTAACACCGCCCAAACAATCTAATATTGGCCCCGGTAATGCGACTGACAGACAATAATAACTCCACGGAACAAGGAGCGGTACAATCCAGAGGAATTGAGGGGGGGGGAAATTTGTACTTTGGAAATTGGGAAATAAAATAGCGATCGATCGTTCCGGGCCAACCAGGAGGAAATTGGATTTTAAAGCAAAGTGGTGCCGCTTTCGTGTCAATTTGCGGATCAATGCAGATGGTCGAATACTGCTGCGTGTCATGGGATTTCGGTATTTAGCAACAGAGAGGCTTTACGCTTCTTATTATTATTGCTATTATTATTATTATTATTATTGCTATGATTATTATTATTAACACACCGGCCGTCTCCCACCCAGGCAGGGTGACACGAAAAAAGAAGAAACGCTTATACAATCACTCCATCACTGTCTCGCCAGAGGGGCGTCCTTACTGCAGCTCAGATTATTATTATTATTATTATTATTACTACTAAGCTGGGGTTGAGGTCAATCCAATCGCAGGTATACATAGTTCTATACACATTGCTGTGTTTATGCATACTACACAAGAGACAGCTGTATACATATTGCGGGAATAAAAACACATGGGCCCCGTCAAAACACTGAAGGAGACGTGTCGCCACTGACGTTTTAAATTCGTAATACAGAGATAGCAGCAAACATAAGCTCTGTTTATGTCATGTGATCACCACCAGTGAAGAATACCTCAGTACCAAGAGGAGAAATTAGGTTAGTTAATGGGGTTTAAAGCCTATCGACTATACAAGTGTCTTTAAAGGCGCCACATTACCTGTGTACTTGCTTGGGCAGTTCATATACTATTAACGTTACCTGCCCACGACCGGGTAAGAATATTTTAAACCCTAAAATAGGGATGAGAATAAACTCTCAAGCATATATATATACATGTATATATATATATATATATATATATATATATATATATATATATATATATATATATATATATATATATATATATATATATATATATACATATATATATATATATATATATATATATATATATATATATATATATATATATATATATATATATATATATATATATATATATATATATATATATATATATATATATATATATATATATACTGAGACAGACAGACATACCTCACGGAGTATATATGCTTGTGCAGTTCCTGCAGGGAAAGGGACAAGCTTTCCGAAGCAACCAAACCATCCAGTTAAGCTGTTTCAGAAGTGATTTATGAAGCTTCAAAGCTACCAGTTAGACTACTTTTAAAGCTGATTTATGAAGCTTCAATGCTACCAATTAGACTTCTGAAGCTGATTTATGAAGCCTCAGAACTACCAGTTAGACTGCTTCAGAAGAGAATTTATGAAGCTTGAAGGTGACCAGTTAGAGTCTTCAGAAGAGTCTGAAGCCTGGAGTAAGACGTTCATCTCAAACTGGATATCATTTTACGAGCGTCTGAACCACTGCTCGAGATTTATGACCATTTAAACCAGAGTGTTGTGATTCTTTGCCACCGTGACTGGAATTGTAAACCATTTTCGTTTGTTTGTTTGTTGCTATTGTTGCTACTGTTGTTGTTGTTGGTGGTGGTGGTGCTATTATTACTATTGATGTTCTTGATATTGTCGTTGTTTTTAATGTTATTTGTTGTTGATGATGATGTCGATGAAGCTTGTGTTGTTTTTGTCGTTGTTACTATTGCTCTTTTTTTATTATTGTTATTGTTGCTTTTGTTTGATTTATGGGATAAATATTATTTGTCTTCCCCCGAATATCAAAAAACTTTAAATTCTCTTTCTTTTGAGTCATCAATGTCTTCCTGTCGAATATTCGACCTTGTCTCAAGAATCACCAATGTCTTTTGTCTAATATTCGACCCTAATTGGAATCTTCGGAACAGTGGGGCACATCACAGGTGCCTTAATTACAATAATTCGCAGTTAACCCACAATCTATTGACCTGAAAAATTCGTACCAGGTGGGGGAAGGGGGGCAAAGCCCCCTTTCTCTTCCTCGCATAAACCCCATTTGCCCAGACTATGCTTCCCTCTTTTGAGACACGATTAAACTGGCTACTCCACGAAGCTTGGTGCTTACCTGCAGTGTCTTAAGGGTGTTGTGGTGCTGCAGGAGCTGCAGGGTCTCCTGGTGCTTCCTCAGCGCCTCCTGCTGCATCTGCAGCGCCGCCTCCTGCTCGCTGGCCACCTGCGGGAAGGCAAGGAACACGTCAACGTCAGTAAACGTCATCTTGTGCCAGTCGTCTCTACAGGATGCTGAAAGGTAATCTGTTACCTGTGAGCTGTTCAGTAGAGGCGCTGTTTAGGATAATACATAAGGTGACTCTAAGTTCACAGTAACAGTCACTTAAAGACTGAACCAATGACTAAATGAAACAATGATTGACTAAATGAACGAATGATTGACTAAGTGAACCAATTAAGTGAATCAGTTATGTAATGAACCACCAAATAAATGAATTAGTTATAACACAAATTATACAATGAACCAGATACTAAGTGAATTATTTAATAGACCAATTATTAAAAATACTAATCATAAAATGGACCATTATAAACCATTATAAACCATTTGGACAGAATAATGAAGTACACACACACACACACACACACACACACACACCTGACGACACTGGAGGACAGGAGAGATAGGGGGGACATGATAACGACATACAAAATACTGAGAGGAATTGACAAGGTGGACAAAAACAGGATGTTCCAGAGATTGGACACAGTAACAAGGGGACACAGTTGGAAGCTAAAGACACAGATGAATCACAGGGATGTTAGGAAGTATTTCTTCAGCCACAGAGTAGTCAGTAAGTGGAATAGTTTGGGAAGCGATGTAGTGGAGGCAGGATCCATACATAGCTTTAAGCAGAGGTACGATAAAGCTCACGGCTCAGGGAGAGTGACCTAGTAGCGATCAGTGAAGAGGCGGGGCCAGGAGCTCGGACTCGACCCCCGCAACCTCAACTAGGTGAGTACAACTAGGTGAGTACACACACACACACACACATATATATATATATATAATTATATATATATAATTATATATATATATATATATATATATATATATATATATATATATATATATATATATTCTCCAGACTAGCAGCAACAGTTTGACTGAACACAGAGCTCCAGGACGACTCTAGCCTCCACATTTCATTGCACTGCAAGACCCCTAACACGGGTTTAGCGCTTCGGGGACGCGCTAAACCCGTGTGAGGGGGAGGATACCTTTTTCTTTTACCTTTCTCTCTCTGCATTACAATGAGTTGTGTTTGTATGAGTTATTAGACTGTTGTTGTTAGCTTAAGGCAGATAGGAGACTGCAGTTAACGTCCCTTCGCATACCCATTCCTTTGCAATGGAACACCGGGCTTCCCCCATTCCTTCATCAACCCCTTTCCCCTCCATCCCTATTCTCTCCTTCTTTCTCACTCTCTCCCTCTCTTTATTATCATACTCGCTGTGTCTCGGCCTTCACTTCCATTACGTAGTTTCCGGGAGAATACACCACGACGACCACGACAAGACCACGACAGGAGAGAAAAAAAAACGGCTGGCCGCAGGTATTGTGGCCCTGCAGCTGCTGCTGCTGCATGTGGCCTTCAGACGTGCTGGCCACCGCGTCATATTTACGTCAACCCTCTCTCACTAATCTGCCCCCTTTTTGGCCCTTTGCTAGTGGACACAACAAGGGGGGGGGGGTAGGGGTGTGTGGCATGGACACTGGCAAAAAGTAGACACAGGCTAGGGACAATGGGTGGACGGAGGGTGACGGAAAACGGACACAGGGTGGACACAGGGTGGACACAGGGTGGACAGGGGACAAAGCCTCCCTGTGAAGCGGTGTTTCTCAGACAGTGTGAGAGTCTTTGACTGGTCAGGCGGAGGATGAGGAGGATGAGGAGGATGGGGAGGATGAGGAGGATGAGGAGGATGGGGAGGATGAGGAGGATGAGGAGGATGGGGAGGATGGAGAGGCTAGCCTAACATCTCCATAACCCACCCTCTCCACTGGCACCTCCCATCCATCCTTCCTTCCTCCCTCTCTTTATTCTCTCCCTGTTGCTCTCCCGTCCTCCTTTCCATTACACTTTTTCCTCACTCTCAACCCATTTTCAATCAAATCTATCCTGCCTCATTCTGGTGCTATCAAACCATATAAAATGCAGGTTTAGGGGAGCTGCATTGTATGGTAGCCAGAAGAATGCAACGAGGGGCAAGGCAATGATGTATGTTTGAGAGAGAGAGAGAGAGAGAGAGAGAGAGAGAGAGAGAGAGAGAGAGAGAGAGACAGACAGACAGACAGACAGACAGACAGAACGCGAGCAATATATAAACTAATACACACACCAGAGGGTGTATGGCTCCTACCGGTTTAGTGCTTTCCTAAGAACAGAAGAAGGAGGAGAAGAAGAGAAAAGCAGACGTTAAAAAAAATATAAAAATAAAAGAGAAAAGGGAAAAGTAAGAGAAAGAAGAAGGAAGAAAGGGAAGAAATAAGAAGAGAAAAGAATAAGAGAAGTAGAAAAAGTAGCGGAGGAAGCGGAAGTGAGGAGACCAAATAACTGACAGATGACCAGCCGGTTTCTTCTTGACAACAAAGGAAAGAAACAAGTTTGTGTCACGCCAGGTCAGAGGTCACGTAATTGTGAACACATGGGTCAGCAGGGGCCAGGAAGGTCAGAGAGACAGAGAGAGAGAGAGAGGACAGCAAGAAGCAAGCTTCTATACCACAAGACGGGCAGCCAGCAGCAACTTCACTCTGGCTGTACCCTTCTCCAGAACATCACTCCATCTGAGATCATACATACCCAGGATGACTCGAGTATGGAACACATTCGTACAGCATAATGATGTCAACGAGATAAAGTCAGTTGATCAAATGAAAATGCTGGCCCACAGATGGCTCCAACTTCATCCTGTTCCCTACTTGTATGTCTCATAACAATAAAAATGCTTTCAAATGAGCTGATGTAGGTAACAGCTCTTAGCTTGTTAATAAAGTTAGGAATCCTTAACCTAACCTTGTCAAACCCTGTGAAGAGAGAGAGAGAGAGAGAGAGAGAGAGAGAGAGAGAGAGAGAGAGAGAGAGAGAGAGGCTTGAGGACAAAAGGCATCAGGCTGATGACTCGCAGAACGTTGAAAATGGATCAGGTTGCTTTGTTGATGTTAGTGAGGGAGAGTGAGAGAGGGAGATAGTGAGGGAGAGTGAGAGAGGGTGGCAGTCAGGGAGAGTGAGTTGGAGATAATAAGGAACAATGAGAGGGAGTTAGTGAGAGGGATATAGTGAGGGAAAGCGAAAGGGAGATAATAAAGGACAAAGAAAGGGAGACAGTGAGAGAGAAAAAAAAAAAAAAAAAAAGAGAGAGAGAGAGAGAGAGCAGGGACAGTGATGAAAGAGAGGAAATGAGTTAGATCGACTTAGTCGTAGGGAATATGAGTGGTAACGAGGTAGAGTGAAAAAGCAATAATGAAAGAGTGAAAGAATGAATCAGGACAAATAAAAGTGAGAGAGGAAGAGCAAGAGTGTAGAGGAGAACATGAGAATGGAGACTAGAAGACCTTGGCCTCCCTAATAAGAACGATACACAACACAGAAGGATCAACGCACAGCATAACAACACCCGAGTGCAAGACCTAGGTAAAATAATGTCAGCTCGTTTACCTTCTGAAAGACACAATAAACCAAATGAATGCCGTGAAAAACAGGATAATAAGATAAAGGGAGCTTATAAAATAATTAAAACAGTAGATAAATGGCTTAGAGAACCGACAAATTGATAAATTAGACACATGTGCAACTCTTGCGTATCTTTATTGAGGGAGAAAGTAGGTGGTATCACACTTGGCGAATCCAAATGTGGAAGGAAAGTCATGTCTAAAGATTCGGAAAGTGAAGAATTTCCTCAGTAAAGGTACCCAAGTGTTGCACATGTGTCTAATTTGTCAATTAAAATAGTGTTAGTGGTAACATTACTGACATCACTTGTGATCTCTCGCTTGAGAGACACCTCAGTGTTGCTACCAACTTACACAGTGAAACAGAGATAGAGAGAGAGAGAGAGAGAGAGAGAGAGAGAGAGAGAGAGAGAGAGAGAGAACAGCTTGGAAGCATACAGAGTGTATATTAGAAAAAAAATGAAACAATTAAAGTACTGAAAAGTCCTCAGCAAACAAGAATTGTACTCTCTGAGTACAAGGCGAGAGAATTTTGCGACGTTAAACACAGATATATACTTCTGAAGAGTTTGAAGAGTTTCTCTACTCTCTGAGCCCGGCCATGGGCCAGGCTCGTCTGGTGCTTGCCTGGTCAACCAGGCTGTTGCTACTGGAGGCCCGCTGCCCCACATATCCATCACAGCCTGGTTGATCTGCATATGATACTGGAGGGCTTAGTCTCAAATCTGCATGGAAGCCACGGGAACGATAAGAGAACACTCTATCAACCTGCTCCCAGCAGCTTTCACAAATATTGCTGAAACAATGGCCCCTCAACTACAGCCGTCGTACTGTGAATGATATGTGGGTCGGCGGGCCGCCCACACCAACAGCCTGGTTGACTAGACAGTCAACAGGGAGGCCTAGTCTCTGAGCGGACTGCGAGAGTAAGTACTCGAGAAGGGTCACAGGTAAGTCATAGGTCACAGGTCACAGCAGGATATCTGCTAGGAACACAACTGTTTATCATTTAGCTACAAACTCGCACCAGAGCAGACAAGCAGAAGGCTCTCTCCACACCCTCTATCATGCCCACCATCACACTACAAGAAGAAGAGAGAAGTGTCAAGTCTAATTTTACTCTAAAAATAATTGTTACTCTTATCACAGCTGTTACTGTTACTACTGTTATCACAGTTGTTACTGTTACTACTGTTATCACAGTTGTTACTGTTACTACTGTTATCACAGTTGTTACTGTTACTACTGTTATCACAGCTGTTACTGTTACTACTGTTATCACAGTTGTTACTGTTACTACTATTATCACAGTTGTTACTCTTACTACTGTTATCACAGTTGTTACTGTTACTACTGTTATCACAGTTGTTACTGTTACTACTGTTATCACAGTTGCTACTGTTACTACTGTTATCACAGTTGTTACTGTTACTACTGTTATCACAGTTGTTACTGTTACTACTGTTATCACAGTTGTTACTGTTACTGTTATCACAGCTGTTACTGTTAATACTGTTATCACAGTTGTTACTGTTACTACTGTTATCACAGCTGTTACTGTTACTACTGTTATCACAGTTGTTACTGTTGCCACTGTTATCACAGTTGTTACTGTTACTACTGTTATCACAGCTGTTACTGTTACTACTGTTATCACAGTTGTTACTGTTGCCACTGTTATCACAGTTGTTACTGTTACTACTGTTATCACAGTTGTTACTGTTACTACTGTTATCACAGTTGTTACTGTTACTACTGTTATCACAGTTGTTACTGTTACTACTGTTATCACAGTTGTTTATGTTGCTACTGTTATCACAGTTGTTACTGTTACTACTATTATCACAGTTGTTACTGTTACTACTGTTATCACAGTTGTTACTGTTACTACTGTTATCACAGTTGTTACTGTTACTACTGTTATCACAGTTGTTTATGTTGCTACTGTTATCACAGTTGTTACTGTTACTACTGTTATCACAGTTGTTACTGTTACTACTGTTATCACAGCTGTTATTGTTACTACTGTTATCACAGTTGTTACTGTTACTACTGTTATCACAGCTGTTACTGTTACTACTGTTATCACAGTTGTTACTGTTACTACTGTTATCACAGTTGTTTCTGTTACTACTGTTTTCACAGTTGTTACTGTTAATACTGTTATCACAGTTATTACTGTTACTACTATTACAGCTGTTACTGTTACTACTCTTATCACAGCTGTTACTGTTACTACTCTTATCACAGCTGTTACTGTTACTACAGTTATCACAGCTGTTACTGTTACTACTCTTATCACAGTAGTTACTGTTACTACAGTTATCACAGTTGTTTGTTACTACTGTTATCACAGTTGTTACTGTTACTACTGTTATCACAGTTGTTACTGTTACTACTGTTATCACAGTAGTTACTGCTACTACTTTAAAAGCTGTTATTTTTACTATTCTTACCCCCAATTGTTACTTTTTATTTTTCTTATCCGGGGGTTACTGTTATTTCTCTTTTCACAAAGGGATTTTCTTTCTTTTTTCACAGCTGTTACTGTTATTTCCCTTATCACGTTTTTACTGTTACTATTATCCCGCTGTTACTTTTCTTTTTATCACAGCCACTTTTTACTATTCTTCACAGCTTTTCTTTTTACTTTTTTCCGGACCGGGTTTCTTTTTTCCCCTTTCAAGGGTGTTACTGTTATTTTTATCACAGCTGTTACTGTTATTTCCTTATCACATTTTTCTGTTTCCATTATCAAAAGCTTTAAAAGCCATTTTTCTTTCACAGTGTTGGGGGTTATATTCCATCACAGCTGTTACTGTTACTACCTTATCACAGTTTTAAAAGCTGAAAAGTTACCGCCTTTTTTTCACAGCCGTTACTGTTTGTTCTTTTTAATAGCTTTCTGTTTAAAAAACTGTTATCACAGGGTACTGTTACTGCCCTTATCAAGGCCCCAATGTTACTGCTCTTATCACAGCTGTTACTGTTACTACTGTTATCATAGCTGCTACTGTTACTGCTCTTATCACAGATGTTACTGTTACTACTTAGAAGAATTACCGACCATTCATTGAAGGTGGATGAAAGAGGGGAGGGGCGCCTGTCTGGCTCTTAATCCAGTCAACTGGAGCTACGTTCTACTTCTCTGGATCAAACCTGATTGCCTTCGGGTTCAGCGTTTGTCCATGAATATAGTAATAATGTATTTCAGTATTTTACGTTTTTTTTTTTTTTGTTTTTGAGAAAATGATCGGGATCCTATTTTTTTTGAAGAAATCAGAAAAGCTGATGGTTCAAACCAATGGCAAGTCAGCACTGAAACTAGCAGGCCGGTGCGTTACCCACCGTGCCATGCCGGCATAATAATCTCCAGACAACTAGGAATATTTCTGTAGACTCTAGGAAGCTCAGCATGGGCCACCACTGTGACCACAGTGCAGGTTTCTGCAGACGGATGTCACACCAGTGTGGTTGTGGCGTGCTCAAGTTCACTTCACTTCAAAACCATCATGGATGACTCGTGCTGATATTCCCCGAGTCTTATCCTAGTTTCATACAGTATTGTTGTTCTTGCATGCAACGCTGACTACAACACCTGCAATCACAGCCACAACCACAGCAAGCACACCTACAACACTATCAAAACTACAAGAATAATCGCCCTTCTCAACCATAACAATAGCAACTACAACAACAACAACAACCACCATTATAGCTCACACATAACCAAAACTGCACCCCCCACACAACCACAACCCCCACACAACCACAACCCCCACACAACCACAACCCCCACACAACCACAACCCCCACACAACCACAACCCCACACAACCACAACCCCCCCACAACCACAACCCCCACACAACCACAACCCCCACAACCAAACCCCACACAACCAAACCCCACACAACCACAACCCCACACAACCCACAACCCCCCACACAACCACAACTCCCAACAACCACAACCCCCAATATCACAACCCCACACAACCACAACCCCCACACAACCACAACAACATGGGCTAAGATTAGAATCCTGCTGAACACTGGGTTTGTCATCCCATGGACACAGTTCCCACGCTTGTATGGGGGAGTAGATGCACCTGGGTGAGAGAGAGGGAGAGAGAGAGAGAGAGAGAGAGAGAGAGAGAGAGAGAGAGAGAGAGAGAGAGAGAGAGAGAGAGAGAGAGAGAGAGAGAGAGAGGAGAGAGAGAGAGAGGAGAGAGAGAGAGAGAGAGAGAGAGAGAGAGAGAGAGAGAGAGAGAGAGAGAGAGAGAGAGAGAGAGAGAGAGAGAGGGGGGGGGGGAGAGTAAAAACGGATTAAAATGGAGAGGAACACTCAATAGAAGTGAGGAAGGGGTAAGTGAAGGTGGGAGAGAAAAGAAGATGAGAAAGTAGAAGAAGAGATAAGAGAAAGGAAGGTGGAAGACAGAGAAGGAATTAGAGAATGGGAAAGGGATGTGGATAGGGCAAGGGAGGGAGAGAGGGGATGAAGAAGTAACTATATATTTAAAGCACATGACTGATATTATCCTGATTAATCCAGGATAATAATCCAGCCTCTTTTATCCACACTTACGCAAGACTGTTCAACATAAGGGGGATTACCAGTAGCATACATAAAGGGGATTACCAATAGACCACTGGTTGTCTTTAAGAAGGAGCTAGAAAGGCACCTAAATCAGTACCAGACCCACCACGAGTCCTAGGGGGGGGCATTGACCCCCTCCAGGTATACTCCAGATAAGAAATATGTTATGATAATTATTGTATATTAAGGAGCCGAATCTATGTGTTTTTTCACGTGGTTTATTGTCCACTTTCTACACTGGGTTTATTCTACACTTTCTATTTTGGCTACTTTTCCTTCGTGTATTAGTGTGAAACTAGTTAATGGTTCACGTCAGACAGAACGTCGGGTTATTTGTCTATTTCTTTCCTGGGTTTATTCTACTCTTTCTATCCTGGATTTATTCTATACGTTTAACTCTTTTGTGCTAAAAAAATATCCAGGTGGGGCCACAGTGTGTCTACCGGAAATAAGTTTCACAACAAGGCATTTAAAGTCTCTCCCATGAGATGAAGAGCATCCCGTGTCTCTCCGGTGAGATGAAGAGCATCCCGTGTCTCTCCTTCGAGACGCAGCCTCCATGGCGCACCTGGCAGGGTCGTCCCAACCAGTTAATTACCGAGGAAGAAACTTGGAGAGGAATGTTTTGAGATGCTTGCCCATGGGAACCCCACTGTGTGTGTGTGTGTGTGTGTGTGTGTGTGTGTGTGTGTGTGTGTGTGTGTGTGTGTGTGTGTGTGTGTGTGTGTGTGTGTGTGTTGTGTTTTGTGTGTGTGTGTGTGTGTGTGTGTGTGTGTGTGTGTGTGTGTGTGTGTGTGTGTGTGTGTGTTTGTGTGTGTGTGTGTGTGTGATGTGTGTGTGGGGTGTGTGTGTGTATGTGTGTGTGTTTTATTGTGGTGTGTGTTGTTGTGTGTATGTGTGTGTGTTTTTTTATTTGGAAACTCACCTATTTGTCCCCCAGGGGGGGAGTCACAGCCCCTGGCCCCCCTTTACTAGGTCCTCTCCCTCCCCCGAGTTCATCATACCTCCCAAAACTATGATGGTTCCTGCCCCAACACCCTTTTAGGTATTCCATGGCCTGACTACTTAAGGACTGAAGAAATACTTCCAACATCCCTTTGATTCATCTGAGTCTTCAACTCCAATTGTGACCTTTTGGTCTGTGTCCCATCTCGGAACATCCGTTTTTGTCCACCTGTTATTCCGTTAGTTTTTTTATATGTCATCATGTCCCCCCTGCCCCTCCTGGTTGTGTCGTCAGGCCGATTTCTAAACCTTTTTTCTTTAGGACAATCCCTTTGGGGATAGTCTTTGAAAACCTTTTGCACTTTCCCTTGACGTGCTTGACAGGTGTGTTTCCCAAAGGGTTGCATACCCAGTATGGGCCTGACGTGATGGTGTAAGAGTCTTAAACGAACCCATGAGGATAACCATCCGGGGTTTCCAGGGCGCCCATGGCAAAAGATCTGATTGATGTGCGCCCGGGAGATATCCCGGTGTTATACTCCCCCCAGATCTTTTCCTTTAGTGAGGTTTGCAGTTTTTGGCCATCTAAACTATATTGTGTCTGCGGTCTTTCCCCCTTCCCCCAATCTTTTTTGATTGCAGCGGGGTTAAAAAGGACCCAGTTGCTGACCAGGCTTGTAGCCTGTCCAGATCTCTTTTGTAGTCCTGCCTGATCCTCGTCCGATCGATTCTTCTCATTAACTTCACATCGCTGCAAAAAATACACTTCTGAGTCTATCCCTTCCGTTATGTCCCACGTATACCAAGAACAGCACAGGTCCTAGGACTGACCCCCGGGGAACCCCCGCGCCGGCCCCCATTTGACACCTCTGCACCATGACTCGTTTTTCCCCCCCGTCAATTTTCCCGATCCATTGCAGTGCCTTTCCGTTTGTGTGCCTGGCCCTTTAGTTTTTGGTAACTCTGTGAGGAACTGTGCGAAAGCCTTCTTGCAGCCCAAAAAACCAGTCGATCCACCCCTCTTTTTTTTTATTTTGTCACCTTTTAACACTCTAGTAGGTTTGTGACACAGGATTTTCTTCCTGAACCGTGCTGGCAATTATACATTTTTTTTCTTTCCAGGTGCCCCCCCACCTCCTCCTGATGATCTTCTCCATGACCTTGCTACATAATTTAAGAACAGGTCTGTAGTTTAGTCTATGTCTGTCTCCTTTTAAAATTGGGACTACATTTGCCTTTTCCCAACCCGGGATTTGCCCAGTTTAAAATGATGTTGAAGATCTGTTAATGGCTCACAATATTCTGCCCTTTAAGGACCCAAGGGAAGTTGTCGGGTCCCACTCCCTTTTGGGGTTTTCAAGTCTAGCAGCTTTTTCACTCCTCCTGGTTATATGTCCCATCCAGCACTTGCGGGGGCCCTTTTCTGATTTCTGGAGTCCTACGGGTTTTCACAAAAACCTTTTTAAATCTTGTGTTGAGCCCCTGACTTTTCCCCCGGGTCTTTCGTGAATTCCCATCCCCCTTCCTCAGCGGGATTACCGGGCCCTTTGACTGTTTTTTTCTCCTTGGGGCTGTACAAAGCTTGGGTCTTTTTTTTATGCTATGTCATTTTCATATTGCTCTGAGCCTCCTTATCTGTGCATTTTCCCTTTTGGCTCTTCGGCTGTTTTCCCTTTATTTTCCTGAGTTTCCGTTTTCTGACTTTTCCATTTCTATTACATAGTTTTGCCTCCCTACCCTTGGGGGGAAACCGGATTTTGTTCTGTTCTTCCCATTATTTCTGCCCCTGGGAAAAACCCCTTCCTCTGCCCCCCTTTGCATTTTGTTGTACATAGTCCATCATTTCTTGTACTGGTTTTCCCTGTCAGTTCCTCTCCCACTGAATTTTTGAAGGAAGTTCCCATGCCGAGTATTTCCCCTTTTTGTTTTGGGTTTTTTTCCAGCCATTCCTATTTCCTCCACTTGGAGCTAAACCCAGTAGTCGCACAGCCACATGATCACTAGCCCCGGGGGCCTTTTCTACATGATCCCCTGTGTCCGAACACTCATGGTGAATACAAGGTCCAACCGGGGTTTCTTCCCCTCCTCTGGTGTTTTAAATGTTGATGCTGGGGTTTCTCCAGACCACACCATCATCTTGGTTTCCATTTTCGGGCCCTATGGCCCAGGTTTTCCCAGTCAATCTCCTTGTGAGAAATCACCCATAACTAGTAACTTCCCCCCATGTGTGCTCCCCCCGCCCCTGGCTGTGTGTTGATCTTGCCTGTTGCTCCATCGTATTCTTTCTTGGCCTCCTGCAGTTCTGTGGGGGGTTGTACTTTTGCAACACTATGTCCTCAGACTGGATTTTTCCCCCACTGAGTCCCTTCCCCCTGCCATCCATTCCTTCCATTTTCTCAAAACCCCACTGGTTTTTAATGAGCAGTGAACTCCTCCCCCCTCCCCCCCTCTGTCTTTCCTGAAGATTTGATACCCGGGATGGAAAGATTGAATTGTTATTATTCGGGGTGGTTTGTTTCGGGTGCTATTATGTCTGGGGATGTCTTTGATTCTTTCGCCATTCATACTTTTTTTGTTATTCCATCTGCTTTTTACACACCTTCAACCCTTTTTTAAGACGTTCTAAGATATTGGGGGTTGGGGGAAATGGGGGACCCTTTCGGGGAAATATGGGTTGTTGCGTGGGGGGGAAGTTTGAAAGTAGTGGGGGGGCATTGGGGTTGGCATGGGTGTTTGATTTAGAGTGTTTGGTTGCACGGGGGTTTACCCTTTTTGGGGGCTTCTATAGAAAATTGTGAGGGGGGCTAAGATTTTTTCCTGGGTCTGGGATTCTGTCTGTCTTTCCATCCCCTTTCCCCCTTTTTTTTTGTACCATTTTCTCTCAGTTTTTTCCTTTTTTGTGTTTGTCGGGTTTTAAACCCTCCTGTAGCCCATGTCCCTTAATCGTGCTTTTCCGCAGTATCCTGGCCGATGCTTCGCCTTGGGGGTCACCCCACTGGCCGGGTTCTTTTTTTTTCAAACCCCATTCTCCAAAATTTTCCAGCGGGCATATCGTTTTTCCATTGCTTTTTGATGCTTTCAATTTTTTTTTTCCCCCCCTTTTTTTTTTTCTATTTCCCCGACTTCCTGGAGCCCTAAAAAGACTGACCCCATTTCATTCTCCCACCATATCCCGTGTATCCCTCATTTAATTTGGTTTTTCCACTGCAGCTTTTTTCATCAGTTTCACTCAAGTACTTGGGGTCAGGGCTGTCATTTTCCCTTCTCCCTTTTTCCTTGGGCCTTTTTTGTCTGTTAGGGCCTCCACATAAAGCTTAGCCTTTCATTTGCTAAGTTTCTGATAGAGCATTCCATGGGTTTTGCCCCCCTTTTTTCCCTATCCCCTTTTTTTGGGGTGAGGGAGCAGCTCTGATGTCAATCCCAAAATGTTCTTTTGTTCTTTTGCTGTTTTAGATTTTTTAGTTCCTCTTTAAACCTGTATCCTACTTTTGGTTTTGACATGCACCCCACTTCCCGCTTTTTCCAAACTTCCCCCTTCCATTCCTGCAAGTTCTTCTAGTTTCTTTCCCACATGATCCCTTTTTTTGAGCTCTGCTGCCCCCTCTTCCTTTTCAGTTTTTCCTCCTGTCCCTTGGTTTTTTTGTTGCCTCGGGAACCCATTTTTTTTTTTTATCCCCAGCCTAGAGTGGGAAACCCATTGTTCTGTATGTTAGGGGTTTGTAGGGGTGTGTGAGTGGGGGGGAAGTAGTGGAGGAACTGTGGCTATTTGGGAGCTGGGGGGGGGGGGGGAGGGTTTGGGGT
The DNA here is from genome assembly GCF_038502225.1 of Cherax quadricarinatus. Classification (NCBI taxonomy): domain Eukaryota; kingdom Metazoa; phylum Arthropoda; class Malacostraca; order Decapoda; family Parastacidae; genus Cherax; species Cherax quadricarinatus. Next base: position 36,790,807 of record NC_091315.1, read on the forward strand.
TAACGGGGAGGAGGGATGAGGGGGGGGATGGGTGGGAAGAGGAGATGTCGGTGGTGAGGGGGGGGGTGTGTCTGGATATGTGTGTGTGTGTGTGTGTGTGTGTGTGTGTGTGTATTTTTTGTGTAAGTGTGGAATTATGTGTGGGTTTTTTTATGTACTGAAAGGTAGGTGGCTTGTGGGTTTTAAAGGGAAGTCTCAGTGGTCTTGGTTTCCCACACCCCTTGACCACCAACCCCGGGGTTTACTAACCAGGGGGTGTGTGTGTGTGTGTGTGTGTGTGTGTGTGTGTGTGTGTGTGTGTGTGTGTGTGTGTGTGTGTGTGTGTGTGTGTGTGTGTGTGTTATGTTTTATTTTGTGTGTGGGGTGTGTGTGATGGGGTGTGTGGGTTTTTTGTGTGTGTGTGTGTGTGTGTGTGTGTGTGTGTGTGTGTGTGTGTGTGTGTGTGTGTGTGTGTGTGTGTGTAATTATGTGTCAATTTTGGGATTTTTGGAAAAATAGGTGGTTTTTGCTTTTGGGGGTAATTTTTGTGTGTGTGTGTGTGTGTGTGTGTAACATACAGGAAACGAGAAGAGAGAAGGGAAGAGAGTGAAGGAGAATAAGGAAAGAAATTAGAAAGAGTGGGAGGAGGGAAATAAAAGGAAGAAGGGAAGGAAGAAAGAAAGGAAAGAAAGATAGGAAGGAATATAGGAAAAGAAAAAGTAGAATATAGAGAGAAAGAATGGAAGGGAACAGAGGAAGGAAAGAAGGATAATGAAGGAAGAAATAATGCAAAGAGAGGAAAGAGCGATAAAGGAAAAAGCAAAAAACAACGAAAAAGGAAAGGGAAAGAAAAAAAGGGGAAAAAAAGGGAAAGGGGGAACCGGGAAAAAAATTTAAAAGGAGGAAGGGGGAAAAAAAGTAAGACACGGGAAAAAATTTCTGGGTGGGGGGGAGGAGAAGAAGGAAATGAAGGAGGAAAAGGAGGAAAAAGTAAGAAGATGCAGATGAAGGGAATAAGGAGGATCAGGAGGATTAGGAGGAGGGAGTACATGGGGGGGATGAAGAAGAGGAAGAGGAGGAAGGGGGCGAAATACAGGGATAGGAAGACTAGGAAAGACGAAAAAATTGACGAAGACGAAGGAAGAAGAAGAGGAGGGGGAAGGGAAAATAAGGCAGGGGGAAAAAGACTAGGGGAAAAGGAGGGGAGGAAGAAGAGGAGGGAAAAGAAGGAGAGGAAGAGGGGAAAAGGGAGGGGGGAAAAGGGAAAAGGTGGAGAAGAGAGGTATTTAACAAAAGGGGGGGGGTGGGGGGGAAAAATGGGGGGGGGATAGTAGGAAGGGGGGGTTCAGGGGGAGGGAGAGGGGAAGGAGGGAGGGCAGCGTGGGAATTCCACTCACTGGGGGGAAGAGACTGGTGTCTGGTTGCACAGTTTTTAAAGGTCTGAGAGAGGCAGGGAAGAGAGCAAGGAATGGGAGGGAGGGGGAGGAGAGAGACACAGAGAGAGAGAGGGAGAGAAAGAAGGGAGAAGAGAAGGGGCAGAGGTAAATGGTTGATGAGTGACAGAGGCATAGAATGAGAGAGAGAGAGAGAGAGAGAGAGAGAGAGAGAGAGAGAGAGAGAGAGAGAGAGAGAGAGAGAGAGAGAAAGAAAAAAGAGAGAGAGAGAGAGAGAGAGAGAGATAGAGAGAGACACAGAGAGAGAGAGAGAGAGAGAGAGAGAAGAGAAAAAGAGAGAGAGAGAGAGAGAGAGAGAGAGAGAGAGAGAGCCAGAGAAGGTGGAGTTATTGCAAGCATGAGGGTTTAAATTTAAATACTTTTTAAGGTATCGAAGATGTTTATAGAGTGTTATAGGTGCTTATAGAGTGTTATAGGTGCTTATAGAGTGTTATAGGTGCTTATAGAGTGTTATAGGTGCTTATAGAGCGTTATAAGTGTTTATAGATATGTATAGAATATTTATAGATGTTTATATAGTATTTATGTTTTTTTGAGGATACGAAGAGTTCTCAAAGGTTTTAATAAAGGGCAAAATTTTTTGGAGGTTTATAATGAGAGAATTAAGGGGGAAAGAGGAAAATAAAACAAATAAATTAAAAATGTAAAAATGCAAAAAATCAACCCAAAAAGGGACTCGCAAAAAGGGGACGGGGAAAGAATTGGCAAAGAGTTGTGAAAAGGGGGGCCCCGAGAGCCAAAGAAAAAACCTTGTGATTTTTAAAGAAAGGTTAGACAAGAATAATGTGGGTGGGTGGGGGACCGACTTGCTTCCAGGGGCCCCGCAGATTTCCCTTTCCATGTTTTTATGTGCGCTAACCCATCCCAGATGACAGGGGTATACACACAACACACACCCCAACAACACACACACCCCCCGATCAAAAAAATATAACAAGAAGGGCCCATTTTGACATTTTTTTTCCCTCCCCCCCTCATTCCCCTCCTCTATTTCCTTTTTTTACCCCCCTTATCCCTTTCTTTCCCTTTTTTCCCCGCCAGGGGGGGGGGGAAAACCATGGGTAAAAAAAAAGGGGGGGAAAAAAGGGAAAATAAAAAGGGGAAAAAAAACAAAAAAAGGAAGAGAGAAAAAGGGAGAGAGAGAGAGAGAGAGAGAGAGAGAGAGAAAGAGAGAGAGAGAGAGAGGGGGGTCCGGATGAACCTATCGACAATGGGGAACCACCCGCTGGACTCCACAGGTCAGTGTGTAGTACGAACGGGCCCATTCAGGATGGCACGATTTCGGGAAAAAAGAGTAAAGGGTTTTACTTCCAACTTTTTGAGTGAACACCTTCAGGGACGACCTTTTAAGAAAATTTTTACTAGAGAAAGTATCAAACACTGGGGACCTCCCATTAGAACAGAGAGGGGCCCGTCCCACTGGGGGCAGCAAGGGCCATCATTCTCCCCAAAAAACCTGGTTCTTTGGGGGTTTTCACAAACATACAAAAAAATTAAACAGAAGACCGAATGAAAAATGTGGTCCAACCCAACCTTTATCGTCAGACTTGAAATGAACTGGGTAGGGTAACAGTTTAGGAGAGCTTAGAACCTCAAGTCTTCCCTTTTTAGAACCTAAAAACATAAGGGAAAAGAGAAAAAGATTAAAAAATAAAGAAATAAAAACAGAAAATGAAGGAAAACTGTGTAAGGGAGGGGAAAAAGAAGAGGGGATGGAGAGAGATGGTGAGGGAGAGATATGCAGCAATAATTACATACAGCAATATTACTTAAATAAAGGTATCGAGCTTGGGGGGTTTCCTGCCGCGTCCATATATTGTCCTTAAATTTCCAAAAACTAGAAGTTTTTTTTCCAGGACTGATACCCAGTGCAGAGAACCTTTATTTTGATGAGGCGGAGGACCCACAGTCACACCCCACGAAGTGATCTTTTTTCTTTTTCGGGGAAAAACTCAAATGTGATCACAGGGAAACCTGTGTTACTTGTGATCGGGGGGAGGGCCTTTTACTCCCGCAGTCAGGTCTGAGGCCAGGCTTTTTGGGCCACCTGGCCCAAAACCCGGCTATTTGTACTAGGGGGCCCCCAAACCCACATACAACTCGTCAGTTTTTTAAAACCCGGCAGCAAATTTTCCAGCGAACTTGAAACACCCTTTTTTGTTCCGGCAGGGTGTCCGATAATCTACTGGTAAATCGTGGAATTACCCGGGTGATCCGAGCCCAATAACACCCATGGTCCCCCTGCTCGCCACCGGATCTATTCTGCACTTTCTCCCATATCTTCCGCACCAGTAAGTTGCTAGAGAAGTATGCAGGCTAGGGACCAGGCCCTCAAGTGCCCTCTATGAATATATAATCAGGTATATCTCTTCCCAGTTCTGGGGAGAGAATATGCCAGATGTTTTGTGTCTCTCTCAATAGTTTAGATGTTTTATTGACTCTTTGCTGGCAGTAAACTACCTCTGTACATTTTTCAACTCTGCTATCTCTGCTACATTTAAAGACTGTGTGAACACTGAACAATGTTTTAATCACTAGAACACCGGCGACTCTAGAAGTAATATCTATTTCGTTGTTTTTCATGTTTTGGAAATTCTCATAATTCATGTATTTTCCTTTGCTGGTTGCCTTATTGTGGTTTCCCAATTGGCAGGTTCTCTGACAAAACTGCTTCCATGTTCTTTACCTCCTCTTTACGTTCTACAGTATGGTACTGTGCTTCTCTTAAGCTCTTCAGTCCTCCCATAAGTAGTTGAAATTTGTCACCACCGACCATAACATTAATGTTACTTGTCCACTGGAAGCTTTTAATATCTGCTTAAACTTTTTCTGTTATACACTGAGGTGACTTTCATGCTTATTTTAATATCGTCTGCATAAGATGATACGAAGCTGTGACTAGTGTTCTTGTCCATTTCTGATATGAGGATGAGAAACAGTGACGGTGCTAGCAGTGTACCCTGGAGTACCTGAAAACTAAGCTTCGTTCTGTTTACTGTCACTCTTGGTGATCTGTGTGTTTGAAACTTTTAATTGCCAGAGGAAAATTTCGTATTTCTCTTGACTAAATACCACTACGTAGGCTAGCGACACCAACAACAGCCTGATCGATTGGGTCAGTAACCAGGAGGCCAGGTCTGGGACCGGGCCGCGAGAGTGGTGACTACAGGTGACCCCTGCGGTACTACGCCCACACCCACATCTCGCCCACACTACCACCCACACATCTCACCCACACTACCACGCCCACATCTCGCCCACACCCCACATCAACACTGTAACACCAAATATAGGGATAATCAACTATATTTTTCCATTGCTCACGAAATCGTAATGACACGATTGCAAACAAACCATACCCCGGCCGGGGTATGGTTTTTTTTCCATTGCTATTATCCCCTCCCCTCATCCTGCTTCTCCCCTCACCCTGCTTCTCCCCTCACCCTGCTTCTCCCCCCCTTGCCTCTTCCCTCACCTTGCCTCTCCCCTCCCCTGCTCCACCCTGCCCAGGTATAATTTGCATCCTAATCGTCCTTTCACTCAATTAACTCTTTATGATGCGCTCTCTCTCTCTCTCTCTCTCTCTCTCTCTCTCTCTCTCTCTCTCTCTCTCTCTCTCTCTCTCTCTCTCTCTCTCTCTCTAAGATTTAAAAGTTGTATTTCTTCCACTGTCAGTGAATTTCCATTTCAGGCATTTAAACTGCCTATTTTAGTGTCTGTCTCTCTGTCTCCCATTCCCTTTCAGTTTGTCGCTGTCTCCTTTTCTCTTTCACCTTGTCTCCTATTATCTTTCATTCTGTTTCTTTGTCTCCCGTTTTCGTCTCGTATTTTTTTCAGACTGTATCTCCGTCTGTTATTTTCTTTCAGTCTGTCTCTCCGTCTCTCTTTTAGTCTCCTGTTCTCTTTCTGTCTGTCTCTATCTCCTGTTCTCTTTCAGCTTATTATTGTCTTCTATTCTTTTTCTTCTCATGCACTTCCCCTCCTCTGTTCACTCTTCATTCAACCCCTACTGTTACTATTTCCATGGGGAAGGGGGAAGGAAACAGATTAGATCCAAGAAAAAGAAGGGCAGCTCCTATTCCTTGAAGCAAGAGCCAAAGAACCCCCTCCTCCCCTTCCACCTTGAAAGGTTTGTCCATCTCTTCGTCCTATTCCTTCCCTGGCACAGCCGACCCTGGAACCACTGACCATGGCTCCACCGACCCTCGCACCACCGACCCTGGCACCAACGATCCTGGCACCACTGACCCTGGCACCACCGACCCTGGCACCACCGACGTGGTACCACTGACCATGGCTCCACCGACCCTAGCACCACCGACGTGGTACCACTGACCATGGCTCCACCGACCCTGGCTCCACCGACCCTGGCTCCACCGACCCTGGCACCACCGACCCTGGCACCACCGACCCTGGCACCACCGACCCTGGCACCACCGACCCTGGCACCACTGACCCTGGCACCACCGACCCTGGCACCACCGACGTGGTACCACTGACCATGGCTCCACCGACCCTGGCACCACCGACCCTGGCACCACCGACCCTGGCACCACCGACCCTGGCACCACCGACCCTGGCACCACCGACGTGGTACCACTGACCATGGCTCCACCGACCCTGGCACCACCGACGTGGTACCACTGACCATGGCTCCACCGACCCTGGCTCCACCGACCCTGGCACCACCGACGTGGTACCACTGACCATGGCTCCACCGACCCTGGCTCCACCGACCCTGGCTCCACCGACCCTGGCACCACCGACCCTGGCACCACCGACCCTGGCACCACCGACCCTGGCACTCCCATGTGCTGGTCCACCAGGTTAAACACCTCGCCCTACTCCATTATAATAGCTAATTACTCCTACTTTGGTGGTCACCATCATCATCATCATCACCATCATCATCATCGTCGTCATTTTCCCGAGCGTTCTTGACGTTCGGGTGCACGACTCCAATGTGAGGCTCGCAATTAGCCTGCATTGTTCGTGTCTCTTCGTGTGTAAGGGAGAGACTAGGAGAGGTGGAAAGGGAAAAGAGAGTGAGAATGTGAGACAGTGAGAGAGAGAGAATAGAAAGAGAAACATGGGGAAAGAGGGAGAGGCAGGAGGGCCAAAGTCACAATGCACGCCTTCGGATACACAAACAAGAGGCACACTCCACCCACTTTCTTCTCCAGAATTTGGCTGCATCAGCAGCGATATTGAGCGGGTGGGCGGGCGGGCGGGCTGGTCACTCTCTACGCGCCTCCATACACCACCTTCCCATTACTGACATTTCCTCCGGCAGCCTCCAGAAGCGGTCAAGATGCCACAGTATTGCTGGCGGAGGCTAATAGAACACGTCTTGAAGAGAGACGATGTTTGTGTCCTTTTTACATAGGGAAATCTTCGTTTTCTGTTGATACTTCCAAGTGACAACTTGCTGCCTGAAAAAAATCTTTTTTTTTTTTGGCACTTCACGGCATTTTTGAAAACGAAATTTGATGTGTAGACGATGGGAGTGGCTGCTAAACGAATGAAAAATAATAGATCGGCAGAGTAAAGGACAGTTGGCGGAACAGAAGCAAAAGGAAAGGCAATAAAAATGCCTAAAAGAATGGGGGAGGGAGAAAGAGAGAGGAAGAGAGAGAGTGAGTTCTTGCTTCTACGCGCCAAAATCCTTTCCCGCGCAGATCGAACCTGGAACAAAGCAGCGCGGGTGATTGGCTGGCCACAGCCTCAGGTGCACCAATCACGGCCACTCCTTGTTCTCTCTCTCACACTGACCACTCTCTGCGCCAATCACGGCCACTCGTTGTTCTCTTCCTCTCTTCTCTCCTCTCCGTCTCTCACTCCACCACCTGCCTCGTCTCTCCACCACCTGCCGCTGTGGACCAGCTGTTTCAGCCACGCCTGCAAGAGGAACCTGAGAGCCATAGAGATAGCTGAGAGTGATAGGAGAGCAAGTCATTGTTTCTCTCACCTTCCCTCAGGTGTCTATCGACAAAATGGCGGGATGGTAAACAATGCTGGTTGTGAGATGAAAATGGTTTTTGAAAACCGACAAGTTGGAGAATGAGACACTTGTGCAACATTTGGTAATCTTTACTGAGGACAGGTTTCGCCGGCCAGTGGCTTCTTCAGTTCAATACAGAGAAGAATATAGGAAGATGAAGAGGAGTTTGAGGTAACCAGTCCCTCAGCCATGAATTGATGTGTTCGGTCCATCAAACTCGAGATTGATGGTAGAGTTTTTGTTTTTTGTGTGTGTGTCAGTCCTCTTGGGTTCCAGCATGCTCCTCTTTGCTGAAACTGGAGGGGGTAAGGTAGATGGTGTTTTTTTTTTCCTAAGTTGTTAACGGCTGCCTGAGTATTTTGGTTAATCGACAAAAGCAGCGCATCATTGTGGCTTCCAGCGCCTATGTTGACGTCTGTGTGCTGCTTGTATCCTCCACAAGTCTGCCTGTCTAATGACTTGATTCCTAATACCCTTGACCTCCTTAACAACTGACAACTCCCCCCCTTCCCTTCCCTTCCCTTCCCTGACATCTGCCGACACCCCCTTCTCCTCTTTGACAACTGACTACTCTCGCCTTTTCTGATACCTGTAAATACTTTTCAAATTCCTCTTAGTACTTTCCCTACCTTTCCTTATCTTCCTCCTCCATCCCCTTCCTTCATCTATCTTCCCCTTCCTTCACCTTCCTTCATCTATCTTCCCCTTCCTTCACCTTCCTTCCCCTTCTTCCGATATCATCCTTTGTGAAGTCTTCTCTTACTCTTATCATTCATAACCTCTTGCTTCTTTTCTCTTCTGCAGTTTTTTTCCTTTTCCTTCTAGTACTCCAACTCATTCTCCTTTTAATTCTTTTCGTATATTCCTTCGTATTCTCACCTTTCTCTTTTGTTCTCCTCGGTCTCTACCTCCTTCATCTGTTGCTTCTTTTCCTCCTCCTCCTCCCCCCTTCCTTTTCCTCCTTCCCTCCTCCTCTTCTTCTTCCACCTCCTCCTCCTGCTTCTCCCGCTTCTCCTCCGCCTCCTCTTCTTCCTCCTCTTCCTTTCCCTCCTCCTCCTCTTCCTCTTCTTCCTCCTCTTCCTCTTTTTCCTCCTCCTCCTCCTCTTCCTCTTCTTCCTCCTCTTCCTCCTCCTCACCTGTACCATCTTCAACACATTCCACTTTCTTCATCCTCTCTCTGGAAAGAGGAAAAAAGAATGGATTTGTCTTCCACTCCCGGTGCGCTGCTAGTAAGGACCACCCACCGTTATCTTTCAAGAGGATTTCCGACTCTAAGAACCTTCACTATCTTGGCTGCCATAGCACCTTCTTGTCACCCTCCTCCTATTTTTCCTCTCATTTCCAACTTGTCGTTCTAGCTCCTGTTGTCGTGGCTGACCAATTAACAATAAATGCCTTCGTAATTGGCCTCTCTCTCTCTCTCTCTCTCTCTCTCTCTCTCTCTCTCTCTCTCTCTCTCTCTCTCTCTCTCTCTCTCTCTCTCTCTCTCTCTCTCTCTCTCTCTCTCTCTCTCTCTCTCTCTCTCTCTTTCTTCACTAGATTGTAGATGAGATCTCAGAAGATGGCCTGAAGATATACTGTAGTAACTGGCCCTATAACTAGCATCAACGAGCACTGTAACAGACATCAACGAGCACTGTAACAGACGTCAACGAGCCCTGTAACAGACGTCAACGAGCCCTGTAACAGACGTCAACGAGCACTGTAACAGGCGTCAACGAGCACTTTGACAGCAACGAGCACTGTAACAGACAACAACGAGCACTGTAACAGACAACAACGAGCACTGTAACAGACATCAACAAGTATTGTAACAGACATCAACGAGCCCTGTAACAGACGTCAACGAGCCCTGTAACAGACGTCAACGAGCACTGTAACAGGCGTCAACGAGCACTTTGACAGCAACGAGCACTGTAACAGATAACAACGAGCACTGTAACAGACAACAACGAGCACTGTAACAGACATCAACAAGTACTGTAACAGACATCAACGAGCACTGTAACAGACATCAACAAGCACTGTAACAGACGTCAACGAGCACTGTAACAGACATCAACGAGCATTGTAACAGACATCAACGAGCACTGTAACAGACATCAACGAGCACTGTAACAGGAGTTTACCGGGAGAGGATTTCGGGGGTCAACACCCCCTTGGCTCGGTCTGAGACCAAGAATCATGGTGGATCAGGGTCTAATCAACCAGGCTGTTACTGCTGGCCGCACGCAAGCTGACGTACAAACCACGACCCGGTTGGTCAGGTACTGACATTAGGTGCCTGTCCAGTGCCTTAAAGACAGCCAGGGGTCTATTGGTAATCCCCCCTTATGTATGCTGGGAGGCAGTAGAACAGTTTTGAGCCCTGGACACTTATTGTGTTGTCTCTCAATGTACTCGTGGCGTCCCTGCTTTTCATCGGGGGAATGTTGCATCTCTTGCCGAGTATTTTGCTTTCATAGGGAGTGATTTTCGTGTGCAGGTTTGGTACCAATCCCTCCAGGATCTTTCAAGTGTATATTATCATGTATCTCCCTCGCCTGCGTTCCAGGGAATACATATCAAGGACCTTCAACCGTTCCCAGTAGTTTTGGTGCCTTCTCGTACTTATGTGTGCCGTGAAAGTTCTTTGTACACTCTCCAGGTCTTCAATGTCGCCAGCCTTGAAGGGGACCCTTAGTGTACAGCAGTATTTCAGCCTAGAGAGCACAAGCGATTTGAAGAGAATCATCATGGGCTTGGCGTCCCTAGTTTTGACAGTTCTCATTATCCATCCTATCATTTTCCTAGCGGATGAGATAGATACATTGTTGTGGTCTTTGAAGGCGAGATCCTCTGACATTATCACTCCCAGGTCCTTCACATTACTTTTCCGCTCTAATGTATGGTTAGAATTTGTCGTGTACCCTGATACATTTTTAATATCTTCAAGTTTCCCATATCTAAGTAGTTGGTCGCTAGATCATCAGTGATGACTCAGGCTGGTCGCTAGATCATCAATGATAGCTCAGGCTGGTCGCTAGATCATCAATGATAGCTCAGGCTGGTCGCTAGATCATCAATGATGACTCAGGCTGATCGCTAGATCATCAGTGATGACTCAGGCTGGTCGCTAGATCATCAACGATGACTCAGGCTGGTCGCTAGATCATCAATGATGGCTCAGGCTGGTCGCTAGATCATCAATGATGGCTCAGGCTGGTCGCTAGATCATCAATGATGACTCAGGCTGGTTGCTAGATCATCAATGATGACTCAGGCTGGTCGCTAGATCATCAATGATGGCTCAGGCTGGTCGCTAGATCATCAATGATGGCTCAGGCTGGTCGCTAGATCATCAATGATGACTTAGGCTGGTCGCTAGATCATCAACGATGACTCAGGCTGGTCGCTAGATCATCAATGATGGCTCAGGCTGGTCGCTG
>NC_091315.1:36804168-36809168 GCF_038502225.1 Cherax quadricarinatus
TTCGTGTAAACACTGCCACGTGGTATTGTTGTTTTGTTTCTTGAGATATACGTATTTGTAGTGGTGGTGGTGGTGGTGTGGAGTGGTGGTCTTCCTTTGGCCCTACTGAAGGCCTGGTGAGATGAGGGGATTTGAGGGAGAGGGGCAGTGGTGAATGGTTGGTGGGGAAGGGAAGAAGAGGGGTCAAGGTGGTGGAGGGAATGGGGTTAGTGTGTGGCCAGTGTTTAACACTGTTGTAGGGAGTGAGGGAAGGGAGAGAAGGGGAACAATGGCTGGGTTATAAACAGAGAGTCTTGCCGAGGGGAGAGAAGGAAGTACAATAGCCTGACTATAAACAGAGAAGCTTGAAAGAAAGAGCTTTAAACAATTGTAGAAGGGTGGTAGTTCCCAGCTGACGCAGATGCTGGGTGGCCAGGTCCGCCAGAGGTAAGAAGATAAAAGAAGCAGGGATAGGGAAAGAGGGAAAAAAGATTAGGGAGAAGTGGAGCAAGAAAAGGAGAGATAAAAGATAGAATAATGGAGATGAAGACGAAATGAAAAGTTAGTTATGTGGGAGGAGATGGAGAAGAGGAGACCCGGGGAAGAAAGAAGGTAATCGAGATGGGTGAAAGAGAGAGACAGAGAGACAGAGAGAGAGAGCAGGTAGACGACTCCAATAGGAACTAGCCTCGAGGTTTCAAGGACCATCAGTACAACCATAAGAACGCACTTGTAACAGCGTCTTCCCTCCAGCCTTGAGAGTTACAGTGTCCCACTGACGTAAGGTAGAATAGTGGAAGTAAATCTACAGCGGACATTCTAATCTTCCCTATAAAGTGTTTACCTGGAGAGGGCTTTCTTAGGCCACTTTCACTTAACTTCATATGTGCCTTTCGGCATCTCTTCATCGCCTTGCAACAGTTTTGTCTGTGTGCCGAGCGACATTGTTACTGACTTCTCAGTTTACTTCACTGGTTCTCACTCACTGAGTGAGAGCAATTAGGTTATTTAAGGGAGTTCGAGTCTCTCAGATATTGTAGCATTGACCATCCCCCAGGATGCGACCTACAACAGTCGACTAACACCCAGGTACCTATTTACTGCTAGGTGAACAAAGGCAACTGGTCTCGCCCTGCCCGAGACATTCCATCCGAGTTCGCAAGGGAACCACTGACACCATCGACGTCTCATTCTCAAGGTGAAGGGACGTTCTGAAGTCTGCGTGTCAAGGCCAAGGGACGTCCTGACGTCCACAAATAGTGCATCATCTTCACAATGGGCGTCCTTACGTGAACCCCAAGAAATGCTTTCACGCCTTAATAACCCATCGTGTTGTTGTTGACGGTGGTTGTTGTTGTGGTAGTTGCGTCGTCGCCGCAGCCACCGCAGCCGCCGCAGCCGCGTCAGCCACCACAGCCGCTGCAGCCACCGCAGCCTCCGCAGCCGCTGCAGGCGCCGGAGCCACCGCAGCCACCGCCCGTCCGTCATTATGAGCGCACGTTTACATCCAAGTCTTGATCAATCAAAATTGTGAAGGGTGTATATTTGGGCGGCTTCTAAGGATTGTGTGTTGATCTCATTGGCCTCGCCTATTTTCAGAGGCTCACCCAGGGTATGGTGATGGTGATGATTGTGGTGGTGGTGGTGATGATGACTGTCGTGGTGGCAGTGGTGTTGATAACTGTCGTGGTGGCAGTGGTGTTGATGACTGTCGTGGTACCGGTGGTGATGATGACTGTCGTGGTGGCAGTGGTGATGATGACTGTCGTGGTGGCAGTGATGTTGATGACTGTCGTGGTGGCAGTGATGTTGATGATGGATGTGTTGATGACTGTGGTGGTGTAGTGATGACTGTCATAAAGACTCACGCTACTGTATATCGTATATTAACTGTCTAACTATAAACAGGACACCATATCTGATTTCCTACGGCCGCTTGCTGTGTGCAGCAGCAGTAGGTGAGGCTGATGTCTGCAGAACACAGTGCACACCTACAATACGTAATTTGCTTGTCAACAAACCACAATTAATTTTGTACAATTCTACATAGATGTGAATATGACAGACCTGGCCATTTTTGTCTAATTTAGATGATGTGGGTGTGAATAGACGGTTTAATTGGCAGACGTCAGGAGCTGCCTTACTGTCAGCCGAGGTATACCTGTAATACCCTCGAGTTAGTGTGATTGTCACTCCGACAGTGTTAGTCGAGGTGACCTACCTACCTGGAGACTACCTGGAGACTACCTGGAGCCTACCTGGAGACTCCAGGTAAGTAGGTAACACATATAGAGTCAGTTTTATATTAACTGACAGGAAACAGTCGCCTAAACCCGCAGGTAAGAATTTAGGAAGATAAATATTTACATATATATATGCTGGTATATACCTTAAAACCTTTAAGAATATTTAAGAATATTTGGTAGTAGGAGTTTTTTCTTTACCTGCTTTACTCTAATTCTAATTTGATTTTGAACAAATTTAAAAATAAAGTTTTCTATGGAATTGTTCATATTTTTTTGTGGTTTCTAAAATATTTTTCTACAAAAATATGTTTTCTGTGGACCATTTTTTTCAAATTCCTGAGGTCTCAAAAAACACACAAACACACACACACACACACACACAGGAGGCAGGAACCATACATAGCTTTAAGACGAGGTATGATAAAGCTCATGAAGCAGGGAGAAAGGACCTAGTAGCGATCAGTGAAGAGGCGGGGCCAGGAGCTGAGTATCAACCCCTGCAACCACAAATAGGTGAGTACACACATACATACACACAGGAGGCGCTGTGTTTTGTCATTATCAGGGTAGAGGTGGGCACATGACGCCCTCAGAACCGCTCGCCCTCACACCCACTCACCCACCCATCATCCTTCCACACCCATACCTTCTGCCTTTTCCGTCCCCCACCCCCCTCCACCGCCCACAACTCACCTCCGCCCACCAAGCGCCCATCTTCCAAAGGCACCCTCCCCTCCTGACCAAACAAATGCTTTTTGCTGGAGTATTTACAAACCAAACCCCCCACTTCTCAACACCATTTAATTTCATTCGTGCTCTACACCTTTCTCTCCTCCCTTTTAGCGGTGTTATTTCCAGTCTCTCTCTCTCTCTCTCTCTCTCTCTCTCTCTCTCTCTCTCTCTCTCTCTCTCTCTCTCTCTCTCTCTCTCTCTCTCTCTCTCTCTCTCTCTCTCTCTCTCTCTCTCTCTATTTCCTTAAGTTTTGATTACTATTCTTTAAGATAAAGTTGATAACTTGGAATCTGAATCTTAGACAAATAAATGCACCCCGATGGAAAATTAGAATCATTACATCGGCATAAAGAGAGAAAGAACTAAACTGACTGCTATAACAAAAACAGTTACAAATCTGAGTGTATCTATCACCCACCATAATAACATGATCGTAGATAGATGGAGTAACTTGCAATATGAATACAGACTTATGCTGAAGTAACCAGGCAGTTTGTTAGACACACAGATGATAAACCAAATGAAATGTGGCCAACCCTGTGGCCATTATCTTGCAGATTATGTGCTTAATTGTCCACTTATTGGGGAATGCAGAGACAGTATAATAACCTATGTGATACGTCAAGGTATCTTATTATGGAAGATAAGATACCAGATATATTAAGCAAATTTCCTAAATTTCCTTGTAACAGATAAGTCAACTGTAGATATAAATCCAGATGTATTCCTGTTATCCCTTTTGGGGCCTAGTTCCTCGGCCTATTGTGTATCCATATGCACAATAAACTAGCTACTTTGGCGCAAAATCTATTACTTGGATTGAATCAACTTCGGCCTCTAACTCATCTGCACCCAAGAAATTTTTTCCTTTTCTTACTTCCAAATACAGGAAAATGCATGATTTCTGCGACATGTCCTGCGCGAGAATTTACGTGGGTTAAGTTACACAGTCATTGTTGTGGATGTCAGATTACCCAGTGTGGTCACTGGGTGTGGCCACTGGGGGAGGCTATTGTGGCCAAGCGTACCATTGTGGCCACTAGAGGGAATCGCTGTGGCCAAAGTACCATTGGCCACTAGGGGGAATCACTGTGGCCAAGGGTAACGCTGTGGCCACTAGAGGGAATCACTGTGGCCAAGAGTACCACTGTGGTCACTAGGGGGAATCACTGTGGCCAAGGGTACCACGGTGGCCACTAGGGGGATCACTGTGGCCAAGGGTGCCACGGTGGCCACTAGGGGGATCACTGTGGCCAAGGGTACCACGGTGGCCACTAGAGAGGATCACTGTGGCCAAGGGTACCACAGTGGCCACTAGAGAGGATCACTGTGGCCAAGGGTACCACGGTGGCCACTAGAGAGGATCACTGTGGCCAAGGGTGCCACATGAGTAGAAACAATAACCACTGTGTGGTGGGTCCTTCACGCCATATTGACCTTTACGACCCCCAGGCCAACCATGCAGAAAGTAATGAGAACACCGTGGTACCGTAGAGGTGAGAATACCTTAACCCTGACAACTACTTTTGCCGGTCCTCCGACGCAAGGTACTTTCACTCTTATTGACCTGCTCTGGTAGATGTAAATTATTTCATTATAAATATTTTTTCATACGTTCACAATCCTACGTAATGGATGACTAGGTAGTATACTAGTCAAGGTATATCTTGAGCTCGTTAGTTGGAGGAAAAGGCCTAGAAGATGAGCGTTATCCTAGAGATTAGTGGGAGAAGATGTTAGTGATGGTGGTGGTAGGTTAGGATGAGATTAGCGTGGCACTGCGGCTCACGTGCCTAGCACATGGCACCACCACACAATGCTTGGCTAATTATTAACTAATGTCTTTCGCAGAGTAGTCGCTTCCCCCTCCCCTCTACTCCCCAACCCCCATCCCATCCTTCCCTTGTCGCCCCTGTTTTCACTCACCCTCCCCCCCTTTCCTGCGTCGTCTCACGTCACGACTACCACCAGCCATGATACCTGCTGTTGCTACGACCCCTCCCCAGCACCACCACCACGACTGCTAACCAAGAGAGAGAGAGA
>NC_091315.1:36811668-36844168 GCF_038502225.1 Cherax quadricarinatus
GTTACTGTACTATCTTCATATTTCTCAAAAAAATGGACATACAGGCAGATATTGTTCAAGAAGGTAATTATAATATTGACCACATACTTTGTATTTAGTCTGATCATCACGTGTGTGTGTCAGACTGTCAGAAGTACTCTCGTAACCAAGACTAAACCTGGTTACTACAACATCATTCAGTGTTTACATTGCAAGTTGTACCATAAATATTCTTAACCACGTTCATGTTATCATAGTCAGTGATAGATCTACTCAGACTTCTAACTGTATTCCTACGACATTCATATTCATTATTTACTTCTCTCATAATATTATAACTAAGTCAAGACACAGATATACCAAAGTTATATTCTACATTTTTCATCAGGGAACTTTCTAGGTTAATTTCTCTAACTATATTGTGAAGGAGTTATTCAGTGTGTGACGGAATTGTACATTAAATTTCCTTTTCTCTGATTTTCTAGTATCTATATCTGTCTTCTCCAGTGATCATGTTGATAGTTATTATGTGTGTCACAGTGTCTGCAGTGACGACATAGAACCAGCAGTGATCAAGGAGTCAAGCTCACTGTCATTATTTACCGTTAGTATGACGAATAATTCAGTTTGTAGTATAGACGCTTAGTTGTTAATTCTTGTCTAACACAACATGGTTACCATAGTTCTTATCTAAGAAGGTGGCAACAAGAGTAAATGCAGAAAGGAACGCGAAAAGAGGAAAGGATGAGAGAGAATGAGAGAAAAAAATGATGAATGAGCATATGAATGATGAAAGTGTTGAGGGCAAAAGATAGGGGAGAGAGAGCGAGAGAGAGAGATATAGATAGATAGAGAGAGAGAGAGAGAGAGAGAGAGAGAGAGAGAGAGAGAGAGAGAAGAAGGGGGAGAGGATGTGCTGGAGTGTGAGATAGAGGGGAATGAGGAGAAGGGGAGAGGGTGAAAAGAGGTCAACTTCAGCTTCCACGAACTTTATGGGGTGAAAAATATTTGTAAGCTGTGTGAGAACAGTGAGTGAGTGTATCGTGTGCCGAGTGAGAGCTCTCTCCTACACTCTCTCTCACTTGTACTCTTTAACCTACACTCTCACCTACACCCTTTCTTTTTCCTACACTCTTTCTCCTATACCCACTCTTCCCTACACTCTTTCATCTACACTTTGCCTTGCCCTATAAACTCTCCCTATCTATCACTCTAACACCTTCTCCCCCTACACTCTCTTTCTCTCCTACACTCTCTCTCCTACACTCTCTTTCTCTCCTACACTGTTTTTCTTCTCAACTCAAGCTGAAAGTTTTCATTACATGACATACAAAATTCATCCTATGTGATGGAATAGTAGAGCAAAACACAGCTGTCTTTTGTTCCCACCACAACATAACTATTATATACAGCAGGGTAACACTGACGCACACACACACACACACACACACTTCAGAAATCTCTCAAACACACCCCCTGCCCATCTCTCGGCAGGTCGAATTCAAGACCTACCCAGTACTTCCCTCACAATAACAACAGCCCCCACACCCTCCACTCCTCCCGTTATCTACAGCTATGATCGTGCCCTCCCCCCTCTCCCTGTAACAACACGCACACCTACCCCATCTTCACCTTCCCTCTCCTCCCCTCCTTACATATAAGCAGCAAACAGAATTCTTGGGGACAACAAACCAGAGGACAGTAAAAGAGTGCTCAGAGTATTGCCCAGAAATTCAGATGGATTATCAATTAACAGTTGAATTAAAAGACTGGATAGCAGAGGCAATCCTAGACATTATAGCTATCACAGAGATTAAACTAACTGAAATAAAAGCAGATTTAATATTTCCAGTTGGATATCAAGTAAGGAGGAAAGAAAGACGGAACAGAAGAAAGGGAACAGTTGCACTGCTAATCAGAAATAAGTTGATTTTTTAAGACATTGAAGAAATAGATAGAAATGAGCCAAATGACTAAGCTAAGGGCGAAATACAAATTGGGGAGCCCAAAGTAGCAGTAGCAATGATCTACAATCCACTACCAAATAGATGAACATCAAGACAGGAATATGAAAACAAAGAAGTTGTTGAAACCACAGCGGAAGCAGCAAGAAGAGCTTATGTAGACAAAGCAGAAACCACTAATTAATGTGAGAATTCAACCACAATGAAACAGACTGGGAGAACTGGGACTCACACTGGGAATCAGAAATGTGGATGGCTAAGATGATGGAGATGGAGATGGTAAACTATGTATCAGTATTTCAAATGATACATGAAAAGACGAGGGGGATCAGCCAGTAAGGCTGGACCTAGTATTTACCCTGAGTGCATCTGATATAGGTGAAATAGAATATGAGAGCCCCTTTCCTGGGTGCTAGCCACCATACAGTGTTGAATTTCGAGAACCTTGTAAATACTAACGGAAGAATAATCAAGGTTCTTCAACTAAAATACCAAAAGTAACGTCTAAAATCATATGTAAATAATCAATGACTTCTTTAGGAGTGTGGGTTTTGATAGAACAACTCACCCTGGCGCTTGTTGTACTTTGTATGTTCGTTGCTTTCAATATTTAGTCGTGTGTTGTGAATTATAATTTTTTTTATGGCCGTGAGCGCTGATTGACCTTTGCATTCAAAGTACTCCGTGTCACCGCCACTGCTACAACCTACATAGAGGCAATACACAGATGGAACACACTCTTTTCCTGCCACACGTTTGTAAAGGCAACATCTATGTATAGTTATACAGGAAGCGTGTATGATGCAAATGAACAAACACATGTGTGTGCGTATCAGTTGTATTGACGGACACATAGAGACAAAAAACAGGCAGTGAGTGGAAGAATATAATCCTCCCCTGGCGATTATGATGACTGATGATGTGGTAGGTCTGTCATGTAGGATTCTGAGGGTGTGTGGTTTTGTGGTTGTTTTGGTGGGTGTGTGGTTTTGTTACTGTGGTTGTCATGTTGTTTGTAATTCCTAGCTTCCCTTTGTACTTCTCTCCATCATCCATCTAGCCATCTCTCTCTCTCTCTCTTTCTCTCTCTCTCTCTCTCTCTCTCTCTCTCTCTCTCTCTCTCTCTCTCTCTCTTTCTCTCTCATCCTCTATTTTCTCAGCACAATCTTTATTATTTTTCAGTCTTGCATGACAAGAAGTGTTCTCTGTCTTTGCATCATTGTGACACGCCAAGCTAATAAATACAGGTGCAAAATTTTAACTGGAAAATATAGAATCTCAATAAGTGTTCTCAATATCGTAACTTCAAGATGTAAAGTAAAAGGACACAAGTGCAACTAATATGACATTTTATTGTGGCAACGTTCCGCTCTCCAGGAGCTTTATCAAGCCTTTATCAATAGTTGCACTTGTGTCCTTTTTCTTTACATATTGTCGGTAATTCTACCAGCTTTGTAACTTCAAGATGATGAATTCTTTGAATATTAAGACGTGTAGTTAGTTTGTTTCAAAATGTATCAAACTCATTATTAAAGAGGAAAACGATGTAATCCTTCAACCATCTTCCATTCAGCCTTCCAGCATCTGTCTCCCCCTGGAATCAAAGTCAGTGTGCTGGGAAAAAAACCGAGAACCATAACAGTCTACAAACTCGATTGGATTATCCCGCAGAGGACTGACAACTAAGGACTGCAGCTTACTCCCCTTCCTGCTATATGCAAAACAAAAAGTTGGTTCCGTTTGAAGCTTGCCTTTCCAGGAATTCCCACCCCCTTGAAAATTCCCTGTTCCTATCCCACACGCTGGAAAACCCATCTGCCTGTCCCCTCCCACTCCAAGCTTTTAGTACCCAAAAGTCCCTTCTGCCTCCCCTTTCTCCTCGAACATAGTTGCGGCTCCAGGCAAACTTCAACCCCAACTAAGCCTGGAACACGACAAATGATTCTTTGAAATCCTATTCTTGACAGTATTTCCAGGAAAAAATAGGGGTCTTTGGTATGCTGAGACATTAAATGTTATTTGCGTTAATCACTGTCCAGATCAAACAGTTCTTCATTCTAAATGTTGGTGCCAGAGAATATGTGATCCTGGAACATTACTGGAAACCATTATTGTGCCCCCTCCAGCAATTAGTATTATATATCAGATGAGAAGGACTATATAAAAATAAAATCCAACCATGACAACATGCATATCAGAGCAGATCAGACTAAAAGTTCAGCACACCAGTCAAAGAAGGAGCCAGCATTCCAAAGGCAGATAATAGGCGTTTCAGACCTGTTAATGGTCATCCCAACAGAACAGAGAGCAAGTGTTAGACCGGTCCGCGGAGGCGTTGACCCCTGAAGCCCTCGCCCCCTCCTCTCCAGACCCAGCCTCGAGTTTGACAGACCAACAGTTTCTTAGCCTCTTACACCATCCCAGACAGCCAGTGTTCCAGATCTCCCCTATATAGTTTACCTGTTCCCAGACCAGGCTTCTTGGCTGACGGTGTGATAAGTTAAGTTGCTGGTGCTGGCCGTACGCAGTGCAATGTAGGCGCTATACTCCAGCTAGTCAGGAACTGACTTGAGAACTTTATCAAGTATCCCTTTCACATACCTAGAAATCTGTCGGTAATTCCCCTTTTATATGAAAGGAGTATGTTAAATAATCTTGGTCCCTTGCTTTTCTCTATGGGTACTTTGAATCGTCTGCCGAGCATCTTATTCTCATTGAGAGTAATTGCGAAGCGAAGATATTGGGCCAGTTCCTCCAGATTGTTCCAGTTGCTAATTATGATATATCTTTCTGGTCAAGATTCTCTGTACGTTTTTCAGATTAGCTATATTGCTTACCTTTAAATAATATGTTAATTACAGCAATATTCCAGTCCAGAGAGAACACGTGACTTCAACAGTTTCATCACTGACTTGGCATTACTTGTTCTAAAGGTTCTAACTATCCAGTCTATCATTTTCTTTAAAGTTGCGATAGTAACAATGTTGTGATCTTGGAACATAAGATCTTCTGATAGTATACCTCCCCCCTCATATTCTACTTCCTCTCTACTGAGTAATTTAAGTTTGTGTTATTCTCGGTTCCTATTTCTTTATTCTTGAATTTTTCCATAACGAAGATACTGTAATTTATCCCCGTTGAACGTTATACTGTTCTTTGCGACCCACTGGAAGATCTGATTTGCGTCACCCTTAGAGATTGCCAGTGTCCTCAGTGGATGCAACTCTCATAAAACTTCCAATACCAAAATTCCAATGTTATAGATTTTCAATCCAACTTTTCCTATCAACTCAAAACAGACTTACCAGCATTCCATACCAGACCAGGCAACCGTCATCCTAGACACTCTTACCAACTCTCCCATCTAAGCTTCCAGACTAGACCAGGAAATCATCTTCCCACACACTTTAACCAACTCTCCAGTCTAAGCTTCCAGTTGTCCAGGCCAGACAAGGAAGCCATCACACCAAGCATCGTTCCAGGCAGGCAAGTATGAGCATAGACAGAGCGAGAGAGAGAGAGAGAGAGAGAGAGAGAGAGAGAGAGAGAGAGAGAGAGAGAGAGAGAGAGAGAGAAGAGAGTGAATGTGGGGGATGGAGGGTGGGAGCGTGGGGGAGGGTCGCCAGCCATGTTTATCCAGCTATCTGTCCCTGGATCAGCACTGTTTCCAGGCTCTGTTCTGGCTCAGTCCGCCATGCTTTAATTTTCAATAGCCGAAGTCCAGCGCGCCCCGCACCGCTGACCGAGGCACGATACCTACCCCACGCTTCCACTATTCCATTTTATCCTTAGTTATCACCCCTTTCTCTCTCACTCTTTTCCTCCTCCTCCTCACTGCCATACACCCCTTCATTTATCTGTCTCGCGTCTCTCCAATTTACTTCTCGCTAGTTGTTGCAACAACGCGAGTTAATGATGAGTGGAAACACGTTATCCTCGCTATGCAATAACTTAACAGAGAAAAAATTAACATGTGCTCTCTCTCTCTCTCTCTCTCTCTCTCTCTCTCTCTCTCTCTCTCTCTCTCTCTCTCTCTCTTGCTCTCGTTCTCTCTGGCTCAAAGAAAAAAAAAACAAGAATGGTCGGGAATAATTATCGTACAGCGTGTCACTGGCAGTCTTCATCAAGTAATTGGAAATTCTGTCAATAGGTCTTTTTAGCGGTGTTTTGTCTCTGTCTCTTTTGAGTTCCGGTTCAAATACGGATTAGGCGGAGATAAGGATAGCATTGTGCACGCACGCGCGCGCGTGCGTGTGTGCGTGTGCGTGTGTGTGTGTGTGTGTGTGTGTGTGTGTGTGTGTGTGTGTGTGTGTGTGTGTGTGTGTGTGTGTGTGTGTGTGTGTGTGTGTGGAGGAGGGAAGGGTTGGACTCTAGCTCTGAGACTACACTACTGTGTGGAGAAACTAGAGGAACGAAATTTCATGAGATCAGAAAACAGAAGGATCAGGAGTGATATACCTGGAGAGGGCCGCAGGGGTCAACGCCCCCGCGGCCCGGTCTGTGACCAGGCCACCCGGTGGATCAGGGCCTGATCAACCAGGCTATTGCTGCTGGACGCACGCAAACAGACGTACGAGCCACAGCCCGGCTGGTCGGGTACTGACTTTCGGTGCCTGTCCAGCGCCTTCCTGAAGACAGCCAGGGGTATATTGGTAATATGATCACGACATACAAAATACCAAGTGAACTTCATAAAGCGGACAAGGACAAGTTATTCGAGAGGTAAAGAAACGAATACACGAGGGCACAAATTAAATTTAAAACACAGATGAGCCACAGAGATGTTAGAAAGTCTTTCTTTAGCCTCCAAGCGGTTAAGAAGTGGAGCGACCTAGACAGTGTTGTGGTAGAGTCAGGATCTATACACAGCTTTAAGAATAGATATGACTGTGCTCATGATGTCAGGATAGAGGGAACTCAGCACCAGCCACTGGAAAGGCGTTGCTTGGAGCTTAGGATCGACCCCTGCAACCATAAATAGGCAAGTATAAATGGGTAAGTATTCGAGCAGAAGCTGCTGCCATCAGTAACAGCCTGGTTGATCAGGCTCTGAGCCACGGGGAGGCCTGGTCATTGACCGGGCCACGGGGGCGTTGATCCCCGGAATACCCTCCAGGTAGACTCCAGGTCGGTAGATAGGGATGTTAGGAAATATTTCTTCAGTCTCAGGGTGGTTGTAAAGAGGAATAATTTGGATGTTGAAGTGGAGGCAAATTCAATACACAGCTTCAAGAGTTGCTACGATAAAGCCCTAGAAACAAACATCAGTGATGCTGATCTAAGTCCTCTAGGAGGCGAGGCAGGAACTGAGTCTCGACCCTCGCAAACATAACTCGGTAAGCACACGCATACATACATACGCACGAGCGCGCGCACGCACGCATACATTCCTCTGATATATGCATTTCGTATATCCCTTCTTAAATTTCTCTTCTCCAATTCTTCCCCTCTTCATCTTCTCCTCCCTGCCTCTCCCCAGGCCAGCCTCTCCCCTTCCCCTCCTCTCCCCCTCCCGTTCCTCCTCTCAGAGGAAACAGCACCCGGCTTATCAAGGCGTGTCTCCGACAAATCAAGGGAAGGACAGCCGACTACTGCTGCTGCTGCTGCTGCTGCTGCTGCTGCTGCTGCTGCTGCTGCTGCTACTGCTACTACTGGTGCTGCTACTACTGCTACTGTTACTGCTACTGTTACTGCTACTGTTACTGCTACTGTTACTGCTACTGTTACTGCTACTGTTACTGCTACTGTTACTGGCTTATTTTATTGCTACTCCATAACATTGCTCACGTCGTCTGTACCTCCGTGTGGGTCCCAGACCTGTATCATCGTGTGGGTTCCAGACCTATTAGTTTACGCCCCTTTTGCTGAAATCCCTCACAGTTGACTGTTAACCTAGTCTAACCTAACCTAACCTAACCTAACCTAACCTAACCTAACCTAACTCAACCTAACCCAACTTAACCCAGACTAAGCTAAAGTAGCTTAACTTATTAAAACTAATATTAATGAGTAATCATTCGTGCGGAAATGTACGCACGGCAGTTCGTGTGAAACTCAGGTAATAATAATAGTAATAATAATAATAATAGTAATAATAATAATAATAATAATAATAATAATAATAATAATAATAATAATAATAATAATAATAATTTCTATAAGTATATATACAAGGTATACAGACCATAGTTGACATCAATGACGTACTACTGTATAGAAAGCCGCTTGTTATGCTGAGCATTTCGGGCATATTAGGCCGTATTTACACACACACACACCTGGACCTGACCTTCTCCTCTTCCACCAAACAAAACAAAAGAAAATAAACTCAGGAACAATAACGCAGATGAAGAGAAAAAAAGATTACTGCCCCCTTCCCCCCTTCCCCCTTCCCCCTTCCCCCACCCCATCCCCGACTCTGCAAAAAAAAAAAAAAACTTTGGAAAATCAATAAAGTCAAAACAATCAGTCACTTGTTTTTATTCCCCCTGACCCCTGACCCCTGACCCCTCCCCCTGTATCTCCCTGACCCCTCCCCCTGTATCTCCCTGACCCCTCCCCCTGTATCTCCCTGACCCCTCCCCCTGTATCTCCCTGACCCCTCCCCCTGTATCTCCCTGACCCCTCCCCCTGTATCTCCCTGACCCCTCCCCCTGTATCTCCCTGACCCCTCCCCCTGTATCTCCCTGACCCCTCGCCCTGTATCTCCCTGACCCCTCCCCCTGTATCTCCCTGACCCCTCCCCCTGTATCTCCCTGACCCCTCGCCCTGTATCTCCCTGACCCCTCCCCCTGTATCTCCCTGACCCCTCCCCCTTTATCTCTCTGACCCCTCCCCCTGTATCTCCCTGACCCCTCTCCATACTCTCCCTGACCCCTCTCCCTGTATCTCCCGGACCCCTCTCCATCCCCTCCCTGACCCCTCTCCCTGTATCTCCCTGACCCCTCTCCATACCCTCCCTGACCCCTCTCCATACCCTCCCTGACCCCTCTCCCTGTATCTCCCTGACCCCTCTCCCTGTATCTCCCTGACCCCTCTCCCTACCCTCCCTGACCCCTCTCCCTGTATCTCCCTGACCCCTCTCCATACCCTCCCTGACCCCTCTCCATACCCTCCCTGACCCCTTTCCCTGTATCTCGCTGACCCCTCTCCATACCCTCCCTGACACCTCTCCCTGTATCTCCCTGACCCCTCTCCATACCCTCCCTGACCCCTCTCCATACCCTCCCTGACCCCTCTCCCTGTATCTCCCTGACCCCTCTCCATACCCTCCCTGACCCCTCTCCATACCCCCCCTGACCCCTCTCCCTGTATCTCCCTGACCCCTCTCCATACCCTCCCTGACCCCTCTCCATACCCTCCCTGACCCCTCTCCATACCCTCCCTGACCCCTCTCCATACCCTCCCTGACCCCTCTCCATACCCTCCCTGACCCCTCTCCATACCCTCCCTGACACCTCTCCATACCCTCCCTGACCCCTCTCCATACCCTCCCTGACTTCTCTCCATACCCTCCCTGACCCCTCTCCCTGTATCTCCCTGACCCCTCTCCCTGTATCTCCCTGACCCCTCTCCATACCCTCCCTGACCCCTTTCCCTGTATCTCCCTGACCCCTCTCCATACCCTCCCTGACCCCTCTCCATACCCTCCCTGACGCCTCTCCATACCCTCCCTGACCCATCTCTCTGTAACTCCCTGACCCCTCTCCATACCCTCCCTGAACCCTCTCCCTGTATCTCCCTGACCCCTCTCCATACCCTCCCTGACCCCTCTCCCTGTATCTCCCTGACCCCTCTCCATACCCTCCCTGACCCCTCTCCCTGTATCTCCCTGACCCCTCTCTATACCCTCCCTGACCCCTCTCCCTGTATCTCCCTGACCCCTCTCCATACCCTCCCTGACCCCTCTACCTGTATCTCCCTGACCCCTCTACCTGTATCTCCCTGACCCCTCTCCATACCCTCCCTGACCAGTCTCCCTGTATCTCCCTGACCCCTCTCCATACCCTCCCTGACCCCTCTCCCTGTATCTCCCTGACCCCTCTCCATACCCTCCCTGACCCCTCTCCCTGTATCTCCCTGACCCCTCTCCATACCCTCCCTGACCCCTCTCCCTGTATCTCCCTGACCCCTCTCCATACCCTCCCTGACCCCTCTCCCTGTATCTCCCTGACCCCTCTCCATACCCTCCCTGACCCCTCTCCATACCCTCCCTGACCCCTCTCCATACCCTCCATGACCCCTCTCCATATCCTCCCTGACCCCTCTCCATACCCTCCCTGACCCCTCTCCATACCCTCCCTGACCCCTCTCCATACCCTCCCTGACCCCTCTCCATACCCGCTCTGACCCCAATCCATACCCTCCCTGACCCCTCTCCATACCCTCCCTGACCCCTCTCCATACCCGCTCTGACCCCTCTCCATACCCTCCCTGACCCCTCTCCATACCCTCCCTGACCCCTCTCCATACCCTCCCTGACCCCCTCTCCATTCCCTTCCTGACCCCTCTCCCTGTATCTCCCTGACCCCTCTCCCTGTATCTCCCTGACCCCTCTCCCTACCCTCCCTGACCCCTCTCCCTGTATCTCCCTGACCCCACTCCATACCCTCCCTGACCCCTCTCCATACCCTCCCTGACCCCTCTCCATACCCTCCCTGACCCCTCTCCATACCCTCCCTGACCCCTCTCCATACCCTCCCTGACCCCTCTCCATACCCTCCCTGACCCCTCTCCATATCCTCCCTGGACCCTCTCCTCCCTGCCCCTCTCCCTGACCCATGCCCTATTCCTCCATTCACAACAAACAAGTGCAAACAGGTCGAGGTAGGAATGTAAACAACGGGAGATAATTCCGGGTTATGGAGTCGCCTTACAATAGTTGTACTGATTACCCTTCCGGCGGGGAGTGAAGGTTCCCTCCTTCCCTCACTCCCTCCCTCACTCACTCCCTCCCTCACTCCCTCCCTCCCTCACTCCCTCCCTCCCTCACTCCCTCCCTCACTCCCTCCCCCTCCCTCACTCCCTCTCTCACTCCCTCCCTCCCTCCCTCCCTCCCTCCCTCACTCCCTCCCTCAATCCCTCCCTCCCTGACACCACGAACACAACGATCTCTCCCTCCCTCCTCCTCCTCCCCAACACCACCAACACGACGATCTCTCCCTACCTACCTACCAACCTACCAACCTACCTACCTACCTACCTACCTACCTACCTACCTACCTACCTACCTACCTACCTACCTATCTACCTACCTACCTACCTACCTACCTACCAACCTACCTACCTACCTACCTCCTTCCCCAACACCCCCAACACAACAATCTCTCCCTCCCTTTCTCCCTGCCTGCCTGTCTGCTCTCACACTACCATCATACACAATACTGTTGTGTTCTCCCTGAGAGGACTATCACCCAGGGAATAATAGTCTGCTAGGGGAAAATTAACAGCTAGTCTTTTCTCCCCCAACTAACCTCATCCTCCCCTCCTAGTCCCCTCTCTCACTGCTCTCGTTTCCTTCCCTTGCCCTCCCTCCCTTTCCCTTCACTCTCTCCTATTCCCCACCCACCCCCTCCTCCCTCTCCCTCCAAAAAGGTCTAGTTCCTAGGCCTTTTGTGTGCCCATATACTCTTGCACTGCCGTCCACAGGATGGGTATGGGTGCACAATTAACTAGCCAATACTATCCTTGGATATGAGGTGCACGATAAACTAGCCACTACCATCCACAAGATGGATATTGTGGGTGGGAGAGAACTGTGGGTGGGAGAGAATTGTGAGTGGGAGAGAACTGTGGGTGGGAGAGAACTGTGGGTGGGAGAGAACTGTGGGTGGGAGAGGACCCCCGGCGGGGGTCTATCTTCACCTAGGTCGACCCCCTCCCCCCCGTCCGTCTGCTAGCCCCTTGCTCTGGTGAGAATGATGGGAGAGGGGTTTACCCCCTCCCTTCCCCTTCCTCCGGTGGGATTGATGGGGGAGGGGTTTGCCCCCTCCCTTCCCCTTCCTCCGGTGGGATTGATGGGGGAGGGGTTTACCCCCTCCCTTCCCCTTCCCCCAAATAATTTTTTTAATATTCATCTAAAAATGGCCGAGATTGACGTCTGCGACGCAAGACGACGAAGAGGAGCGACAAATCTGACGCAGCCACGACGTTAGGATGACGCAATGCGTAGTACTGACGCCACAGTACGTCACAATCCCCCCTACCCTATGCCCCCTAGGCTCAACTTCCCACCCCCCTGGAGGTTACCTGGAGGTTATTCCGGGGATCAACGCCCCCGCGGCCCGGTCCATGACCAGGCCTCCCGATGGATCAGGGCCTGATCAACTAGGCTGTTACTGCTGGCCGCACGCAGTCCAACGTACGAGCCACAGCCCGGCTGATCCGGCACTGACTTTGTTAAATTTTCACCCCTCCCCCTTTCTCCTCAATTCTCTTTCCTTCTTTTCACTTGCTTCCCCCTCCTCTTTAAATCCTTCATACCCTCCTCCTCTACAGATTCCCCCTCATTTCCTTACTAAGTTCCCCTTCCTTTATAAAATTTTCCTCCTCCTACTCGTTATAGCCTACTCCTTCCCCCTCCCTAAATTCCCCTTCCCTCTTTTCTAGATTTTCCCCCTCCTTCCTCGATGAATTCTTCCCTGCTTCCTCTTCCTCCTATCTTCACTGCTCATTTTTCCCTGTTCCTCCCCTATCATCTTTCTTGCTAGGGGAAAAAACATTTCCCACAATGTATCTTATGAAGGAAATGCCCCCAGAATTCTTCCCTACACCGGAAGTAGTTACGGAGGCGATACTAAACACGAGTAGGAGGGGGGGGGATGTTTTGGGGTTGTGGGTGAAGTTTGTGGTGGTGGTGGGGAAGTTTGTGGTGGTGGTGGGGAAGTTTGTGGTGGTGGTGGGGGAAGTTAATGGTGGTGGGGAAAATTGTGGATGCGGTGGTGGGGAAAGTTGGGAGTGGTGATGGTGGAGGGAAGTTGGTAGTGGTGATGGTGGAGGGAAGTTGGTAGTGGTGATGGTGGAGGGAAGTTGGTAGTGTTGATGGTGGAGGGAAGTTGGTAGTGGTGATGGTGGGGGAAGTTGGTAGTAGTGATGGTGGGGGAAGCTGGTTGTGATGATGGTGGAGGGAAGCTGGTAGTGGTGATGGTGGAGGGAAGTTGGTAGTAGTGATGGTGGGGGAAGTTGGTAGTGGTGATGGTGGAGGGAAGTTGGTAGTGTTGATGGTGGAGGGAAGTTGGTAGTGGTGATGGTGGAGGGAAGTTGGTAGTGGTGATGGTGGAGGGAAGTTGGTAGTGATGATGGTGGAGGGAAGTTGGTAGTGATGATGGTGGAGGGAAGTTGGTAGTGATGATGGTGGAGGGAAGTTGGTAGTGGTGCTGGTGGAGGGAAGTTGGTAGTGGTGTATGGTGGAGGGAAGTTGGTAGTGGTGATGGTGGAGGGAAGTTGGTAGTGGTGATGGTGGAGGGAAGTTGGTAGTGATGATGGTGGAGGGAAGTTGGTAGTGGTGATGGTGGAGGGAAGTTGGTAGTGGTGATGGTGGAGGGAAGTTGGTAGTGGTGATGGTGGAGGGAAGTTGGTAGTGGTGATGGTGGAGGGAAGTTGGTAGTGGTGATGGTGGAGGGAAGTTGGTAGTGGTGATGGTGGAGGGAAGTTGGTAGTGGTGATGGTGGAGGGAAGTTGGTAGTGGTGATGGTGGAGGGAAGTTGGTAGTGGTGATGGTGGAGGGAAGTTGGTAGTGGTGATGGTGGAGGGAAGTTGGTAGTGGTGATGGTGGAGGGAAGTTGGTAGTGGTGATGGTGGAGGGAAGTTGGTAGTGGTGATGGTGGAGGGAAGTTGGTAGTGGTGATGGTGGAGGGAAGTTGGTAGTGGTGATGGTGGAGGGAAGTTGGTAGTGGTGATGGTGGAGGGAAGTTGGTAGTGGTGATGGTGGAGGGAAGTTGGTAGTGGTGATGGTGGAGGGAAGTTGGTAGTGGTGATGGTGGAGGGAAGTTGGTAGTGATGATGGTGGAGGGAAGTTGGTAGTGGTGATGGTGGAGGGAAGTTGGTAGTGGTGATGGTGGAGGGAAGTTGGTAGTGATGATGGTGGAGGGAAGTTGGTAGTGGTGATGGTGGAGGGAAGTTGGTAGTGGTGATGGTGGAGGGAAGTTGGTAGTGGTGATGGTGGAGGGAAGTTGGTAGTGATGATGGTGGAGGGAAGTTGGTAGTGGTGATGGTGGAGGGAAGTTGGTAGTGATGATGGTGATGGTGGAGGGAAGTTGGTAGTGGTGATGGTGGAGGGAAGTTGGTAGTGGTGATGGTGGAGGGAAGTTGGTAGTGGTGATGGTGGAGGGAAGTTGGTAGTGGTGATGGTGGAGGGAAGTTGGTAGTGATGATGGTGGAGGGAAGTTGGTAGTGATGATGGTGGAGGGAAGTTGGTAGTGATGATGGTGGAGGGAAGTTGGTAGTGATGATGGTGGAGGGAAGTTGGTAGTGGTGATGGTGGAGGGAAGTTGGTAGTGGTGATGGTGGAGGGAAGTTGGTAGTGGTGCTGGTGGAGGGAAAGTTGGTAGTTGGTAGGTGATGGTGGCGGGAAGTTGGTAGTGGTGATGGTGGAGGGAAGTTGGTAGTGGTGATGGTGGAGGGAAGTTGGTAGTGATGATGGTGGAGGGAAGTTGGTAGTGGTGATGGTGGAGGGAAGTTGGTAGTGGTGATGGTGGAGGGAAGTTGGTAGTGATGATGGTGGAGGGAAGTTGGTAGTGGTGATGGTGGAGGGAAGTTGGTAGTGGTGATGGTGGAGGGAAGTTGGTAGTGGTGATGGTGGAGGGAAGTTGGTAGTGTAGTGATGGTGGAGGGAAGTTGGTAGTGATGATGGTGGAGGGAAGTTGGTAGTGGTGATGGTGGAGGGAAGTTGGTAGTGGTGATGGTGGTGGTAGTGTTGATGGTGGCGGGAAGTTGGTAGTGGTGATGGTGGAGGGAAGTTGGTAGTGGTGATGGTGGAGGGAAGTTGGTAGTGGTGATGGTGGAGGGAAGTTGGTAGTGGTGATGGTGGAGGGAAGTTGGTAGTGGTGATGGTGGAGGGAAGTTGGTAGTGGTGATGGTGGAGGGAAGTTGGTAGTGGTGATGGTGGAGGGAAGTTGGTAGTGATGATGGTGGAGGGAAGTTGGTAGTGATGATGGTGGAGGGAAGTTGGTAGTGGTGATGGTGGAGGGAAGTTGGTAGTGGTGATGGTGGAGGGAAGTTGGTAGTGGTGATGGTGGAGGGAAGTTGGTAGTGGTGATGGTGGAGGGAAGTTGGTAGTGGTGATGGTGGAGGGAAGTTGGTAGTGGTGATGGTGGAGGGAAGTTGGTAGTGGTGATGGTGGAGAGAAGTTGGTAGTGGTGATGGTGGAGGGAAGTTGGTAGTGGTGATGGTGGAGGGAAGTTGGTAGTGGTGATGGTGGAGGGAAGTTGGTAGTGGTGATGGTGGAGGGAAGTTGGTAGTGGTGATGGTGGAGGGAAGTTGGTAGTGGAGATGGTGGAGGAAGTTGGTAGTGGTGATGGTGGAGGGAAGTTGGTAGATGGTGAAGTTGGGTGGGAGATGGTGGAGGGAAGTTGGTAGTGGAGAGAAGTTGATGGTGGAGGGAAGTTGGTAGTGGTGATGGTGGAGGGAAGTTGGTAGTGATGATGGTGGAGGGAAGTTGGTAGTGGTGATGGTGGAGGGAAGTTGGTAGTGTAGTGATGGTGGAGGGAAGTTGGTAGTGGTGATGGTGGAGGGAAGTTGGTAGTGGTGATGGTGGAGGGAAGTTGGTAGTGGTGATGGTGGAGGGAAGTTGGTAGTGGTGATGGTGGAGGGAAGTTGGTAGTGGTGATGGTGGAGGGAAGTTGGTAGTGGTGATGGTGGAGGGAAGTTGGTAGTGGGGATGGTGGAGGGAAGTTGGTAGTGGTGAGGGTGATGGTGGAGGGAAGTTGGTAGTGGTGATGGTGGAGGGAAGTTGGTAGTGGTGATGGTGGAGGGAAGTTGGTAGTGGTGATGGTGGAGGGAAGTTGGTAGTGGTGATGGTGGAGGGAAGTTGGTAGTGGTGATGGTGGAGGGAAGTTGGTAGTGGTGATGGTGGATGGTGGAGAGAAGTTGGTAGTGGGAGGGAAGTTGGTAGTGGTGATGGTGGAGGGAAGTTGGTAGTGGTGATGGTGGAGGGAAGTTGGTAGTGGGGATGGTGGAGGGAAGTTGGTAGTGGTGATGGTGGAGGGAAGTTGGTAGTGGGGATGGTGGAGGGAAGTTGGTAGTGGTGATGGTGGAGGGAAGTTGGTAGTGGTGATGGTGGAGGGAAGTTGGTAGTGGTGATGGTGGAGGGAAGTTGGTAGTGGTGATGGTGGAGGGAAGTTGGTAGTGGTGATGGTGGAGGGAAGTTGGTAGTGGTGATGGTGGAGGGAAGTTGGTAGTGGTGATGGTGGAGGGAAGTTGGTAGTGATGATGGTGGAGGGAAGTTGGTAGTGGAGATGGTGGAGGGAAGTTGGTAGTGGTGATGGTGGAGGGAAGTTGGTAGTGGTGATGGTGGAGAGAAGTTGGTAGTGGTGATGGTGGAGAGAAGTTGGTAGTGGTGATGGTGGAGAGAAGTTGGTAGTGGTGATGGTGGAGAGAAGTTGGTAGTGGTGATGGTGGAGAGAAGTTGGTAGTGGTGATGGTGGAGAGAAGTTGGTAGTGGTGATGGTGGAGGGAAGTTGGTAGTGGTGATGGTGGAGAGAAGTTGGTAGTGGTGATGGTGGAGAGAAGTTGGTAGTGGTGATGGTGGAGGGAAGTTGGTAGTGATGATGGTGGAGGGAAGTTGGTAGTGGAGATGGTGGAGGGAAGTTGGTAGTGGTGATGGTGGGGATATTAGTAAGGGTGGTGGGGAATATAATGAATGGAACAACATGGCAGTGTGATATTTGTGAATGAAGAGAATGAAGGGAGAATGAATGACGAGAGAATGAATGAAGAGAGAATGAATGAAGAGAGAATGAATGAAGGGAGAATGAATGAAGAGAGAATGAATGAAGGGAGAATGAATGAAGAGAGAATGAATGAAGGGAGAATGAATGAAGAGAGAATGAATGAAGAGAGAATGAATGAAGGAGAATGAATGAATGAATGAAGAGAGATGAATGAAGGGAGAATGAATGAAGAGAGAATGAATGAAGGGAGAATGAATGAAGAGAGAATGAATGAAGGGAGAATGAATGAAGGGAGAATGAATGAAGAGAGAATGAATGAAGGGAGAATGAATGAAGAGAGAATGAATGAAGGGAGAATGAATGAAGAGAGAATGAATGAAGGGAGAATGAATGAAGAGAGAATGAATGAAGGGAGAATGAATGAAGAGAGAATGAATGAAGGGAGAATGAATGAAGGGAGAATGAATGAAGAGAGAATGAATGAAGGGAGAATGAATGAAGGGAGAATGAATGAAGAGAGAATGAATGAAGGGAGAATGAATGAAGAGAGAATGAATGAAGGGAGAATGAATGAAGAGAGAATGAATGAAGGGAGAATGAATGAAGAGAGAATGAATGAAGGGAGAATGAATGAAGAGAGAATGAATGAAGGGAGAATGAATGAAGAGAGAATGAATGAAGGGAGAATGAATGAAGAGAGAATGAATGAAGGGAAAATGAATGAAGAGAGATTGAATGAAGAGAGAATGAATGAAGAGAGAATGAATGAAGGGAGAATGAATGAAGAGAGAATGAATGAAGGGAGAATGAATGAAGAGAGAATGAATGAAGGGAGAATGAATGAAGAGAGAATGAATGAAGAGAGAATGAATGAAGGGAGAATGAATGAAGAGAGAATGAATGAAGAGAGAATGAATGAAGGGCGAATGAATGAAGAGAGAATGAATGAAGGGAGAATGAATGAAGAGAGAATGAATGAAGAGAGAATGAATGAAGGGAGAATGAATGAAGAGAGAATGAATGAAGAGAGAATGAATGAAGAGAGAATGAATGAAGAGAGAATGAATGAAGAAGAGAGAATGAATGAAGAGAGAATGAATGAAGGGAGAATGAATGAAGAGAGAATGAATGAAGGGAGAATGAATGAAGAGAGAATGAATGAAGAGAGAATGAATGAAGAGAGAATGAATGAAGAGAGAATGAATGAAGGGAGAATGAATGAAGAGAGAATGAATGAAGGGAGAATGAATGAAGAGAGAATGAATGAAGAGAGAATGAATGAAGAGAGAATGAATGAAGAGAGAATGAATGAAGAGAGAATGAATGAAGAGAGAATGAATGAAGAGAGAATGAATGAAGGGCGAATGAATGAAGAGAGAATGAATGAAGAGAGAATGAATGAAGGGCGAATGAATGAAGAGAGAATGAATGAAAGAATGAATGAAGGGCGAATGAATGATGAGAGAATGAATGAAGAGAGAATGAATGAAGAGAGAATGAATGAAGAGAGAATGAATGAAGGGAGAATGAATGAAGAGAGAATGAATGAAGAGAGAATGAATGAAGAGAGAATGAATGAAGGGCGAATGAATGAAGAGAGAATGAATGAAGAGAGAATGAATGAAGGGCGAATGAATGAAGAGAGAATGAATGAAGAGAGAATGAATGAAGAGAGAATGAATGAAGGGCGAATGAATGAAGAGAGAATGAATGAAGAGAGAATGAATGAAGAGAGAATGAATGAAGGGCGAATGAATGAAGAGAGAATGAATGAAGGGAGAATGAATGAAGAGAGAATGAATGAAGAGAGAATGAATGAAGGTCGAATGAATGAAGAGAGAATGAATGAAGAGAGAATGAATGAAGAGAGAATGAATGAAGAGAGAATGAATGAAGGGAGAATGAATGAAGAGAGAATGAATGAAGGGCGAATGAATGAAGGGCGAATGAATGAAGAGAGAATGAATGAAAAGAGAATGAATGAAGAGAGAATGAATGAAGGGAGAATGAATGAAGAGAGAGTACACTCCCCCTCCTCTCACTGGCGGAAGTGTGACTGTGACATCGTGTGGGGGGGATGAGTACGATAACCCCCTCCCCTCTCTCCCCTCTCCCCCTCTCAACGGAAGTAATCGGTTAGGAATCTATGTAAAGAACTGTGACTCAGTATTCCCTCTCTCTCTCTCTCTCTCTCTCTCTCTCTCTCTCTCTCTCTCTCTCTCTCTCTCTCTCTCTCTCTAAGACAGATACACATAGTCTTCTAAAGTTACTCTATTTAAGAGCTAGCTTTAAAATCCCCTGAAATAACACACGTCAACATTTCGCCACCACACACGTCAACATTTCGCCACCACACACGTCAACATTTCGCCACCACACACGTCAACATTTCGCCACCACACACTCAACATTTCGCGATTCTCTCGCAGCATTTAGAAACAGCTGCTTAAACATTTGGCGAATATAACTGAGAATTTGGCGAAAATCAACGCTCGAAACGGGAATTTTCGCGAATTTGCTATTTTTAATGTTTCGCGAGGGAAGAGAAGGATGAACGTTTCGCGGGAATTAAAAATGCTCCCATACGCAAAAAAAAAAAAAAAAAATTCCCCCAACTCCGAGAAATTCCCCCATACGCAAAAAAATTACCCACACCAAAAAAATTACCAATACCCTCAAAATTCCCCCATATTTCCCCAAAAACTCCCCTACCCTAAATTTTTTTCATTTCAAAAAAAAAAAAAAAATTCCCTGTTCAAAAATCTCCCTACCCAAAAAATCCTCCATACCCCTAAAAGTTGCTGTACCCAGAGAAACCTCATACCCCAATAAACCCCCTATACCCATAGAAAATGTCCCAAAATCCCCCATATCCATTAAAAATACCTCAAAATTCCCTATACCTAAAAATAATCTAAAAAAAATACCCCCTACCCCTCAGAACATATTCAAAAATCCCCTATAACCATAAAGAATACCCAAAAATACCCATACCCATAAAAATACCCAAAAATACGCCATACCCATGAAAATACCCAAAAATACCCCATACCCATAAAAATACCTAAAAATATCCCATACCCATAAAAATATTCAAAAATACCCCATACCATAAAAAATACCCAAAAATACCCCATACCCATAAAAATATCCAAAAATCCCCCATACCCATAAATATACCCAAAAATCCCCCATACCCATAAAAATACCCAAAAATGCCCCATAAATGACATGGATCCAAACCAGTGCCTTGAAAGGATCACCTTCCTGGCAGCTGAAGCATGTTCTAGGCATATTCCCCTAAGAAAGAAGAAGAGCAGGAGTAAACTGGAGAGAAAAAGACGCTCCCTCTACAGAAGACGACGAAGAGTCACTGAGCTCCTCAGGAGTGCTAGAATATCTGATACACGAAAGGAGGTGCTGACCAGGGAAGTGGAAACTATCGAACTTAAGCTAAATGACTCTTACAGGAACCAGGAGAGGCAGGAGGAGCTTAAAGCTATTAGTGAAATTGAAAGAAATTCAAAATATTTCTTTTCATATGCCAAAAACAAGGCAAATACCACATCTAGTATCGGGCCCTTACTCAGACAGGATGGGACTTAAACAGATGACAACAAGGAAATGAGTGAAATATTGAAATCTCAGTACGACTCTGTGTTTAGTGAACCACTAATCAATCTAAGGGTCGATGACCCAAATGATTTCTTCATGAGTGAGCCTCAAAACTCCATAAATGTATGCCAGATTTCCGGCATTACCCTAACTCCGATAGATTTCGAAAAAGCCATTGACAACATGCCTATGCACTCAGCCCCGGGTCCAGACTCGTGGAACTCTGTTTTCATTAAGAACTGCAAGAAACCCCTCTCGCGTGCCCTAAGTACACTATGGAGGAGGAACTTGGACATGGGTGAAATTCCACAGTCACTTAAAACAACGGATATAGCCCCACTCCATAAAGGTGGCAGCAAAGCTAATCTAAATAAAAAATACTCAAAAATCCCCCATACCCATAAAAATACCCAAAAATACCCCATACCCATAAATATACCCAAAAATCCCCCATACCCATAAAAATACCCAAAAATACCCCATACCCATAAATATACCCAAAAATACCCCATACACATAAATATACCCAAAAATACCCCACACCCCCAAAAAAAACCATCCCAGAGAAAGATAAATAAAAGTTCCCACATCGTGCCTTGACAAGTTCCCACGACAGTACCTTGTGTTTCTTTTGGCCCTCATCTCCGCCCTTTCTTCCCCAATTCACTGCCTCTTCTCCCCATTGCCCTCCCCTCCCCCCTACACCCCCATTCCTTTTCCATGGTACATTTGTCGCCGAGGTGCGGGCGGGGTGTTAAAATAATGGGGTTTGTCGTAAAAAAATGGGTAGGTTTCCCACGCTTAATGTAGCCAGAGAAAATCCACAACGCTTTCAGATATTTTTCCCCTTCTTGCCCTCACTGCTTTTCCTCTCACTACTTTTCCCCTTACTCCTTTCCCCTTGTTACTTTTACCCCCTACTGATTTTCCTTCACTATCTTCCCCTCACTAGTTTTCCCCTCACTAGATTTCCCTTCACTACTTTTCCTCTCACTACATTTCCCTTACTACTTTCACTCGCTAGTTTCCCTCACTGCTTTTCCCTCACTACTTCCCCTCACTATTTTCACTCACTACATTTTCCCTCACTACTTTCCCCTTACTCCTTTTCCCCTCACTATTTTCCCTCACTACTTTCCCTTCACTTTCCCTTACTACTTTTCCCATCACTACTTTCCCTTCACTTTCCCTCACTACTTTCCCCCTCACTGCCTCCCCTTACTTCTATCTAGATCTCACTACTTGTCCTTACTACCTACCCCCTCCAGTACTTTCCCCTTACTACTTCCCCTTGCCACTTCCCCCTGCCACTTCCCCCTCATTACTTCCCCTCAATAATACCTCTCTCAGCTTCCCTGACTCCGTGATAGCAAAATGAGACACTTCTGCCACATTGTTCTTATTCTGCGGAATAAACATTCTTAAATGTTTCACATGTGTCTCACTTATCAACTGGTGGTTTTTCTAAACCATTTATTTACAAATAATAAAAGAGATTTATTTCAGCAATAAAATATAAATTTTATTTTTTCCGAGCTGTTACAATTCACTTTATTACAATGCACTGTGGAGCAGTGATGGTGTCTGGTCTTGGATCACACCGTAAGACTTTCCATAGTTAGATACCTTGACTGTTGTTAATGGTCCTTAGAAAGGTAGTGGTGTATGGTCTTGGACCACACCGTAAGTCTTGCCATAGTTAGATACCTTGACTGTTGTTAATGGTCCTTAGAAAGGCAGTGGTGTCTGGTCTTGGACCACACCAAGAATCTGTCACAGCGAGGTACCAAGAAAGGCAGACACGTCCACGGTGGTCACTCAGTAACGCTCGGTGTCTGGATGTGATGTGATGTGAGGGATTTGGAAAACCCACAGGTAGAAGAGTAGGAAACTTACCTGCAGAGTTTATCTGGAGAGGGTTTCGGGGGGTCAACGCCCCCTCGGCTCAGTCTGAGACGTTTGGGAATCTTTATTGATGAACCGTTTCGCCAGCAAGTGACTTTTCTCAAGACTGATGGACTCAACACATCGACTCCAGACTAAGGGACTGATTACCTCAAACTCCTCCTCGTCTTCCACCGTTCTTCTCTACAATGGACTGACGAAGCCACTGGCGAAATGTTTCCGTAATAAAAATTCCCAAATGTTGTACAACTGTCTCATTTTTCTGCTTAAAAGTGATAGAGACAATCGCTATACAGAATTATCCAACAATTCACATTTTTCCTGGCATTTCCTGTCTTTAGAAATGAGAAAAAATCTTAATATTTATATGAAATAAAAACAAGCCTGATATTCCGAAATATTTTGGAAGCTTTTACACTTTACTGTGTTCTGTAATTGATATATCATCAGATATCAGTATTCCCAAGTCTCGAACATGTTTTTTTTACGGTCTATGCGACGGTCTGCCTGCGTTCTATCTCCCGTGTTCGTTGTGAGTTCTTCCTCCCATATATTAAGTAGCTGAAATTGGCCACTGAGAAAGTTTGTTGATATCTGACTGCAAGATTTCTGTGTATGCTATACTGAGACGACTTTCATGTTTATTCTGGTATCGTCCGCAGAGGTTGATACAAAGTTGTGACAAGTGATGCGAGGATGTGAAACAGTGTAAGTGCCAGGAACCTGCGTTGAGGTACTCCACTTTTTACTCTGCTGAGACCAGACGCTGCATTATTTGCTAGTAAATGTCGTTTTCTAGGTAAAAAAAATCTATATATATTTCCCAACTTTTTCCATTATGCTCGTTGATCTCATTGTATGAGCCATGGCTCAGTGGTCACGTTGGTCAAATGCCACGAATACTCTACATCCTGCGGTCTTTCTGATTACTGTGTATTTTGTATATGCAATGATTTCAATTCGAGAATATAAATTTGAATTCGTTTTTGTCTTTCTAAAAAGCCCTGCAGGCCCAGTGGCACTTTGCCTCCTGTGGCACTCTCCATCCAGTGGCACATTTCAACCAGTGGCACTCTTCAACCAGTGGCACTCTCCATCCAGTGGCACACTCCATCCAGTGGCACTCTCCATCCAGTGGCACTCTTCAACCAGTGGCACTCTCCATCCAGTTGCACTCTTCAACCAGTGGCACTCTTCAACCAGTGGCACTCTCCATCCAGTGGCACTCTTCAACCAGTGGCACTCTTCAACCAGTGGCACTCTCCATCCCTGAGCCACATGTGGCTCCATCTCGTGTCTGGTAACATAACGTTCAACATAGTTAATATATCTTAATGTCAGTACTATTGTTTGCTCTATATCAATTATCTGGAATTCTTCTTTTGTTTTTTACAACCTTTATACATAAGAACTCTATAGTTTGTGTTATTATTGTAATTAATATAATCGCTGTTGTTGTTGTTGGTGTTGTTGTTGGTTTTGTTTTTTGTTG
Organism: Cherax quadricarinatus; assembly: GCF_038502225.1. NCBI lineage: Eukaryota > Metazoa > Arthropoda > Malacostraca > Decapoda > Parastacidae > Cherax > Cherax quadricarinatus. The sequence continues at coordinate 36,835,512 of NC_091315.1, forward strand.
CTGTTGTTGTTGTTATTGTTGTTGTTGCTGTTGTTGTTATTGTTGTTGCTGCTGTTGATGTTGTTGTTGTTGCTGTTGTTGTTGCTGTTGTTGTTGCTGTTGTTGTTGCTGTTGTTGTTGCTGTTGTTGTTGCTGTTGTTGTTGCTGTTGTTGTTGCTGTTGATGTTGTTGTTGTTGCTGTTGTTGTTATTGTTGTTGCTGCTGTTGATGTTGTTGTTGTTGCTGTTGTTGTTGCTGTTGTTGTTGCTGTTGTTGTTGCTGTTGTTGCTGTTGTTGTTGCAGTTGTTGATGGTGATGTTCCTGATTTTGTTGTTGTTAATGTTGTTGATGTTGATGTTGTTGGTGTAATGTTGTTGTTGCTCTTATCATTCAAAGGGTAACTAATGTTCTCAGGTGATCATGGCACTCTGGCTCTCAAGTGATCATGGCACTCTGGCTCTCAGGTGATCATGACACTCTGGCTCTCAAGTGATCATGGCACTCTGTCTCTCAGGTGGTCAAGACACTCTGGCCCTCAGGTAATCATGGCACTCTAACCCTCAGGTGATCATGGCACTCTGGCTCTCAGGTGATCATGGCACTCTAACCCTCAGGTGATCATGGCACTATGGCTCCCAGGTGATCATGACACTCTAGCCCTCAGGTGATCATGGCACTCTGGCTCTCAGGTGATCATGACACTCTAACCCTCAGGTGATCATGGCACTCTGGCTCTCAGGTGATCATGGCACTCTAACCCTCAGGTGATCATGGCACTATGGCTCCCAGGTGATCATGACACTCTAGCTCTCAGGTGATCATGGCACTCTGGCTCTCAGGTGATCATGACACTCTTGCCCTCAGGTGACCATGGCACTCTGGCTCTCAGGTGATCATGACACTCTTGCCCTCAGGTGACCATGGCACTCTGGCTCTCAGGTGATCATGACACTCTAGCCCTCAGGTGACCATGGCACTCTGGCTCTCAGGTGACCATGGCACTCTGGCTCTCAGGTGATCATGGCACTCTAACCCTCAGGTGATCATGGCACTCTGGCTCTCAGGTGATCATGACACTCTAGCCCTCAGGTGACCATGGCACTCTGGCTCTCAGGTGATCATGACACTCTAGCCCTCAGGTGACCATGGCACTATGGCTCTCAGGTGATCATGACACTCTAGCTCTCAGGTGACCATGGCACTCTAGCCCTCAGGTGACCATGGCACTCTGGCTCTCAGGTGACCATGGCACTATGGCTGGGTTGGCAGTGAACGCCCACTACTACCCCGACATTCCCTCCAGCCAAGATATTTTCAAGACTTTTGAACATCTTCCCGACTACGTCTAACGCTGTTTCCGCCTCTTATTACCATAAAGAACACACCTCACGCTCCTTAGGAGGCACCGCGGATAACCGCCTCTATCGCCCTCGTCCGGAGGGGCGAAATTCTCGCTTCTACCTGGGTGTGAATCTAGAACTTAGAGAGCCACTGTCACGACGTTACTGCGTAACTCCCGGCCGGTATTTCCCACACTTGTTTTAGACCACTTTACTTATGGGTAATTTTTACCTTTCTCTTGGTCCTTCCTCTCCTCCTTCCCTCTTCCTTCTTCTCCTCCTCCTCCTCCATTTATTCATCTCTACCATCTCATATATTTCCCACATCCTCGTATTCCTTCTTTCTATTCCTTTCATCCCTTCCTCTCTATCTCCTTCATTTCTTATCATACAACCATGTTCTAAACTGTCTCTTAATTCAAGTTCTTTGTATGAGAACTTTAGTGTGTGTGTGCGTGTGTGTGTGTGTGTGTGTACTCACCTATTTGTACTCACCTATTTGTGGTTGCAGGGGTCGAGTCCTAGCTCCTGGCCCAGCCTCTTCACCGGTTGCTACTAGACCCTCTCTCTCCCCGCTCCATGAGCTTTATCAAACCTCGTCTTAAAACTGTGTATGGTTCCTGCCTCCACTACATCATTTTCTAGGCTATTCCACTGCCTTACAACTCTATGACTGAAGAAATACTTCCTACTATCTCTCTGACTCATTTGTGTCTTCAACTTCCAATTGTGGCCTCTTGTTTCTGTGTCCCCTCCCTGGAACATCCTGTCCTTGTCCACCTTGTCTATTCCACGCAGTATTTTATATGTCGTTATCATGTCTCCCCTGACCCTCCTGTCCTCCAGTGTCGTCAGGCCGATTTCCCTTAATCTTTCTTCATAGGACATTCCCCTTAGCTCTGGAACTATCCCCCTGACCTTGTTGCAAACCTTTGTACTTTCTCTAGTTTCTTGACGTGCTTTATCAAGTGCGGGTTCCAAACAGGTGCTGCATACTCCAGTATGGGCCTGACATACACGGTGTACAGTGTCTTGAATGATTCCTTACTAAGGTGTCGGAATGCTGTTCTCAGGTTTGCCAGGCGCCCATATGCTGCAGCAGTTATCTGATTGATGTGTGCTTCCGGAGACATGCTCGGTGTTATACTCACCCCAAGATCTTTCTCCTTGAGTGAGGTTTGCAGTCTTTGCCCACCTAGCCTATACTCTGTCTGTGGTCTTCTGTGCCCTTCCCCTATCTTCATGACTTTGCATTTGGCAGGATTAAATTCGAGAAGCCATTTGCTGGACCAGGTGTCCAGTCTGTCCAGGTCTCTTTGAAGTCCTGCCTGGTCCTCATCAGATTTAATTCTCCTCATTAACTTCACATCATCTGCAAACAGGGACACTTCTGAGTCTAACCCTTCCGTCATGTCGTTCACATATACCAAAAATAGCACTGGTCCTAGGACCGACCCCTGTGGGACCCCGCTCGTCACAGGTGCCCACTGTGATACATCATTACGTACCATGACTCGTTGTTGCCTCCCTGTCAGGTACTCTCTGATCCATTGCAGTGCCCTTCCTGTTATATGCGCCTGATGCTCTAGCTTCTGCACTAATCTCTTGTGAGGAACTGTGTCAAAGGCCTTCTTGCAGTCCAAGAAGATGCAATCAACCCACCCCTCTCTCTCTTGTCTTACTTCTGTTATTTTATCATAAAACTCCAGAAGGTTTGTGACACAGGATTTGCCTTCCGTGAATCCGTGCTGGTTGGCATTTATACTCCTGTTCCGTTCCAGGTGTGTGTGTGTGTGTGTGTGTGTGTGTGTGTGTGTGTGTGTGTGTGTGTGTGTGTGTGTGTGTGTACTCACCTAATTGTACTCACCTAATTGTGGTTGCAGGGGTCGAGACTCAGCTCCTGGCCCCGCCTCTTCACTGATCGCTACTGGGTCCTCTCCCTCTCTGCTTCCTGAGCTTTGTCATACCTCTTCTTAAAACTATGTATGGTCCCTGCCTCCACTACTTCACTTGCTAGGCTATTCCACTTCCTGACGACTCTATGACTGAAGAAATACTTCCTAACGTCCCTGTGACTCGTCTGAGTCTTCAGCTTCCAGTTGTGACCCCTTGTTTCTGTGTCCCCTCTCTGGAACATCCTATCTCTGTCCACCTTGTCTATTCCCCGCAGTATCTTGTATGTCGTTATCATGTCTCCCCTGACCCTTCTGTCCTCCAGTGTCGTCAGTCCGATTTCCCTTAACCTTTCCTCGTACGACATCCCCCTGGACCACATGTCCAGCCTGTCCAGGTCTCTTTGCAGTCCTGCCTCATCCTCATCCGATTTAATTCTTCTCATCAGCTTCACATCATCTGCGAATAGGGACACTTCAGAGTCTATTCCTTCCATTATGTCGTTCACATATATCAAAAATAGCACTGGTCCTAGAACTGACCCCTGTGGGACCCCGCTCGCCACAGGCGCCCACTGTGATACCTCTTCACGTACCATGACTCGTTGTTGCCTCCCTGTCAAGTATTCCCTGATCCATTGCAGTGCCCTCCCTGTTATATGCACCTGATCCTCCAGCTTCTGCACTATTCTCTTGTGGGGAACTGTGTCAAAGGCCTTCCTGCAGTCTAGGAAAACACAATCAACCCACCCCTCTCTCTCGTGTCTTACTTCTGTTACCTTGTCATAAAACTCCAGGAGGTTTGTGATACAAGATTTGCCTTCCATGAACCCATGCTGGTTTTCATTTATAATCTTGTTCCGTTCCAGGTGTTCCACCACTCTCCTCCTGATAATCTTCTCCATGACTTTGCACACAGGTAAACACAATACATGTCAGAGACAGGTCTGTAGTTTGTGTGTGTGTGTGTGTGTGTGTGTGTGTGTGTGTTTCAGAAGATGCTATTAACTAAACCCGAAGAGGCATACAGCGTAAAAGGAAGAAAGCGTGATGGAAGAAAGAGAGAGAGAAGAGAGAGAGAGAGAGAGAGAGGAGGAGGAGGAGGAGGAGGAGGAGGAAGACAGGAAGAAAGGATGACGCACCAATCATAACAAGAACGTCATCTGTTGTTTACGGCTCACATAATGGCTCCCGCTTGAGTGTGTGTCGCAATTCTGTGTCGCAGCTTGAGTGGAAGCTGGTGTGTGTTAGTGGTGGGTGGTGTGTGTGTGTACTCACCTATTTGTGATTGCAGGGGTCGATTCATAGCTCCTGGCCCCGTGTGTGTGTGTGTGTTTGTGTGTGTTTGTGTGTGTTAGTGGTGATGAGTGGTGGGCCTTCTACCTCACCCAAGTCACCATCACTATCCCCATCACCACCACCACTATCAACACAATCACCACCACAATCACCACCACTATCACCACCACTACCATTACCATCACCACTACCATCACCACCATCACCACCACCACCACCACCACCACCACCACCACTACCACCACTACCCCCACCACTACCACCACTACCACCACTACCACCACTAGCACAATCACCACCACTATCACCACCACAACTACCACTATCACCACCACTACCATTACCATCGCCATTACCATCACCACTACCATCACCACCATCATCACCACCACCACCACCACCACCACCACCACCACTACCACCACCACTACCACCACCACTACCACCACTACCACAATCACCACCACTATCACCACCACAACTACCACTATCACCACCACTACCACTATCAACACCACTACCATCACCACCACCACTACCACCACCACCACCACCATCACGACCACCACCACCACTACTACCACCACTACCACAATCACCACCACTATCACCACCACAACTACCACTATCACCACCACTACCACTATCAACACCACTACCATCACCACCATCACCACCACCACCACCACCACTACTACCACCACTACCACAATCACCACCACCAACTCCCAACAACTCTTGTTTACACTCCAGAACATATATTTCCTACTAACAAAAAATTGACTGCAATTCCTTGCCCGTGTGGGTGTTCGCTTGTCAGGCGGCTACAAGGTGGACAAGCACAGGCAGCAACAAAGACGATCATTTAACCTGACACATGTGCCGGCTCAGCCAATGAGAGGAGCGGGATAAAGGCATCAACGAGGCAGTTAGAGCCTTAATCATTCTTGCGCATGATGACAATTCCTTTGTTTACAATGGCTGAAATCATGTGAAGCTCTTATTACTTTTCTCAAGGTGCTGCCGGGTGTATGATTTACATCTGGCAGCGAGGCATTCCCGGGTAAATGACTTACATCTGGCAGGGAGACGCTGCCGGGTGTACAACCTACACCTGGCAGGGAGACGCTGCCGGGTGTACAACCTACACCTGGCAGGGAGACGCTGCCGGGTGTACAACCTACACCTGGCAGGGAGGCGCTGCCGGGTATACAACCTACACCTGCCAGGGAGACGCTGCCGGGTGTACAACCTACACCTGGCAGGGAGGCGCTGCCGGGTGTACAACCTACACCTGGCAGGGAGGCGCTGCCGGGTGTACAACTTACACCTGGCAGCGAGGCTCTGTCGGGTGTACGACTTATATCTGGCAGGGAGACGCTGCCGGGTGTACATTGCCCATTTTCCCACCACGAGTAATACACGTGTAGATCTGAACGTTTCTGGTGCTATTTTTTTTTTTAATTTACATATTTGTGGCTAAATATGAATCATTGGTTTAAGTTCCCTATTGTGTTTGTACGTTTTCTGAAAACGTTCAGAAACTGACGTTGGGAATAGAGCAGGAAAATTTACATAATGAAGAACAAATCGTACGACCAGCACTAGCAGTGACATGCTGCCAACCGTACGACCAGCACTAACAGTGCCATGCTGCCAACCGTACGACCAGCACTAGCAGTAACGTGCTGCCAACCGTACGACCAGCACTAACAGTGCCATGCTGCCAACCGTACGACCAGCACTAGCAGTGCCATGCTGCCAACCGTACGACCAGCACTAGCAGTGCCATGCTGCCAACCGTACGACCAGCACTAGCAGTAACGTGCTGCCAACCGTACGACCAGCACTAACAGTGCCATGCTGCCAACCGTACGACCAGCACTAGCAGTGCCATGCTGCCAACCGTACGACCAGCACTAGCAGTGCCATGCTGCCAACCGTACGACCAGCACTAGCAGTGCCATGCTGCCAACCGTACGACCAGCACTAGCAGTGCCATGCTGCCAACCGTACGACCAGCACTAGCAGTAACGTGCTGCCAACCGCACGACCAGCACTAGCAGTGCCATGCTGCCAACCATACGACCATCACTAGCAGTGTCATGCTGCCAACCGTACGACCAGCACTAGCAGTGCCATGCTGCCAACCGTACGACCAGCACTAGCAGTAACGTGCTGCCAACCGCACGACCGGTCCCTTCTGTCTCGCGCACGCGTGTAAATTTTTGTTTTAAATATCTTTCCATATCTCGCTTAGAATACAGCAATTAATTTATTCTCAAACTGCTTCTTCTCCTTTCCCCTCCACCCTGGTGTACGATAACTGCTGCTTTCTCAATAGACAGCTCCTCGATATCAAGCTTGTTCATCCTGATACTTAATATCAAGCTTGTTCTTCCTGATACTTACATCAAGCTTGTTCTTCTTGATACTTAATATCAAGCTTCTTCTTCATACTTAAATCAAGCTTATTTTTCCTTCTTCTTAGTCTTAGAAAATATATTAATGGTTGTCAAATTCGGACCAAGACTAATAAAAAATATTACCTTTGCTTGAGTGGCAAAAAGAGTTCCGTCACAGATTTGCAGGTTCTCCGATAAGTGGGTGAATTATCGGGTTGCCCTTCGTGCATTTCTGTGGATACTAAATTTTTCAGAAATTTTGACGTTTGTTTTGTCTCGGTTAGGTTAAATTAAATTAACGATGGCGTAAAATAACTTACATGTACGTATAACGACCTAGATGTTGTGTGTTTTATTCAACAACTTATCGGCATTTTGTACTTTGATGTATTTATCACACCGGGTAGTCGAACTGCAGAGGAGGTGCCCAGGAGCTATACCTCACCCATCAAGAGAAGCGGGGAGGCAGTGCTCACAGAGCCTTGAGGCCACACTGAAGAGAGCATGGAAAAAATGCAGAACAGGGAGGACGGCAGTGAACAGTGAATTAAGCAGGAAAACTATGAATGAATATACAAGGATAAGATCGGCAACAGTGTCCAGAGTGACAGAATCACACAACACTACTACACAGCCCCCACAAGAAGGACGATGGACATGAGAGACCAAGAAATAATGTTAAAGGGAGATACTGATGAAGACACGGAGGTGAGCACGCGAATCTAGGAGGTATTCACTTAATAGATAGGGATTGTGGCAGTAAACATTGTGACTAGAGATTGTGACAGTAACTAATTATTGTGACAGTAACCAGAGACTGTGACAGTAACAAGGAATTATGACAGTAACCCAGACGGATGCAACGACTAGCTCATTCTAGATAATGTAAATTTACCATAAGGTGAAAGAGACGAAACTACTGAAAGAGTTGGATACACGAAAGTGACAGTAACAGAAGCAATAACAGCACATGACAGCAGCAGTAGTAGCACAAGTGAATAACAACAGAAGCAGCAGTACAAGTCAGTAACAACAGAGACAGCAGCAACACAAGTCAGTAACAACAGAGACAACAGCAGCACAAGTCAGTGACAACAGAGAGAGCAGCAACAGCATTCTTGAGGCCAAGATGGCGGCTCCTGTGCTCGAGTGGTAGATAACGCAGCTAAAACGGTACGGTACAATCTGCCCAGACTCATGTATATTGAGACAAGTTGGTGGGAGTTAGGGGGGGATAGTTAGCTTCAGTTGGGGGAAGGAGGTGGGGGATGTAGGCTCAGTAAAGGGGAGGGAAGGGGAACGGGGAAGAAATTTCTGAAGGGAATGGGGATGGAGGAACGTGGGGGTAACACATGGGAGGCAGAGAGGGGTGGGAGAAGCAGGGGAAGAGTCCCCATCATCATCATCATAATAATAATAATAATAATAATAATAATAATAATAATAATAATAATAATAATAATAATAATATGCTATTTGACATCATTCAAATTTCCAATCTCCAAAAATAATTTCTATCCACCTTCCCATAAAATAAAGGCCTCCCCCCCCCTGCAACTGCCCCTCCCTCCCCCTTCCTATCATTCCCTCCCTCTTCCCCTCCCTCCTTCCCTCCCTCCCCCTCCCTATCATTCCCTCCCTCTCCCCCTACCTAGTAACTTCCGCCTGAACAAGCACAAGGAAACTAAACAAACCATTTCCAATACGACCGTATATTAGAAGAGCTTTTATCCAGTGTGGCT